>NC_092797.1:46020924-46325121 GCF_918797505.1 Bemisia tabaci | reverse complement strand
TTTCAATCAAAGCGGTTGTCCCGATTAACCAGTGTCCCAATTAAGCGGGGCCGACTATACATAGGAATTTTCGAGGAACGTCCCTTTAAACTGCAAGGAATTTTGGCTTTTTATAGTAGGTATCTTCGGTGTCTTGGTTCTTTGCGTGGTTTTAACGTTCAATTTTATAATCCCCTCTTCCATCTCTCCTGCGAACACGGAGTAAAATTCAGACGATCGAAAATACCATGAATTTTGGGAGTTTTCTCTTGTTCATGCCTCTTCATCCCCCCCCCCCCTCTCTTGTTGCCTCGTGGGCCTCTTTCGTGTTGAGATAATCTCAGTTTCCAGAGCCCTGCACCACACAACTCTTATAGAGTTTTGTCGCCGTAAGATAATTACCTGTGCAAATTACGACCGAAGAAGATTATGCTCCGAACTGTAAAAGAATTAATGCGGAAGATAAGATAATAATTTGTCAGTGTACGCTCCAGGGACAACGCCCTACAAAACTCGTTTGTATTTTGTGTGTCTCTTTCGCCGTTCTCTTTTTAAGACAAAGTTTTACAGTTTCAATCGTTCCTGGCTTAGCGTATTTCATTTGCTTCCAAGTTAGAACCATTTACAAACTTTTTCACTTAACAATGATTTTGTAGACAAACGGATTCATCAGCGTTGCTGATATTATCGATGAACACCGATGCAAAGGTCAAAGGAAAAAAAGCTTCGTTAAGGGTGACAAAGGAATCGTGAACTTGGTCACTTTAGGACTGAGACTTTTCCAATTAATGACATGGACCAAAAAAGAAGAAAAAAACTTCATTTAAGCGGGTCTAACTTAGATTCATGTGGAGTACCAAAGTTTTCGGTTTAGATACCTGGAGCTTTAGGTCCTAGAACCAAACTTCGATTCCAATGATAGAGGTTCATGGTAAAGAATACGAACCTGCTTAGTCTAATTAACAAAAACTTTGATACCTAAATCAAACTTCTGCTTTTTAATCAAAACTTTGACGATCACTTGAATGTTCCATGTATAACCAACAATTTTTCTCCAGTTAGGAGTGCCGACCAAGCGGGAATCTCACCGAGTTTTCTAGTCGCAAAATCAATAAATTTTCTCTTAAAAAAAGTCTTAAAGTCTCGAAATTTTGTCACACTTATGTGACTTATGTGACACTTATGTGACTGAAAATGTAAAAAGGAACCTTATCTGCCGAGGGGATATTTTTCTTAACTTTTTGCAGAAGCTGTAATTATGTTTTTCTACCACTCAATAATTTTTGTCATGGAACTTCAGGGCTCATATCTTCTATAATTTCCTAGCTTTCAGGGTCAAATTTTCGCAACTACCAGATTTTCCTTCTTTACCTATGCATTTGAAAAAAGTTACTTCAGGTGATTTTTTTCCCGGATGATAAGGTCCCTCTTCACAGATCCAGACGTATACTTTTTCGTGCAGCGAAGGAAAATTTGGTTTGAATCAAGGAATTTTGAATTTTCCTTTTCCACATACTTGCAACTCCGATGAACCTACATTCGTTGGGGCTAGCTTCATCACATTTTCAGCAGTAGAATGTTAGTATGCGTTGTTCACGACATTTTCTTGATTCTCGGCTCACGCAACTGATGTTGAACATGTTTTTTTATTCAGGTTTACATTCGACCCGGACACGTGCGTGAGGCGTGCGGGCCATGATCGGTAGGGATAGCGCCTTAATTTGTGTACTTGTACCTATTGCAGACCGTGCCGATCATTCGTTTTAAATTTGATCCAAACAATCTCATAATCTGATTTCAAAGAAAATAAATCGGTGCCAATCTAATCATATACAGTCGACTGTCAGTTCTCTGACACACCGTGGTAATCTACAATGTTAGGTAATGAAAATGTAGGTTAAGCAAAACCACACCAAGAAAAAAGACTGGTAGAATTTACCATTCCTTCACGCTGTATTTTACACAGCGTGAATTCAAAGTCGATACCGCCTGAGAAATGGTTACCTTTACGTTTACCTTTCTTCTGGCAGAATTCTGAACGAAAAAAAAAAAGACTCAAAATGCCATTTCAGGCTCCGTTTGTAAATGGTTGCAAAGGAAAGCTAGAAAGCTATGCATTTTGACCTGCCGGCCATATTCGGGTTAAAATGTGGTTTCGCTTTATTTTATTTCTGGGTTCGAAAACGACCCATCTTGAAAAAATGAAATTTTTCAATGGGCGATAAAAACTGCGCAATAGCCAGGAAAGGAGTGTTTCTACGCAAAAAAAAAATGAACATATAGTATGAAACCTGAGTTTAGTTGTTTTCGAACTGGGATATTCGATTTTGTTCTACTTTTCAGCATAAAGATGTCTGGAGGACAAAAATGGACACCCGACTAAATTCACTAAGAATAACCACAAGGAAAAAATGGATTGCTGATTTAACAATTCAATTGTTAACAAAAGTGACTGCAATATTTCAAATGTACATTCTACGAAAGTGGAAAGCTAATTTAACCAGGGGTTGGTTAAATTAGCATGTTTTTATTGTAAAATCTACATTGTAACATTGCAGTCAATTTTTTAACTTCAAAATTGTTAAATCAGCAATTTAAGTTTTTTCGTGAACAAATCAGAGGAAAAAACAACCCGAGTTAATGAGCTTACGACTGCTAAAATGCTCGCAACATTCCATCTTACGTTTTCATCGTAACGTGCAGCTAATGGGATGTACCTCTTAGGGGGTGTATTTCTTAGGGTATGTGGTCTCATTCAAATCGACATGGAATGGGGATACGAACCTCTATTCTCCATTCAAAAATCAGACGACTGCTGTTTCTCCTCTCAGCGTCGCGCGTCGGTCGCGACGCGATGCCATTCGCAAATCGTCGAGCGATTTCCCAAGGGAAACGCACTCGCTTTTTTCCCCTCCAAGGCAAAACGCCGTACGAGCATCCAAAGGTTGCCAAATCGCCTCTCAGAAATTGTCGATTTTTGAAGAATGCTATGAATATTTTTCCTTGAAATTTTCAGAATCTTTAGACCGAATTACGAACGAAATTTTCTGAAAAGAATCAGACGAAAAATATGTGCAAATTTTCCAGAAAATTTGTGATTTGTTGAAGAGATTCGGAAACGTCTGGAGGCTCATACGGTGTTTTTCCTTAGCACGACAGTATCCTCCCGCCGAGATGAGGGAATCGCGTGACCTGGCAATGTTGCGGGGTGCTCATAGCGCCACTTCAGTTCTCAAATGCCATTAACACAATTTGAATTAGTCGCTCTTCCTGTCTTTTAAGTGGTGTTTCAAGTGCAGTGAAGCCGCACAAGTGTTACCCATGATTACATTAGCCGGAGTCGAGCCTAAGTGGAAAGAAAAACCTATCCATCGTGTGTACCAAGCCCTTTTCTTAGTTGTGTTTCGTTTGGACTAGTGAAACTGAAACCAGTGGCGATTCTTGAAAGTTGGCAACACTGTTTTACTAAATTTACATGTAAGCAAAACAATCGATTGTTATAATATCGATATTATTAATGCATTTATATAGGAAAGCCAGTGTTGTCAACGTGCAAAATTGCCACTGACACAAACGCACCAAGGCGCATTTTGGGAGAAAGGAATGAGTTATGCGTGAGTGGTTTTGTTTATCAGAAGTCCTTCTTTAGAAAGGTCATTGTCAGCGCTTACTTTACCTTTGGATCTCCCTTAAGAAATATTCAACCTCCTTTTCATGAGAAATTCTGGCCAAGCAAACCCACACCTGTTCACCTATAAAAGCCTTTTCAAGAGAGCATGTCCTGGGGGATCCAAACACTCAGGCAGTGCCGTAGTAGTACACTGGAAAAAAATACTTAGACTTGGAGTCCAGACTTTTTAAAAATTTCAGAGGCAAAAACTACTCTCGACTCAATCGGACTTTTGCTCGTATCAAAAGGAAACCTGCCTATATTAAGAAGCTGGGCTCTCGATTGAAGCAAAATTCCGTGTGAATCAAGAGTATGTTTTTCTTGTCGAATTTTACCACAGTCTGGACCCTGGATCCAAAAGACATTTTTCCAGTGTAGTTAGGAGGTACATGGGTTCTGAACTCCCCTCCTTGACTAACAATATTCCCTTAAAAAATCATTTTTCCTGATTTATAGGAAGTTTTACCTTTGGGCCCTCGCATGAGAAATCCTTGTCCGTGAATTTCCCCCTCCCACAATAATTTCTGGATACGCCGCTGCCCTTCGAACCGAAAATCCTGCCTGAAAAAGGTGTTTTTTGACAGTCATTCGGACCCCTTTCGCTTCGGATTCCCCCTCGTGGTATTTGCAATCCTCCTCAGGCCCTTTCGATGAAAAACTGCGGCCATGCCAATACACACCTGGGACCTGGGCCACGCGCGCGAAACACAAACAACCGCGAAATAATAAATCAGTTTTATCGCGCCGCCTACATTTTAACCCCCGACGTGGCAAATACGGAGCGGGGCAGAGTGCCAGCTCCGCCGGGAAAAGCAGCCGTCCAACGACGGGCGCCGAGGTGTGAAAAATTCGCCACCCGTCCATTGTCATTAGCCCCCCTGCCCCCCTCCCCCCGTAGTTTCGGGGCCTCCCGAGCTGAGCTCCGAGATTACTTTACCCGACGTGTAGTTGTAAAATTATGCTAATCACGTTTTTATCAAACTTTCGGCGGTGGACCACGGCGGGGAGAGGGGGGGGGGGTTGACGTGTGTCGGAGCGTCTCGGCGACGACAGGGAGACGATGAGATCCGCGGGTTTTCGCGGCCCCCGTCCCGCCCGGCAGCGTACCCAGATTGTACGCTGTGAAATGGTGTACTTGACGGTGCGTCTGGGAAATTGAACGGGGAAAAGGGGTGGTTTTTTGCACGGTTTTACGACCCTGCTCCCAGACTCGTCTGGCTGCCGACTTTGATTTTCCTCAGATGATTTACGCCGCCGTCGCGAGGGGGAGGGGGGGTTGGCTTCTGGCGGAAAAGTCGTCGCGCCGGAATGCGGCGTACTTACCTGCGAAATTGTTCGCGGAAAAAAAGAAACGAGTTTAGCCGTAGTTGTGCCAATTCACTTTGACGCAAGACTTTAATTCCATCAATAACGGTGCTCGCAAGTCGGTCACACTATTTTTTCACCGTCGGACGCATTCGACTAGAATCAGACCTACTGCATTTCATGTTGCCTAGCTTTCTCCCGCGTTTTATCGTTTTTTTATTTTTTTGTTTTTTTTTTCTACAAAAAAACGAAGGAACCTAAGAATTTGGAACTTCTTAGAAATTGTCCCTACAATTTAAACGGTATTCTTATGAAATTTAAAGTAGTAATGTTGGCAATTTTTTAATTTAAAATGTAACATCCGAGGGGAAACGTCTCGAGTTGTACAGATGTTGCAGAGCCGGGAGTCTCCAGGACCATGAAATTCGTATTTTTTGTGGTCAATTCACTCGTATCCGCGGTCCTGGCCTTTGTCCGACCTTTAGTACCGAGAAAAAGGCTGATTCTTGAAATTGATAGACAAAGCTTTAGACAAAGAACACACAAGGAATCTGGAGAGATCCGATTGGTGGAAGACAATGGTTGTAATGGACTTAAGGAGGTAGGTAATAGACTAACTAACGGCAACCCACGAGTGACCCTATTGTTGGCACATCATTATTTATCCCCTTAGTCTGTAAGAACCACCCATTTCAACCGATAGGATCACTCCATTCTCTCGATATCTTCTTTGTCTATAGCTTGGTCTATATCAATTTCAGCAATCAGCCTGCAGATACAGTAGGTCCTGTATAGGTCATCCTGCTTAGACACCGTAGGGTACTCTTTGAAGCGGGAGGATAAAAATGCGCCAAACTTTGCATTTTGTGAAGTCAAGACTGAATTCCAGATTTTTTGGATGAAATCATCTCGTAATTTTCTGTAAACAACGCTTCTTGCTTTTGCTGCAACAAAAATTTGCAACAAACTTTACTCTCCAATTTGGCAACACAGCGTTCCACGGTCGTTAGTACTACCGTCGCGCGCCACCCGCCTGGTGGCAGTCATTTGAAACTGGGTCGAATGTCGATGCTGGCGGGAGGGGGGTGGGGGTGGAAAGCACCACAAGCTTTTTTCGCTCCTTTGTTCACAGTTGGCCCTAAAAGCGGTTCTGCGGATTGAACATCTGTAATCGAGCCGTTGCTTAGTTGGTTAACCGAAGAACAAGTAAGAAAGGATTACCGAGCCGTGAAAACAAAATCTGCGGTATTTACGGACCGGACAAAGCAACAAAGTAAGCACCGCTATACGCGTACTTCTGTCGAATTTTACGTAAAAATCGGCGAACACTAACATACGCATTTCCAATTACATACGCGTTTGACTCAATTTTTGAGATGCCTTCTTTAACCCTTACATGCCCAAGCCGTATGAAATTGACCAGAGGCTTGCTGAAAACATATGCTTCGCGGGTTGTATGAGGCCGGTACAAACAGGCTTTAGTTACATAGGTCTAGAAATGCATCGTAAAAAAAGAATCAGACATCAAATCGAAAAAAAATCACAAATCCAATGTTAATACAACCTAATATAGGAGAGACGTATTTGGTCCTCGTTTTTTTAACTTTTCTCCCGAATCTGAGCAGCATAAAAGCGGAGCATCGAGATTTCCCGCCTCGCGCCTTCAATTTTATAGATACAACACGGACTTCCATCAAGTACGAATAGTTGTATCTCTGCGCCGTCATCGAAGAGCATCCTTTCTTTCGCTTTATTTCCATGTTTTGTTGATTCCGTTTTTCTTATTTGTATTGGGGCTTCAAGAGATATTCGAACAACACAGCCGAAGATAGGAAAGACGTATATGATCGGGCCTCATTTTTTAATTTTTCTCCCGAATCTGAGCGACATCTCAACGGCAGGCGCTGAGGATTGCGAGTTCATGCCTCGCGCCAACGCGCCTTCAAATTTGCAGACGCAACCCGGACATCCATCGAGCATGAATAGTTGTATCTCTGCGCCGTCGTTAACACGCCTCCTTTCTCTTGCTCTATTTCTATGTTATGTTGGTTCCGTTTGTGTGAAAGTTACTTACAAAGGTTAATGATCCAATTCGCCTTATACTGACTATGTTGACTACACTGGGAAAAAAAGTCGCGTGAGTGCATTGACAAGCAAAAATACTCTTGATTCAATCCGACTTTTCCTTGAATCGAAGAGCCGAGCCTCTTGACTTAGGCGGATTTTCTTTTGATTCAAGCAAAATGTCCGATTGAATCACGAGTATTTTTTCTTTTAAAGGTTTTTAAGAGTTTGGACTCTATATCCAAGCGACTGTTTTTTCCAGTGTATGACTGTGTATTTGAGAAATGATTTGGCAAGCCTTACGAAAATTGCAAAAACTCGCTCATCAAAATGCTCGCTTTGATACTCACCATTCACTATTTTACGAATTTCGCGCTCAACAAGTCGCTCATCAATCATCATTCGACGAAAAGCAGCGTCGGCCTCCGACCTGAACTTCTGCCTCACCCGATAACATCGATTAGATTGTTAGTCGAACGTCCCTCAATTCCAAAAGAACATCGTCTTTGCTAGGATGGACTCCATTTTGCAACTCAAAACTACACTTTCTGACTTAGTTTGAAAACAACGTATGCACTATCAGTTTCGATATAAGCTTATGTTTTTTTACGGATGAGCCAGAAATTGCATTTCCTAATTGCAAAATGGAGTCCAAATGGCGAGGCAGATTTCGCATCCTTGGAAGAAACCGTTATATCCATCCCTCGTTGCCAGGATACCTGTCTTCATCGCCTGGCGTAATAGCGTATCTCAATTTCCACGTAAGCCCTGTACTACATATACAGCAATGTTTCCTGGGGCTCATGCAGGAGTGACGTCTTGAGCGAGGCCGTTAAGGAAGAGGTTCCCAACTCAGGGTACGCCAGCATCGTCGTTCTGGCATGCTCCCAAACCCGACCCCGCGATTCGCGAATTCTGGAAAAATTTCGCCAGACCCCCGATGAAAGGAAGGGGAATCGTTAGGGGAGAGAAGGCATCGCAGCGCACAGTGGACAGAGTCAATCAGAGAGGTTGGACAAGAAATTTCAAACGAAAACTGCAAATTTTGATGTTTAATGTGTCAAATTTTAAAGTTCAAGGGGTGCCTCTACAGAAAAATTTCACGAGAAAACTAATGGACCCTCTCGTAAAACCTCAAAGTTTTGCATAAACGGATGGTTTTGAGTTTTTGAAGTTTCCAAATTGTGTCCGACCTCTCCGATTAACTCGGTCCTTTGTGCGGCCATGGGCGCGAAAAATTCGCCGGCGCACAGTAGATCGAGTCAATTTGAGAGGTCCGACATGGAATTTTTGACTAAAACTGCAAATTTTAATGTTTATTTCGTTACAATTTAAACTTTAAGGGGTGCTTATGATAGACAATTTTACGAGGAATCCAATAGAACAACTTTTAGAACCTCGAAGTTTTGTATGAACGGAGATATGAGTTTTTAAAGTTTCCAAATTTTGTCCGACCACTCGTATTGACTCGGTCGACTGTGCGGCCGTGTGCGCGAAAAATGCGCCGGCGATAAACGGAGTCAACTGGCGCGGAGTCAGGGATCGCACACGACGGCACAACGTCGACGCACACTGCGGCGTCCGACGCCGGGACAAGTGCAGCAATCCCGAACGGGCGACCACTGCACCCGAGCACCGCGTGCATGCTGCGTCCGTTGCAACATCTCCGCCGGAGCTTTGAGAATCTGTTCAGGGATGAATTTGACTTCCAGATTGGGATCTTCGGTAACTCGAAGGAAAATCCCGTTCTCTTCTGAAGAAAGGCGATGACCGCGGTATCTCAGAAAAATTCATCTTGTGTCAATGCACAATTTTTATGTCACGTTTTTACCAATGTGACGATCTGTAATCCGAAGTCAGCGCAATGTAACTCAAAAGAGATCTCGTGATCTTGAAGAAATTCAGTTCGAGGCTTCCACGGGAAAGTGCGTTCATCTTGGGTGTTGATTCATTGATTGCCGCAACAATATTATTCATTCAATTGCTTACCTGAAAATCACTGATTTTTTTTATTTTAATGACTCTAATATATCCCCCCGCCCCCCCTCCCGTTTTTCCTGAATAATTGAAAGAAGTGGAGTTAATAATAATCATCAACAATAAAATGAACATTTTTATTTTTTATTATTTTTTTGTTTTGTTTTTTAAGAGAGAAACCAGAGTCAAAACCGGTCGGCCGTGGAGTTCCACTTAAGTTCTTTTGTCTGGTGATTAAGACTTGTTTGATCCATATTAACAATATATTTTAAAAGTAACAATTTGACTAATGTGCTGTAAAACTACCCAAAATTATCGATTGATTCTCAAATTTTGATGAAATTTCATAGGCATAAAATTGATGTGATTGAATATCTCTGAGGTTAAACTTCACTCATTTTCGCTGAAGATATAATATGAAAGAAAGTTACTCACCGTGAAAGCTTCATAAAATTTCATCGAATTTTCAGGGGTCGAGTATGCAACTCGCAACTACTTACCGAGAATTAGACTGAATTCAACTTTTTTTACATTTTTTTTTATATAAATATGTTTGTTTTTTTGTTGAAAAGGATAAAAATCGAGGTCTTACCTCCTTTAGATGTTTTTGAAAAATTGATGATATTTTATAAATCCTGACAACGTGAATCATCCGTGATAAGAATTTACATACGAGAGACTTATTGCAACAATGTTACAAGCTAGTCGCAGCGTTCCTACGAGCATTCACGGCCAGAACCGAAGGTAGACAGCCCCCCTCGGCCCCCTCCCCTCTCGCGTAG
Organism: Bemisia tabaci; assembly: GCF_918797505.1. Classification (NCBI taxonomy): domain Eukaryota; kingdom Metazoa; phylum Arthropoda; class Insecta; order Hemiptera; family Aleyrodidae; genus Bemisia; species Bemisia tabaci. Next base: position 46,315,344 of record NC_092797.1, on the reverse strand, counting down.
CGTCCGGGGGGACAAAGTTGACGGCCCCTTTATTGATTTTTGGCACAGCTGGTCGAATTGTGTAGATAATTCACGCACGACGAATTTGACGGTAATTATGGAGCCAGTCACAATGATAAACGGCCATTAATGTTTTCTTCTTCTTTTTTTCTGGTGTACTTGGCGCCCTAATCCTGCCTCTTGAGGTGCAATCGAGAGTCTGAATTGCCTCGTTGAGAGCTGTATGGGTCCACGCGCGTTCCCGCGTTTCTATTTTTTGCCCTTGTTTTCCCGCTCTTTTTGATGTATTGTGCTCTCGGGGATCTTCCTTCGTTGTTAGGGCAGTATTCTGTCGTGCTAAGGAAAAACGCCGTATGAACCTTCAGGCGTTGCCAAATTTCCTTTGATAAAACGCTAATTTCCTGGTAAATTTATGAATATTTTCCTCCCAATTGCGGCGATCGGAGCAAAATAGAAAAAAGTGAGGAATTCGTTGGAAAAGTTGGAGAATTTCTGATGTAGTTCGGCAACTTCACACTGAAAAGAAATACTGGTAGAATTTACCATTCCTTCATGCTGTATTTCACACAGCGTCAATTCAGAGTCAATTCTGCCAGAAAAAATGTAGACGTTACTATATACTAGTACAAGTATCCATTCCTCTGGCAGAATCGACTTTGAATTCACGCTGTGTAAAATACAAGGAAGGAATGGTAAAGTCTACCAATCTTTTTTTTCAGTACAGCAGGTGTCACTCGAGAGAGAGCGAACAACTGCGCGTGTCTTTTTGAAAAATGCGAATCTCAAGAAGTGGAAATTTACCAGGTAAAAGCGAAACAAGTCAAAAGTGAAAAATGAAAAAAAACTTCGGCAAAATCACATAATTGGATGAACGTAATCAGAAATAGCGTAACTGCACTAGAAGCTCCCTAATTTATTCCTCCACTAGAAAACTAAACGCAACATTCTGTTTTGAAATTTTGACAATATGTTTACCATAATTTAATAACATTTCTGAGAAAATTTTGAGGCGTTATGTTGTCCAAGTTTTTTCTCCGTTAAAAAAATATAGCACGAAATTGAGTCAGGCAGCGTGAAACGCAGTTAGGATGTTTTTTGTTAAATCCGTCCGATTGGACTACATTTTGCAATGAGGAACTCTTCTTTCTGGCTAAGTTAAAACAACACGTATAGGTAGCATTAGTTTCCCTATAGACATAATATGTGCTCTTACAGATGAGCCAGAAATTGTAGTTCATGATTACAAAATGTAGTTCAATTTGTATTCAAATTGAATTGAACCGAACGGCTGCACGAGTAACCGGAATAATTTTCAGCTCATCAAAATCATCTCACCGCAACCGTCGAGACGGTAGGCGAGACAGGGCCTCGATCCGACCCTGGCCCCGCAACGAAGGGGGAGAGGGGGGGGGGCGAATCGTCTTTCAGCAGCCGAAAATCGACTGCCTCTCGTTCGGGTACGGCGCGGAGTGAATTTCAATCGCCCCCCTCCCCCCTCCCGCCCGCCTGGCGCGGCGCACGGAATAAACATGTTCGATTTGCGGTCGGGCAGGGGAAAGAGAAACGAGCTCCGAAAAAGTTTTAATTATCTCGATGCGACCTTGATAATCAAAGCTTCAATTTTGATGACGTCAGCGCCTTCTTCGTTGACGAGACTCACCGGAGCGAGGGGGGAGGGGGGGATGGGATGGGCCGTTGCTTCTAAATCCACCGCGAGGTGCGCGTTGTCATATCAACCCTTTTTTCGGCTGAGGTTTCGGGGTGAAGGCTTGATTCCCGAGAATAGGGCCTGCTATGAAACACATACGGTAATTGTTTCAGTTTCCAGGCCCCCCCCCCTCCCACATTCCCATGTACGGAAACTGTGGCTTTTTTCCTAAAAAAATTACGTGAGCTGAAGTATCTACGCCATTGGCGTACCCACAGATTTTCTTCAAAAAGGTCATCCCTCGAGACTTTTAGAAATTTTTTAAATTTGGGCTCCCTCCTTTTCTTAAGATAAATTTTTGACCGTAGATCCTCGTCTCGTCATGAATAATTTTTGGCTGCGCCTATGCCACTCTGCAGTTTTCTTCTTCTCAGAGAAAGAAAGTAGTAGTAGTAATATAATTTTATTTTAAAGCGGTGCTTTAGCATCTAAGGCCATTTACACCTCTAAAGAAGGCAGTAATAGTAATAGTAGTAGTAAAATAATTTTATTTTAAAGCGTAATAAATTTACATGGAAATTAAAGAAAGAAAGAAAGAAAGAAAGAAAGAAAGATAGTAAGCGCGAGTAAGAAGTGAGATATAAGTGTAGGAAGTAATCGCTGCAATTTCAAACAATTCATCAAAATGACCTTGTATGAACAATGAACATGTGTCTCAAAGATTATTTCGTGTCAGTATTTATCTTTTGAGAGCCATTGTATTTTTTCTCGAAATATTTACTTCTTTAAAGTGGGTCTCTAACCAATACGAATAGTTAAACAGAAGTAATCGATAACTTTTTGTTTAATGTTTTAAAGTAGTATAAAACAGCATGAGGAAAGTTCATAAGTAATTTTTTGAAGGATTGAAAAGCGGTTTTTTTTTAGGTAGATCATTTAAACAACCATTGCGTTAGCTTTGAAAACATGTTCATGCATCCTCAAACCTCTCCCTCCTGTCCTTGGGGGATTCGCGTCGTCAAACATTCTATGACAAGGCGTGGGGCGCCGTGCATAATTGAAGGCACATTGCGCCTTCAAAAGTTTCATTTGAATCAAAACGATAACTATTTCAACTGGGCTGTCGTGGGGTTACATAATCATCATATTGAAGGCGAATTTTTTGCACCTAGGTTTGCTGCAGCCAACCGTAGAGAACATGCGAGGCAGTCATCTATGTCCAATTAAAATTTAGCAGGAAACACGATGGCATCACTGGCGTTGTTAAAAATCAACTCTCAGGCTCACAAAAAGCTTTCAAAGTTGTGGCCGTAATGGTGGTAGGTTATGAAATTATGTGACAGGTCCACCTCTGCAATTAGTCAATTATTCTAAGCTGAGATAGGGTCGAGTATATGGACGAGGTTGCCATGATTATGGACTAAGAATCGTCTTATAGACCCTCGGAGTGATGTACAGAAAGGTAACTATGCTCACGCTTTCAGCCATATTCCTGCTTAGAGAATTTTATTAATAATTACAAAAGTTCAAGCCTGAAAGAAAGCGTAGTGGGTTATAGTGTAAATCTACCTTATTTCAGACTCATATGGATATTTAGGTAAATGTAGTCAAAGCAATGAAAGGGTAGGATTGATTGCAGCACCGTTGAAAATCTGGAAGTTCTCTTTACTAGTATACTTAGTTCACGCATGTCCCACATTGTCCCACTCAGTGCAAGTCAAAATAAAAAGCTCTTTAATTTTTGAGTAGTTTTGAGAAATGCTTCTGTTGGAAGCCGACGTCAGTGCAACAAAATCGCCTTCAAACAGATGAGTATGCAACCTCACGACGGCTGAGCTCAAATAGTTGTCGTTCAGATTCACATGCAACTTTTAAGGCGCAACCTTTTGCTCATATAGAACGGCGCGCGAATGCAGGAAATACGGCTTGAATTTTCCGTGTAAACGGCAAAGAATCTTGCTTCAATGTTGATCGTTTTATTTACTAGTTTAAAAATTACTTAAGTTTTTTTTTTTTTTTTTTTTTTGAAACATGTTGGCGTATCTATACATAATTAATTACAATAGAAACATATACATAGCCTCGATGCCATTCATTTCAGAACTTTTCGGCCCTGATCCAGTCATCTTACCGAGATCCGTGAAAAAGTAAAGTAAGATTACAATTATACGTTGATCACCACGAAAACAGATCATTATTTTAGCGACTTCTGTCATCCATTGAGCCACTCAATGTCGTTAGGAATTAATCCTTCCGATTGGAGATACTATTTTTTTGTAAAAGGAACAAATCAAAACGATAAATAAGTTGAAACTCGCAAATCACAGAACTCAAAATGAATTTCTTTTCTTGGAAAGAAATCCATCAAGGTAGATCGACTGATTTCTATCAATACTAACGCAAGAGCTGAAAGGAACTGCTTCCGTAGTGCACTAGTGCATAATGCACCATGTGAGTGTTTCCTTCGAAAATAAAATGAAAGGTATTCAGGCTACGCGCAGTTTACATATTGTATTACCTAATATAGTTTTGTCGTTCATTTTATTTTTAGACTGAACATGAATCAATTCAATCACAGCAGAAATTGAAAAAATCGGTAATAATTCAATCACAGCAGAAATTGAAAAAATCGGTAATACGAGGTCTGTTTATTAGAAACCGAATTTTGGTCATAACTACCCCACAATGCGTCCAAATTACGTTTTCTTGAGCTCTTCTGATAGCTGGAAATATACTTAAGAACGCTACGTTCACAGATTTTGTTTATTTTGATCAGTGTTTATTCTGTGTCATCTTGAATGCGAGTAAGTCAGGTGCGTTTTGCGATTTTCATCATGCGATCACTGATAGAACAAAGATTCAACATTAAATTTTGTTTTAAACTCGGTATACCTTGTACCAAAACTTTTGGTGTACGCTAAGGAAAGTTTACCATGATCATTGTATGAAATGTTCCCACTGTTTTGAATGAGTTAGGTAAACGATTCAAAACTGGTCAGGAGTTTGTCAAAGATGAGGAGCATGGGAATCGACCCTCAACGGCAACTGACATTTGTCACGAGGAAGAAATGCGGCCAAAAGTGCTCGAAAACGGTCGTTTCGAGCTTGTTGAACAGAGTAATATTTCTTAAGGCTCTGTACATACAATTTTGATAGAATATGTAGACACGCATCGAGTTTCAGGTACACTTGCCCCTTGATTGTTGTCCGTTGAACGAAAATCCAACCAAATGTCAATTTCCCTTTAGCTGCTTGAACGTTCTAACAGTGATCCTACATTTTTGGATAGGATAATTTTCGGTGACAATATTATAGTGTACGGCTACGATATGGAGACAAAACTCCAATCGTCCTTGGGGGTTGAAAAATGTAGTGCAAGACCGAAAAAAGAGAGACAAGTTCGGTGAAACATAAAATTCGCAAAACACCCTTGAGGTTGCCTTACTTCAAGCCACATACCAACGAAGCTCATTAGGATTTTTCAAACTTATGAACGTAGCGTTCTTAAGTATATTTCCAGCTATCAGAAAAGCTCAAGAAAACGTAATTTGGACGCATTGTGGGCTAGTTATGACCAAAATCCGGTTTCTAATCTAACAGACCTCGTAAATGAGCCATCCTTGTGAGAGTTAAGCAATCGAGCATCGATTGCGTAAGTAATGGCGCTGATCTGCTAAGTACCAAGCACCTGATGAGCGCTCGTCTTTTTTGAGCCATCAGTTCAACGAAGAACCACGATCCTTCTTTTTCGGCGAGTCGAAGGAAAGGACGATTGACGTAAGAGTGCTCCCGAGCGTGGAAAAATTACTTTCCGATTTCGCAGCATCGGGTCTCGCCCCCGCAAAATTGCCAATTCTCCCAAAAATTACTGTATTTTTGGGCACTAATGCACTCAGAGTGGCCTCAGTTCGGGAAGGGGGATTAAAGAAATGGAGATAATATTGACCTCAAAGACAAATATTGACAAGACCTAGAACAAATAATATTTTTTTATGATTTTTCGTTTTTGATTATTTTAATAATTTTGGTGTTTGTTATGTATATAATGGTTTATTTAACATTTGAGTCTTTAATTAAATGTTATGACTTAGATAATCAAACTATAGAATCTTTTTGAACAGTTTTACCTTTGGTGATTTTAGTTTTTCTGGCTTTTCCATCTATTCGAATTTTGTATCTAATAGATGAAATAAAAAATCCTATGTTAACATGTGAAGTATTAGGTCATCAGTGATTTTGGAGCTACGAATATAGAGATTTTAGTAGTTTTGAATTTGATTCATATATAGTTTTTAATTTAATGCGGTTGCTAGAAGTTGACAATTTGAATTGTATGCCAAGAAGTGGCGGATTTTATTTTACATAATTTAGTTTCAGTTGTTTTTACGAGCACTGAAATGAAGGTCGATTTGAATTGATCCAACGCCACAAAAAAGAACACTGGGAAAAAAAGTCACTTGGATCTAGAGTGCAGACTCTTAAATACATTGACAAGAAAAAATAATCTTGATTCAATCGGACTTTATGCTTGAATCAAGAGGAAACCCGCCTAAATCAAGAGTCTCGGCTCTCGATTCAAGTCGATTGAATCAAGAGTATTTTTTCTTGTCAATATTATTAAGAGTCTGGACTCTAGATCCAAGCGACCTTTTTTCCAGTGAAGGTGTTATTTTGACAATTTGACTCTAAAAATTCAGAAACTTTTCTTTAGGAATCGTGGAAAAATTAAGAATTTTAGACTCCGTGTGTACGCCGAAAAAAAAGAATAACAGAAAAGTTCAGTTAATACTAGAAGTTGAACATGAAGTGACCCGATTCTTCTGTCGATACTTGAGGTTCCATTATCATGTGTGCAAAATTCAACGGAAACCGTAGCAATATCATTACAAAATTTGGGTCGGATTGTGTCTTACTTTCTTTAACATCGGAAAATAATACAAGAAGACTTTTATTTTTCACAGTTTTACACGGATTTTTTCTGTAGAAATATGGAAACTAGGTATCAAGCATCTTGTATTAAATGAAACAAGAATACAAGTACACTGCAGTTCCGTTAATCTGGAAAGTGGAACAACCCAACTTTTTTTTTATACTGAGAATTTTCATTGTGCGCTGTACTAAATCCGACACAACCTATACCAATGTAAACAAAAAATGTGGGTTGGTTCGTAATTTACTTCCTTCAACACCGAGGAAGTAACACCCAACAGAATACATCACTGGAAAAAAAAACACATTGGATCGAGAGTCCAGACTCTTAAAAACATCGACAAGAAAAAATACTCTTGATTCAATCAGATTTAAGCTTAAATCAAGAACCAAGCCCCATAATTTGAGCAGATTTCCTTTTGATTTAAGCTTAAATCTGATTGAATCAAGAGTCCTTTTTCTTGTCAATGTTTTCAAGAGTCTAGACTATAGATCCAATGTGGTTTTTTTTCCAGTGATATTCATAGTTTCCGCAGCGCGGGGAATCTTTTCCTAGAGCTCAAGGAATTTTTCCCCGGAAGACCAGGAAAAGTCAAAACTTTTAGACACCATAAGTATAGAGCAGGTGTTTCGGCAACTCTGCGCTCTCTAGAGAGGAATCCCCGGCCGGTCATGACGTGAAATTTGTCAAGCACAGTTATACCGCGTGTATCGAACAAACTATGAATGATTGCATGTTTCGCCGCCAAAGAGAGACGCTATTTTATTATTTCAACAAAGTATCATTTATTTCGCCCTCTGTGTCTCGCATTCGCGCGGGCGAGCCGGCGAATTTCCAGCCAAACCTGCTATGACGTCATCGCGACGGTCATCGCGCTGAAGTGATTGTACCTCCGATCGTGATGTATTGTTTCACGTGCATTGTTCCCCGCTCCATCGGATAATCGGAAAATAAAGAAAAAAATTGCCCAGCGTCGAAATATTCAATTTATATCGGAGCAAATCCAGTCATAGATTGATGTACCACTTCAAAGCATCATGTGCAAAAATAACCGCTTTGCCGCCCCTAAGAAAAACGGCGTATCAGCCCCCGGATATTGCCAAATTTCTTTCAATAAACACGAATTTTCATGGAAAGTCGTGGATTTTTTTCTTCCAATTTTTCAGAGAATTTCGGCCGCAAGTTTATCCAAATTATCGAGAAATTTATTGGCAAAATAATGCATAACTTCCATCACAAATGAATGTTTTTTTGAAGATATTTGACAATATTCGAATGCTCATACGGAGTTTTTCCTTAACGCGCAGCTGTCGAACGTCATATGCAGTAAAAAATCACAACCGCACGATTGTATTCACTCGAGTTCTATTTTTTAGTTGACAAACATTCATTCATCAACGTGCGTGCGTAAAATATTATGCACTTCTAAATAGTGCACTCGGGATTCACTTTAATGTATGCATCTCTCGTTAAAACACCTCTAAAAATAATCACTGCCCAGCTATTGCGTCAGTAGTAATAGAAATCAGTCGGTCTACTTTGATAGATCTCTTCCCAAGAAAATGAATTCATTTTGAGTTCTAAAATTCGTGTTTTTCCTCTCATTTCTCGTTTTAATTTGTTCTTTTTACAAAAAATAGTGTCTCGAATCGTAGGGATATATTTCTAATAGGATGGAGTGGCTCGATGGATGACAGAAGTCGTTAAAATAATGCGACCTGTTTTCGTGGTGATCAATGTGTAATGGTAATTTTACTTCACATCTCACGGATCCCTTGGTGAAAATTGGCGATAAGAGCTGCGTTTCAAAATACCATAGGAATTCTTATAGCCGGCTAAAGATGACTACAGAAAATCATATAGCTGGCTGTAGAATGCGGAGAAAATCATACGGCCGGGCTGTACGAAGCGATAAAAAATTATGCAGCCGGGCTATAGTTCCTATTGCCGGGATTTACACTTATCGCCTGGCTGTTGCTTTTTCGCCATCGATTATAAAAGGCTATAAGAAATTGTGTAGAAATTCGTGTGCTTTGGAAATTATTAAGTTTGATACGGAGCCACCTTAATATTTACAAAACACACATTATATTTTCCTTTAATACATATTTTTTTTCATCAATTAAAATGAGAATAATCCATACAGGATGTGCAAACATTTCAAAATCCTGAGTTTAATAACGCTGACTCCTCCAGATTAAATATTAGAGCCTAACACAAAGCGGAGCGGCGACGCACTGGCGCCTACAAACCTAACAGGGATACTTCACGCATTGCGCAATGCGTGAAGTATCCCAGTTAGGTTTGTAGGCGCCAATGCGCGTTGCGCGCTGGCTGCCCGCCTTAGTGCCACGGCGCTTGAAGCAACTATTTCACACCAGAGGTATTGCACAGTATCATACGAAACTGAAGGCGCACTAACATAGTATAGGAATGGTAGGCATCCATCAAAAGTACGGAGCTTTCCTCGCAAAATAAATCAAGATACTACGGCCCATAAAGAGAGCAGTAGTCCAAAAACTCACTTAGTCCTAGCATCCGTAATTAGTAACGTTTAGCATACACTTTATCGCCTGGCAGTCGCTTAATCGCCATCGGCTATAAAAGGCTGTAAGAAATTGTGTAGCCGGCTATAGAAGCTATTGGAAATCTTACAGCCGGCTGTAGGTCTATGGTATTTTGGAACACAGATTCTACTGCCAATTTTTACCAGGGTCTCGGTGAAATCCGTGGAAACGGGTGGAACTGGAATAGGGTGACAAGTTCTGAATGAGTTAGTTAAACATCGGAAAGGCAGTAAATTTTACTTAACCGCAAACAGTCACGGAAAAACTAGGAAATTTTCTCCTAGAAATCGAGAAAAATTAGGAAAATATCAGGGAATGAAAATATTCGAAATTTCACACACAATGACCAAGAAAAAAACATGCAAATATTTTTAACACCGAAAAAATGTTTCCCCATTGCCTATTTTTAGGGCATTTTCAAATTTTCACAAGCCGAGCACTTTCTGCACTTTCAGCAGCCTGATTGTTAAAATTCTGTGTTTGTCGGGTAGACATAGGTTAAAAGGTGGAGCATGATTGTTCGGCTGTGTCTTATTGCTGCTTTATTGTGCCTATGTCTGGTGGAACTCACGACAAGCTAAAGGCGCCTCTTAAGTTTCCAACCGTATGTCGTCCACTCCACCAGACAAAGGCACGATAAAGCAGCGATAAGACCTAGCCGACCAATCACGCTCCGCCTTTTAACCCATGTCATCTATGTCTACCCGACAATCACAAAATATCAACAGTCAGGCTGCAGGTCCGCCCATCCACCCCATTTTTCAATCAAATGAGTTCGTGGAACCACCGGCTAAAGCAGAAACGGAAGGAGACCCCACTCAATTTTCACACCGTATCAATACTGCCGTTCTACGGAAGAACGCCGTATGAGCCATCAAGCATTGCCAAAGTTCCTTTACAAAGCTCGTATTTTCAGGAAAATTTGTCAATATTTTCTTCCGATTTTTCAGAGAATTCGCTGAAAACAAATTCTCGGCATTTTTACTAAGGTCCGTTGGTACCTTTACCATCTCACTTTTTTTTTACCAATTATTGGTAATTTTACCAAGACAGACTGGTAAGCTTACCTAAAAACCGGTATTATTACTGTTTTTTCCAGATAAGAATACCACTTTTATTGGTAATCAATTCCCGGTAACTTTGCCATTTTATCTCGGTAATTCTACCACAGTCGATGAAAAATTTTGGCGTTTTTACCAAGGTCCAGTAAAACTACCGAGAAAGTTCAATTATTTTACCGAGATTTCTCGGTAAAATTACCAATTTCATAAATGGTAATTTTATCAAGATAAAACTGGGATCAAATAGAACCCTGAATTCTTGGTAATTTTACCCTTTCCTTAGTAAACACACCGAGAGTTTTTTTTCAGTGCAGTTCATAATTTGGTCTAAAAATTTCAAGGAGAAAAATTCGCAAATTTTTTCAAAATTTAATATTTTCCGAGAGGAAATTCGGCAACATTTGAAAGCTATTACGGTGTTTTTACTTAGCACAGCAGAATACACCACGGGGGGTGTTTTTTTGCATACCGTAGATTACTCGGAACGCGGGTCTCCTCGCAGGCGACTTTTTACCGCAGCAGCTTAGCCCACTGACCCAGCGGCAGCGGCAGAAATCCCTGCTCCTCGGCGGCCGTAAAAATAATCCAGTTTCGGGTACCAGATACCAGATAAGCGGGGGCTCCGGCTCCCCCCGCCCCCCGTCCTTGCTCGCCTTTTATCGTCCCCTTTGTTTGGACAACTTTCAAGTTTCACAAATTGATTTCGCCCGCCGGCGGAGGTGGCTCTGCAGTCGCCCCCCTCCCCCCTCTTTTCCGCCGCGCCGGGTGTCCCGTTGTCCCCGTTCCTTTATTTCACTCCCTGTAGCCGACTCGGTTCAATATTCAGATTTCGTCGCTTCCCAGACGAAGGAACGTATTATTCAGTACTAAATTATTAAATAACTAAGTATGCAGAGATATACATTGTTTTTTTTTTTTGTTTTTTTTTTTCACTCGGCCTCATACGGTGTAGTGGTTGTAGCGTTAGCTCTATGACCGGGAGGTCCCAGGTTCGATTCCCGGCCAGGCGACCCGAGTTTGATGGTCTCAAACAATGGTTGCCTGGGACTGGTTGTAGGGACGGAGGGGGGGGGGGAGTTGGGACTAAAAGCGCAAGGATTAGCCCTTGTGGGCTATTTGAAGTAGTAAAAAAAAAAACCCTCAAATATCCCTCAAGGGATAATCCTGAGCTTTACTGTCCCTAGAGCCTCATCCCTACTCCGTTCCTAACTAAGCCAGCTCCAGGTAAACGTTGTTTGAGACCATCGAACTCGGGTCACCTGGCCGGGAATCGAACCCGGGCCCGGACGTCCCGATCATAGAGCAAGCTCTACAACTACTACACCGCAGGAGGCCGATACAAAAACAAAGTTCTTCATAATTCAGCGGTCATTTAAGTATTACTTAAGGTATATTGGTCGAATTTTTGACCCTCTCCCCTCTCTTCTTTGCAAGGCTTTCCAAAGACCACCTCTTGCCTCCCTTCCTTTGAATACGTAAGACTAGCCTAACCTCCCCGATATTTCAGAATATAACGGAGGAATAAGATTCAAATAGCTAGAAACAATTCTTTTAAACGGTATATATTATTTTTTTAAAAGGAGAAGCATGGAACGCCTACGCAAGACTGGGTCTGACCCCTTCCCCCTGTGAGACGCTCTGAAAAAAGCTGATCATTTAGGGAGCTTACTGCTTAAAAGGCTCCACAGGAAATGTTGCTCAACCCTGAGGAGTCAAGGAAAAGTCGTCGAATTTTGCTGCGTAATCTTGAAATCCTTGCTTCCTAGCAAAAATATTGCATTTTTTTCCATTTCACGAGATTTTCCGCGTAATTTTTTTTCCATGAGAATAATTTAAAGAGAAATCATATAAGAAACCATTGAAAAGTAAGGAAATTAATGGAAAACTTTTCGTCCCATCCATTACAAAGTTGCAAAATCTACGTAGGATTCTTTATAGGAGGAATCAAGTCTTAGGTAAGCACCGTCGTCCCAAACAACCTACGGAATCGAAGCATTTCTCAGAATATTGGGAAAAACTCACATTATTTGTTAGTTTTTTATCCTCTCTGATGCCTGCGTCCGGCATTTTTTGAGTTAGGCCTTGCTCCACTTGAATTTTCCATTGTAGTCGTGGAGTATCAACAGGGTCGGGAAAATATTGTCGCAATAATTGGACGCCACGCTGCGCTAAGGCGTTCCGCGTTCTCTCGAGAAGGTGAGCGCTGAGAATTTCCGCTTTAATCGAAGATGGATTGTCAGAATAGTAGCTGGGCGAAATTTTCCCCGTGAAAAATCTTAATTTAATCACCGCGACCTTGCAACCGCGGGCTCCAGGGTTGCCGTATTGCGTAAAGCAAATGGAAATTCTGTTCGTTATCGATCCATTAATTTTTTCCGTTTGGCAACCCGAACCCTGACATTATGATTGGGGGTTCAAGAGTATAGAAATGAAGTTCCGGTGTAGGCTCTCCGATTCACTTTGTGTACGAGAAAATAAATACAGTGTTGCCGAGTTGGGTGGAAAAAATTCCGTCACATTTAAGAAGGATACAGCAGACACTGGAAAATGCTGAAGAACATTTTTTTTAAAACAATTGGAGCATTTTTATCGAGTTCTAAAAAAATTTTCAACGTAAAGATCTTTAATTCTTTTTAAAGAAATTTAGGTATTGATTCATGTGAGCTGTTTTAATTACAAAAAAAGTTTTTCGTGACAAAAAACGTCTTTCAAATGTTCAATATTAAGTGAAATGAACTCTTTTAAATGGAATGAATGAGATTGAAAGCAGACCAGTTTGGAAAAATGTAAATACCCAAAAAGCACAAAAAACTACGAAGTAGGAGAAGAAGTTGGTCTGAAAAAAAAATTTTTTTACCGAAGGACAATTATTTTGGAACACTTTGAACGTCCAAAGTGACACGGATGCGCAATCTTCATTGAGCTTTATGAAAATTGGGTATCTCTAATGACATTTGGACATTTTTAAGTTTCCAAGTTGGTATGTTGTCATTTTCACGGATCAAAGTAACCGCGGATGTCAATAGATTGAAATCGGCTGCAAATCGGAAATAGTACTTTTGACTTTCTTTTAAATTTTAGGAAGAAGATTTTCGGCACAAACATTCCTTAACTATTAAGGCTGAAATTCTGGCTTCACCAGTGGCTGAAAGCCACTTGGTGGTCAGAATTTGAAATACATCCATCGCACCCATTATGCATTGCGCCAACGCTGAGAATCGACCTTAAAAAGAGTTGATTCTGCTGTGTGGGATCGAAGTTCTCTGCACAAAAATAATACATTTTACCATACATCACAGGGTGATCCAAAAAGCCTGCACGGCCAGCATGAGGCCACTTCTTTAATTTTTGAACGAACTAAGATAGATGTTTGAAAGTGTGTGAGTACTCTGGAGTCAAAGGAAACGAATTTTAGGAATTCCCAAAATTTCAGAGGGACAACCCTTGAAAGAGGCAAAAATTTAGGGCTTACACTAAAAAAAATAGTTCTGTTCACAGGGCTCCTGAACTTCTTTTGTAGCAGTCACAGAAGCTTCCGTTATGAGGACAGAGTACTCTGTTCCCACGACCGAAGTTCTGTTCTCACAACAGAAAAATTCTGGAACCGTAACAAAGAAGCTGCAGGAGCCCTGTGAACAGAAAGTTCTGTCGTCAGCACCATCTATTTTTTTTCTGTGTACAGGGGTGGCGTGTGACTTTTGAATCACCCTGTGTACCAGTCAGGTTTTTCGGCAGCAGTATTTGCCTCTGAGTCAAGTACACTCCAAAATTGTCAACAGTGCACTCGCCTTTGGGAACCGTGCGAAAATAGGCATAATTAAGGACGAAGCGGCAAGGTTGACTCGAGAGGAAAGTTCTCCCCGGTCCCCGACGAAGAGTCGAAAGTTCCGACTCGTAACGAGCCGGTGCTTTTGAACTTGATTCTCTTCGAGTGTTCATCGAGTTTCGTTCCTTTTTGTGGGGCGTTTCGAATGCCGTTGTGGTCTGGTCGTTATGTGGAAAGTTCCCCTCGTTTTTGCTAATTGAACCACTCACGGTCAGAGATCAGCTATGATCTGTGGGATTGCTCCAATTGTTCGATGACTATCGGGGATTATCCTTTATCTTGTCCAGTATAACCCCAGAATAATCACTCTGTTCAAGAACGTGTCACTCTCACGTTCTCTCGTTTTCTATTTCCAAGGAAATGTATACTCTCTGTGAGTACGAAGTCTCATCTACAGTAGCTTGAAGCGGTGCCGAAAAGCGCCGATGTCTTACTCAAAAAGTGAGAAATCCATGACCCAAAAGCAAAGAAAATGGTTCTCCAATCGGACGACTCTAAAGAAATCAGTACTTAACGTAAGATATTTTTTCTACGAGCTTTGAGTCCTGCTTCCGGGCTCTGAAATGACCGTAGTTTGTACTTCTGACAGTAGTTGAACAGTAGTTGTTCTTTCTGTTGTAGTTTGTTTCTTCATACTTCTGACTGGACTTTTTTAACCGCTCTCCAAAAAGTATTGTGTTGGGTAGAATTCTTTAAATAATGATTCGAAAGAGCCCGTGAAAGGACTCAACAGTTTTCAACGTTTTTTGAGTAAATGTGGGGGAAGTAGGGCGCAGCCCACATTCCACGAGAGAAAGAGTAGAACATAATATGATATTCATAAAAATATTTAGTAGATTCAATTCTGGGAATGTTTTGCTGGTGGAACCAGAAAATCATGCACAAATATTCAGGCTTGCAATACACGCTACTAAAGTTTTGCTGGTGGAACTATTTGTGCACTACTCGAGTCTAAGATATCTATCGGTAATATATTAACGAAGTATTGAAGATGTTCTATCATTTTTGATCCTTGTAGTACACAGCCTGCCATTGCGCTGCATCGCTACGGGTTAAGCGGTGAGTGCCGGAGTGTCAAAACGCCTTCTTTTTTGTGCTTATGCAACATGGACATCCATGGAGCCCGAATAGTTGCATCCTGGCGTTAACATGGATTTCCTTTAATTTTCTTCGGATGCGCAACTAACTGAAGGGTTTCCCCTTATTTACCCTTCTCCTTAAATTAATTCCAACGTTGCCTATTGTACCGAGTAAACCACCACTGATTTTTATCGCAACATTTTCAATTTCCCAAAAAATGCTTTGATTGCTCAAACGTACATTCATCATGCCCTCCTGAATTGTTGGCTTCGGCCCTTGTACTTACTGATCTAAGGACAACGGATGGCGCAGAGTCACCTTAAGGACACTTCAAGAATTTACCTTAAACGTATGTTCCTTTCAATTCAAGAAGAATTTCATTTCAATCAAAAATCTTTTTAATTGAAACAAAATTCTTCTTGAAGAAAGAATCACAGTTACAAAAGTCTTCCGTCTGAAACCACGAAAGTTCCTAATGAAGTTTCGACCCACTGAAGCAGCACTCCATTTCCTCAACCTCATTTACGTTCGTTATGTATATAGTTACACCTCGCGGCGGGTTCGCGCTGCATGGCTCGCTCCCCGTTGGCGGGTTCGCATGCTAAAAGCTCCGACTTTGAAAAATCTCGACCTGGATCTGGAATGCATAAAGCGCGGATTTAAATGCCGCCACCTCGTCGCCGCGTCGGTCGGCCCGAGTGTGAAGTCGAAGCAGCCTCCGAGCTTCGAGGTTAAGCCTTCCCGCGAAACTCCCCGACACGCGATCCCCCCTCCCCCTCCCCCCTCCCCCTCCCCCTCCCCCTCCCCCCTCCCCCTGCCACGGCCACCGCGGCGGAATTATAACAAACAGATTCGGCGTCAATTGAAACGCAACACGGAGACCCGGGCCGCGGCCTCACAGTGGTAGTAAAATTGAAATTTCCACCGCCGGCCGCGGTGCGGATACCGCGGTAGTAAAATTTAAATTATCCAGGGTTCAGGGTTCTTCGTGGCCGGGGAAAGTAGGTGAATTTTTCGCCGCGGGGAAAAGCCATAAAACCGAAGCGCGGTTTGCGATATTTCATTTACCTGCATTACGTGTTGCACCGTTTTATGGATATGACGAGGCTGCGGTTTTCCATGCTGCGAGGGTTGCAGAATTTCCCTCTCGAAGGGGCATGCAGCTGGTCTTCCATAAAGTCCCTTTATAGTTTATAGGGAGAGTTGAGACACGTCGGCTCGTGGATGTAACGAGCTGGAATTAAGATTATACAAGATTGAGCTTTCGTCGTAATCTTTGATCAGCTCATTCCCGAATTGCTTTCCTCTCTTCCCGGTTTTACGCTGATTATTTCCTGGTGAAACCCTTATAACCGGATTCGCTTTATTTTATGATATTTGGAATCGAGTCGTGACTGCGTGAACGGCGAAAATACGGAAAACAGTCAGAAATTGATTCCTTATGTCCTTACACTCAGTGTGGAGGGACTCTATTCCCAGCTAGAGTACTTGAATGGGAAGGGTATGGATATGCCGAAATATGGAGCTCTTATGGCCCAAAGAGCAGCCAATTATCTGAAATGAAAAGCACTAAAAAAATGCCGCTGTCAATCCTCAGATCCTAATATCAAACCAAAATGGCAAAGAATGGTGTTAGTTTGCAATTGCAGTCAGAAAGTGTCACTCGAATACAGGGTGATCTAGTGTTAAACGGCCAGACTGCAGGAGTGTGTTCTATGGGTCAGAATAAGACTTTTTTTCTTGTATTAAGTTGTTTCCAAAAAAGTCCCCAGTCGGAGCTACGGCCCCCCAAATTTTCGGAAGGTTAATAGTTTTTCCTAAATTTTGGCAACGGTTATGTGAACCAAATCTTGTGAAAACATGCACTTCCCTGTGCTTTTATGCCCTGAATTCATAAACGATCGAAAAGAAAATCAAAATCTCAATTTGAAGAGGGGGTTTTGGGGTGTTTGGCTCCTGCAGTCTGGCCATTTAACCCTGGATGACCCTATACGTAATGAAACAAAATAGCAATTGGTGTTTCTTATTACCAATCTGTGTTTTTTCTCCTTTGAGGTTTCTTTGATATACGCTCATTTACTCAAGTACCTGTGATTTCACATGGAATCTTTGACCCCGTTCGCGTATTTATTTAGATAGAAAGAGAGAGATGAGACACAATATCCCAAATGCTCACAACAATAAAAACACATTTAAATACAGAAACAAATGGGTTTACAACTTCGTGCGTGGGACCCGAAGTTTAGGTCATATGAATCTCTGAAGTTTCCGCATTGAGCATCTCACTTAAGGTCTAGCTGCCGAAGTTCAGGTTTGACATCTGAAACATCTACATATTATATACTATCTATCATTCTTACATCTGAAGTACTTCAGATGTGAGAACCGAAGTTTTTCGGATGTGAAAACCGAAGTACTTCAGATGTAAGAACTGAAGTTTCAGATGTGTGATCCGAACCTCGACAGGTAGACCTTAAGTATTCAGATGCTCAATCTGAAAACTTCAGAGATCCATATGGCCTAAACTTCGGGTCCCACGCACGAGGTTTTTTTCTCCCAGTAATTGGCCCGGAACGTCCCTGTCTGTTTTATTTCTCCTTAGCCTCGTAAACCCATTCGTTTCTGTATTTCAATGTGTTCTTATTGTTTAGCCAGAAATAGTTTTATTTAAAAATCGGAATGCTCTCTGCCGTAGCAATTTTTTGATGGAGTAACCGGTCGTACCTTTACACGGGATAAATCCCTTTTATTTTTATTCCCCACTGTGCGCCGTGCTTTAGCGAGGTGAGAATGGGGAACGATCAATTACTCCCGACGCGCCACGGGGGACCCGACCCCGGGACCCGACTCGGGAAACGCTCCTGGATTTCCATTCGGGAAATGGAGGGGGCCGGGGATGGGGGGGGGGCTGCGCAACGTAACAAGTGTCGTGATCTATCAACCTCTTTTTTCCATGTCGATCGATGTCTCCGGAGAGTCTCGGTTTGTGCTTTCGGGATTTTTATCCGAGCGGAAGCCACGAGACAAGCACTCAGTGGGCTCGTGTTCAGGTCCTTATGGACCACTAGACAGGGTACGAATTTCAGCATTCTGATACATGTTTCGTACATAAAATTTCACGTAGAACACTATGCGCACAACAAAAATTACCGCAATCAACTCCTTACGAAGATATTTTATGATTCTTGATGCGTGAATTCAAACCACCCGCTCATGAAAACTCAATGCTCCGCGTGATTCACATTGCGCGCTAAACGTTATCATGACAGTCTCTGCAATATAAAAATCTGGCAACCTCGATCTTGACGCTTTGGCTCAGCTGTAGCAAATTGCTGATAGTTTGAACAACACATGGTGGGGAATGAACATCGCTCGATTAAGAAGCTTGCTGAAACCGCTGTAGTGTGCGATTTGACTCACGTAGAGCTTTGAGTTTCTTGTGAGCGGGCAGTTCAAATTCCTCGCAACCCATGTGTAATAAAAACGTTAATATCTTCGTTAGGAGTTGGTTTCAGTAATTTCCGTTGTGTGAATCGTGTTCTACGTGAAATGTTGGTTAAGAAACATGCATTAGAATGCTTAGGTTCGTACCCTGTCTAGTGGTCCATTCTTGGCCGCAACGACGAGTTTCAGTGGATTGATTTCTGGAAAAAAGGTGCGAGTTCGCAAAGAGGCTGTTCGGAGAAACTAATTCCTGTTGAATATGCCGCGACAGGAATTATTATTCGTGAGTCTATCGAAAATCTCCCTAATCTCCCCCGCGTGACGTGACAGATCGTCTCTTTAAAATAGCTTGAGAACCATTTGAAACAAGGAGATTTCCTGTTGTCTCAGAGAGAAATTCCTGGCACGGCGTATTTAAGAGGAATTTCTGTTGACTAGAATCAGTTTAAATACACGAGACACTACCTAATTTTCTCTGTTTTTTTACTTTTTTTTTAAAAAAAAAAACGCAATGCTGAAACTTAAAATTTTTCCAGTGTACGTTTCATTATCTAGGGTTACGTCTCGGAAAGTTTGTTTAAAGGCGTTAAGTAGTTTAGCTTCATGTTAATAAAGTAAAAATGAGAGAAAATCTGACTTTATTTTGCGGTTAGGAATGATAATTTCTTGCTCATCCGTAAAAACGCCTACTTGCACAGACAAACTAAGAGTGCATACGTTGTTTTTAAACTGAGCAAGAAATTGAAGTTCCTACTTGCAAAACTTGGCCCAATTAATGAGCATCATAAGCTGATTCCAATTAAATCCGGCCAAATTGACTTCATTTTGCAATTATAGGAATTACAATTTCCGGCTCTTATTGGAAAAAACGTATGTATCATTGATTCTCTATGTACATACGTGCTATTACGGATGAGCCAGAAATTGTAGTTCCTAATTGGACTGAATTTAGTCCGATCAGGCAATTTGAACTGATTCCAATTAAATCCATCTAAATGGACTTCCTTTTCCAATTAGGAACTACAATTTCTGGCTCATCCGTAAATACGCTCACCTACAGCAGGCTGCAGCACAGTAAAAGCACCAAGTATAAAATAAAAAATGAAAGTGCTTTGGAAATCATAAAATTTGACACGGAACCATCATAATATTTACAAAACGCACATTATGTTTTCCTTTAATCCCTTTTTTCCCATCAATTTAAATGAGAATAATCCATGCAGAGTGTGCAAGCATTTCAAAATCATGAGTTGAAAAACGCTGACTCCGCGAGTTTAAATATTAGAGCCCAACATAGAGCGGAGCAGCGTGCTGCCAGCGCGACACGCGCACTAGCGCCTACAAACCTAACTGGGATACTTCACGCATTGCGCATCGGCGCCTTCAAACCTAACTGAGATACTTCACGCATTGCGCAATGCGTGAAGTATCCCTGTTAGGTTTGTAGGCGCCAATGCGCGTATCGCGCTGGCCGGCCACCCGCCGCGTTACGCGCCACGGCGCCTCAAGCAACTATATATTTCACAACAGAAGTTTTGCTCACTATCATACGACATTGAAGACGCTCCAACATATTAAGAGTGACAGGCATCCTTTAAGAGTACGGATCTTTCCTCGCAAAATAAATCTAGATACTACAGCACAAAAAGAGCGCGGTAGCCCAATTACTCACTAGGTCCTAGCATTCGTATTTAGTAACGTCCAGCATAATTTTTGAATGTCATTAGAGGAAAAGTTGACTCAATTTAGGCGGAAACAATCTTGAGTATGCGGGAAACTAATGGTTCATACGTTGTTTCTAAACTGAGCCAGAAATTCTAGTTCCGAATTGCAAAATTTAGTCCCAATGGCGCTCGTCATATTCTTCCCGGGTGGGTTGCGTTATCGCAAGGAAAATGTCGTTGTGAAAGAGGTTGTATACGTTTATGCCCTAGATTCTCTGTCTACGGATTAGGACCGGGTTTATTCTATTTCAGGTCAATGGAATTTTCGGCCATGACCCTGAGGTTTCGCAGCCGGGCTCGGGCGTCCTTGCTCTTGGAGCTTATCCGACGCGCGCGGCGCGCGGCTCACCTGAAACCAATTAGACGGGCGGTGCAGCGGGAAACACCGGGGGAAGAGCAAGGGGCAGATAGAGAGGAGAGAGCGATGGGTGAAGAGGGTGTATAAAATCAACTCGATCACGCGACCTACTGCCGCGGCGACACGACGCGACGCGGAGGCACGAAAATAAAATCGAAAGGGTTTTCTTTCGGGTGTAACCATCTCGACTATATTGCCGTGTTACCGAGTGTAACATCAATACTGCCACTCTAAGGAAAAACGCCGTATGAACATTCGACAGTTGCCAAATTTCCATCAATAAAATGGTGATTCTTTAGGAAAGTTATGGATATTTTCCCTTGAAATTTTTAGGACTTTTCGGTGAAATTGCGATTAAAATTATCTGAAAAATTGGAAGAAAAATATTCACTGATTTACTAAGAAATTCGTGTTTTATCAAAGGAAATTTGGCAACGTCTGAAGGTTCATACGGCGTTCTTCCTTGGCACGGCAGAATAACTCTATAGGAATGAAGTTTCGATAACATCAATAACTCTAGGAATGAAGTTTCGATAACATCAATAACTCTAGGAATGAAGTTTCGAGATAATGGACGAAAAGATGTTTGAGCGGGAAACTTATCAACGAGTCCTTTCCTCTTCGTAAACTTCGTCGTCACCCAGACGAATGTATGTATCTCAACTCCTAGGTTACTAAACGTCGTTTTCTCGTGGTAAGATGTAACTCAATTTCATTGTTGTCAAATTTCCTCGTGCAAATTGCACTTCTACCAGGAGAATTTTGGGAATTTCTGATTGAATTTCACTGATTTTTTTTTCTCCTGGTCTCACGCAAAAAAATAGACACATTTCGACAAAAATTGCTCAGGTGCATTTTTGTAAATAATTGAGTTGTTTGAGTCAATTTTGCAACATTGGAATAAATTTAGATTCCTTCGGCCGGGAAACAACGAAAATTGACTCAAACAATTCGTCTAATTTTGCCACAAAATTTGTCTGATTTTTGCTTGTAACCAGAGTAAAAGTCATTGAATCTTCAGTTACCGAGGAATTTATAGCATTTTTCCTGTCAAAATGTAATTTACGAGTGTAACTTAAAACTTAGGAATGTACCAACGTTCTTACTACAAGAAAAAAACGAATCGTCCAAAATTATCAAACAAATTCCCAAAAATTATTCAGGTGATTATGACGAACCGAAATTTACCATTATAACTATAAAAAAAGACTTACTTGTTTCTTGTTAAGCAAGACAGCAATGTACTTTATACTGCTATCGTGTACATGCTTTTGTGACTATGTTTTTGTCAAAAACATACACATTTTAGGATCAGCAGTTGCTCGCAGCCAAGCAGCCTTACTGTATTCATTGATCTCAGCCGCCACTCTCTCTCATCTCTCGCTCTCACAATCCTTTCGCCCCTCAGCTTTGTGGCGTTGACTATAGTCAATTTTTTTGCAATAAAATGATGTACCACACTAAGCTTGGCCCAAAAGTGACAACATTTCCCGATCATCTTGGCAACCGTACTGCTTGCATTTGCACACCTGTATACGGGAATACGCACGGTACAGATAATGTATGCACAGAGGGTCATCAACTTCTTTTAATGCCTGTGCGTTTAATGTCGAATATCACTCGTATCACCAACTGTATTTAAAGGTTCATTTTGATCTTAAGCTACTCAGCTAGATAAAGCTTCTCAAATAATATTATGGGCTTCACTCTGCAATTAGGAACTGCAATTTTTGGCTCATCCATAAAAACACTCATGTGTGTAAGGAAACTAATGGCACATACGTTGTTCCTAAACTGAGCCAGAAATTTTAGTTCCCAATTGCAAGATGCAGTCCATAATAAATCCTTTAAATGAGTCATGTGACTGAAAACCAAGTCCACCAAAACGAAATGCCCTTCCTGAACTATCCGATTCATATAACGGATGATCCGCCCAGCCCTCCCGGCTCCCCCCTTTCCCCGCGCTACCGTGCTAAGGAAGGACGGCGTATGAACATTCAAGAGTTGCCAAATTGTTGCCAAGTTGGGAAATTATGCATATTTTTCCTTGAAATTTTCAGATATCTTAGACTAAATTGCGAACAGTATTGTCTGACAATTTTGAGAAAAAATGTTCACGATTTTCTCAGTGAATTCAATTTTTCTTGAAGGAAATATGGACGTATTTCTATCAAACGGACCTAAGCGCCATATTGTGAGGAAGGTAGAGGGGGGCTTGGATTGGCGGCGGAATCGGGCGTCCGGCTTATTCCGTCCTATACTCGCATAATGCTTTTCCATGACGCTTAGGTCCGTTTGACAGAACGCGCTATCCGGGATTCTAAATTCCTCAAAAGGTACTCAAATCGGCGCTTAGTTCTGTTTAATAGAAATACGTCCATATGGCAACGTCTGAGGGCTCATACGACGTTTTTCCTTAGCTTGGCTGCGTGCATTTCGGATTCTCGCCGGATCTCGGGCAATACTGTCCTCGGAAGAGTGAAACAGGTGCTTTGACGATTCTTCGCTCGAGTACCCCCTCTTTGCAGGGCACAAACACTTTCCCGAAATCAAAGGGAGCCACACAACACACGCCGATTCCGATCGTAGAGCGGAATGCACCGAAGCGAGCCAACTTGCAGGATGCAATCCCGCTTCCGGGTTCCACCCCCGCCCCCTGCCCGAGGGGGTGGCCCGGGGGGTGCGATCACACGCCCGGGGGCGGCGAGAGGGGCGAAGCTCAGCGGAGCAAATGCAATTTCCACGTCAGGCTTCCGGACGGGCTCGAGCGCATTGTTCTCGGACCTTAAACTGTTGTCGAAAAGCAATCTGCTTTCTTGAGAGCCGCCTCTCGGTCATTCTTTTCTGCGGCCGGGATTTGTCTCGTCCCCCGCGCTGCCGTGTCGTGTTACAGAGGAGGACAATACTGTGCCGCGCTGAGGAAAAACGCCGTATCAACCCTCAGGCGTTGCCAAATTTCCCCTCGAAAACACGAATTTTCAGGGAAATCTGCGAATACTTTTTATCTCATTTTTCAGGGAAATCTGCGAATACTTTTTATTTAATTTTTCAGGGAAATCAGCGGATTACTTTTTATCTCATTTTTCAGGGAAATCTGCGAATACTTTTTATCTCACTTTTCAGGGGATCTCAATCGTAATCAGTTTTAAATTATCCGAGCATGGAGAAAATATTCATTACTTTCCCTAAAAATTTACATTTTATTGGAGGAAAAACGCCGTATGAACATTCAGGCGTTGCCAAATTTCCCTCGATAAAACACGAATTTTCAGGGAAATCTGCGAATACTTTTTATCGTATTTTTCAGGGGATCTCAATCGTAATCAGTTTTAAATTATCTAAGTATGGAGAAAATATTCATTACTCTCCTTAAAAATTAACATTTTACCGGAGGAAAAACGCCGTATGAACTTTCGAGAGTCGCCAAATTTCCTTCAACGAAATGTTTGTTTTTGAGGAAAGTTATGGATATTTTTCCGTGACATTTTCAGAATTTGCGAACAAAATCATCTGAAAAATTGGAAAATATTTACAAATTTTGACGGAAATTCGTGATTTACGAAAGGAGATGAGGCAACGCCTGGTGGCTCATACGGCGTTCATATGTAGGACGGCAGAGTAAGGGTGTCAAAATCCGACCTTTATTCGTCGCTCTTCTGACTTAAGAGCGTACCTCAATTTCTACGTGACACCTGTTCTCCGTTCAATTCTATGTTTTCCGGGGTCCATGTGGAGATAAAGATACGTCCTTACGTCAAAGGAGCAACGCAGTGTCATGTGATTTGCACGTTATACTTTTGCCCTTATATGTATTGGTAGCCAAGAAAAAGAATGTATGAGGCGAGAAAACTTGAAGGGGCTCTACTGGGTTTTTGACATTTTCTATACATCCTTGAATACACTTGAGAAAGTTTATAAAAGTCCTCGAAGCTCCTCTGAAAGTCCTTGCAAGTTCATGGTTTTATTTTGGAAAAGCTGGCATGAATCCTGAATCGCTGTGCTAAAAATTTTGCCTCTATGGTCGGTCATATCTAAATTTTTCTTTCTATAAAAGAATGACGACAACCTCGATTTGTCCAAACGGCACCATACGTAACTCAATTTGATCCAAGGAATACCTGAAAAAGAAAAACAACAGCAACTTTTAAAACGAAGACGTTGTGAGATATTAAGCTTAACCTAAATTCTCAAGCAAATTTAAGAAAAGAAAAATTTGAGCCATCTATCGTTGTTATGTAAGACCAAGTCTGACTTTGACTTTTCTCAAATTTTCCCCTCATCTTAATGTTCTTCGTTTCTATTCGCTGAAACTCTCAATTCTCAAAATCTCCCGGTATATAATTTTCCTTTTTTTCATTTTTCTTCTTTTTTTTCTTGTTTTTTTACAGCGTTTTTTTCAAGTAGGGTGTTACTTGGACCACGTTTAGCAGAAAGGAACCAAGCCACATCAGCTGTTGCCAAATTTGAATGAACGATTTAATGTTTTACAAAACGTTTGTCCGGATTGTTTTGAAACTGTTATGGAATTTTCTTTGTACTATGCAGAAAATCACTGGAATTTTCGCAAACACCCGAACGACCGTTTTCATGTAAAAAATTAAATTCGTCAATAGCTGACGTGGCTTGGTTCCTTTCTGCTCAACGCGGTCCATTTATTTAGGAAATAGTATGAAATTTCGGGGTCGTAAGTGTTGTAAATTTCTTCGTATAGGGTTACGTCGAAAATCGGGAATAAGCGAGAAAAAGGTTAACGACATCAACAACCTTGGTTTCGAGTCCCTCCGCGAAATCTTGGACGAGCAATATATGCGGAACAGACGCCAATAATGCTTTCCCAAGGAAAATCGCCGTAAGAGTATTCAAACGCTGCCAAATCTCTGCTCATGAAAACCTATTTTTCTGGATTATTACTTGATTCACAACAAGAGTGAATAGATGTTGGCGTCAGTTTTTGATTTGTTCTAACCGTGATATAAGTGGGCACTTTATGTAATCAAAAATCATGCACAATCCAAAATTCCCAACATCGAATACAGATCTTAACATCCGTTTTAGCGTCATTCAACATAAACTATGATTTTTCTTTTATTGACCATAGATACCAATTTTAAAAAATCTGACGGAAATGTCTTCTTCGAACAAAAAAATTGGTCAGAAAACATTTCTCTAAATTAAAAACAAGTCTCCTTTCTTTCTGAAAAAAAATTCTGAGGTACTTAATCTGACTCAGAATACAATCCAATGTGTGTGAAAATTTCAAAGAAAAATATTCCCGACTTTCCTCAAAAGTGAACATGAGGGGCTTGGAGGACAAGGCGCACAAGTTCAGTTTTTGCCATTTCGAGAAACACGTGTTTGAAGTTTCGAAAATACATGGATCTTTCTGGCGTAAAGACATTTCAAACTGACTTTTTGATGCTCAAAAATTGGAATTGTCGAGCGAAGTTTTCGTAGGATATGCATTAGGACTAGTTTTACTTTAATTATTATTATCTCGATCTTTTCAGAAACTGCACTTATGCACCTTGTCCTCCAAGCCCCTTATATTTCGTTTGAAGAAACCAGGCAACGTTAGATTGTTCATGCGGCGTTTCCGCTGAACACGGGAGAATAGCATTTCCCATTCGGGACCGTGTTTGCTTTTCCACTCTAATCTTTCCGAGCAAAGACCCGCGCTTTTTTACCCCCACCCAAACCGACCACGGCCCTGACGCGGCGCGACGCTGGACAGGGATAATACAAAAATTCGAGCGAGTGTATGGAAACGCCAATCTTGTTTATTCGCCGACCGCGGGCCGCGCGAGGGGCTTAAATATTTACCCGCGTTCCGATTCAATATCGCCCGTGACCGCGGATACAATGCCGGCCCTAAGACACTCGCAAGGACTCGCCAAAAGCTACGGCACGGACCGCCAAGTTTTTCGCCTGTGTGCGGTGTCGTTAAAAGTGTAAAGCAGCTGGGGAAAATATAGTTTAAGGTTGATGCTAAAGCGAATTTTATTCGAAGTTTCGAACCTCCTTGGGAAGTTCTGTCCCGATTTGAATCAGTGAGTTCGAAAACACACCAACTCGGGTTTTTTTTCGATTTTCTCTTTTTTACGGTTTAGTAACACTTATGGATAGAAGCATCTGCACGCCAAAGGAAATTTCGAAATTGCAATCGGAAGTGCTCGAAACAGCGACGGGAAAAGGGAAACAAAGAAGTATTTCATTGGAAATACCAATTTTTGGCCATTTGGCCAACCTACGGGTTGACTTCTATTTTGGGCACTCTTCATGTATAAGTACTGTATAGTGAAAAGCAGAGACAGGATCTGTGAGAGGAGAATTGAACTGTAATAATTATTAATTGGAACAGAAGAAGAAAATGTGGACATTTGACGAAGTTAGATCCTGAAAGCTCAAACATCGAGGGATTTATGACGTCTTGAAGTTCCAAATTCTTAAGTTCCAGGTTAGATTTTTGGTTCAAAGTTGTAGGTTATACACCAAAACATCTAATGGGCACTCATTAAGTTGCAGCTAATGTTCTCTGTGGTGAGAAAATTAAACTAAATAGCGCGTAGCTTGTTCCCAATGATTTTAGAGAGTGTTTCCCGTTGGGATGTCTAAATCGTCAATTTTAACCTTTTCCTTTCAACTCGGCTCGCCTGAACTTTTTGCTCTTGGAAGATAAAGCCATTTTTTACAGATCCTGTCACGATATGTCTTAGAAACCCCACGCTGTCAATCGTAACAGCATAATTGCGTTGTGCCAAAGTAAAAGTCGGAGGTCAATGCTATTTTCTGCCCAATAGTGGTTAGGAAAAGTAGAACAAGAACACATCCAAGACCTTTTGGGTTAATGACACATTTCTTCTTAACTAGAACAAAAACTAAGAATGAATAAGTGAAACAATAAAAAGAGCGCACTGTTGTTGCATAATGTCCGCAAGATCAGTAATTCCATTGATCTTGTTCTCGTAACTTCTATGCAAATCGACATGACAATGACGATATCTAAAGTGAACAGTTTTAAAAACGCCTTCAATTGCGGCGGGATACCTCACGCGTTCCGGAGAGTACGAATATTTGTATCATTGCGCCTTACTACGGTTGCAGAATTCGGATTTAACTCCACACAAGGGTGGATTTAAACGGTTCTTTTCAACCGTGCTCTTTCTGCAATTTGGTCATTTCCTGTGAAAACGTTACTGACCCTCGGACAAATTCTTTCGGCAGCGAGAAAGTTTGATTCTCATAAATTTTTGGTTTGTTTTGTTTCAGGTATGCAAAGTACTGTAGCTCCAGACATTTTTCCAACTGTAATCATTTCTTTTTTTGTGAGTAAATTCTTCTTTTAATCAAGTATCTTTTACGAAGATAGGAAGTTTTGTACTTTTTGAAAGATGCTTCAAGTTGATGAAAATTAGAATCAAGAGGAACGAGAAAAGGAACAAGAGAAGCAACACCGCTGCTTTTTTTCTGCTTTAAAAACTCTCTGATGCTGTTTTACTGTAATGCGTCAGGTATCAAGCTTCAATCGAAGGCGTTTTTAAAACTTCCAAGTTTCGATGTTGGATTGTGAGAAACTGGTGAAATGCATATCAAGTCTGCGGTGTTTTAAAATCTCCGCTATAATTTTGTTATATCGATGATGAACAACCAATGTTGTTGCATGAGTTTTCATAAATTATTTTTCACACAGAGAGGAACAATCAGAAAGGTTTTCAATAAATGCTCGGTGTCCAGAATTCTTTACCATGCTCATTCTGCGATTTTGTCCTGATTTCCCCCGATTATTCGGATCTTAATTCCTGGTGAGAAACCGATAAATAACCAGAGACTGGTGGGAAAGAAGGAGTGTATTTGTTAGTTGACGGCCGTAACTTACCGTATTGTTTCTTCTGCAGCTTTTACGAGCACACCGCATCTTTCCCACCCGTCTCTAGCTCCTTTTAGTATAAACACGTCCATATTATCTGCTCGATGAAAGCTTCTATATTATTATGATTGGCAATAATGACCGTTTAGGTGCATAGCATAAATCTTAATGACACTTTGTCCTTCAAATTTCCGCAAAATTGCAAAACAAAAAAGTTCCTAAGAAGTAGGAGAAGAGATTCCCGGTCGCTGGAGCAGATTCCTGATTTTTCCTTGAAATTGTCCATTCCCCGATTTTTCCCTGATTTTGTCCATTTCCGGTCCTAGATACCATTAAATGATGACGTTGAGTCCATCCAGTCGAAACAGTTAAAAAAGGCGGAAGTTAAGGAAGTATTGAAAAAATTGTTTGAGACTGAATTTTAGCAGGATGACAACGATGAAAGTAGATAAAAACGACAGTAGCCACAGAAGTTTGACGTTTCATCCAAAATGTAGCCGTTGTTTTTTAAAAGCTTTCAAATAACGTCGAGTGCTTTTTCATTCCCTGAATACGTGGGAGGAAGTCTAAAACGTCGCAAACCGTGATACGGGTCTCTGCAGTTTCATCATCGACGTTTGACTGGTTTGTCGTATGTTATCTAATTTTAGTAGGATACATCCTTCACATGGAAAGGTTCTTCGCCAAGACTGCCGTGCTAAGGAAGAACGTCGTATGAACATTCGAGAGTTGCCAAATTTCCCTTGATAAAACATGAATTTCTGACGACATTTACGCACATTTTCCTTTGAAATCTTCCGATATTTTAGATTAAATTGCGTACAAAATAGTCTGAAATTTTTGGAAAAAATTTTCACAATTTTCCTAGAAAATTCAGTTTTTATCAAAGGAAACTTGGCAACGTCTGAAGGCTCATGCGGCGTTCTTCCTTGGCACGACAGAAGAGCAAGAGGGCCCGATTCGGATACATGTTTACTGCTTAACGATATCCAATTATTCATTAAATGAAGCGAACTTCATAACAATACGAAACACACTGACACGAAGAAGCTATATTAAACTCGGCCCGGGGGCTGTTTGCTCCACCAATTTCCTTTGTAAGCCGCCTCGGAGTCAAGAAGAGTTGGGACCTCATCCTGGATATCTGTTTGATCAAAGTTCCGGCCTTGGGCGCTTTCCCACTCCTCGCGTAATCCGAATTTTAAGCTAAGCCGCTAACGGCACCGGCCGTTACGGCCCGGAATCGAGGAAATTAGATTTCCAGTTAGTTCCGTCGTGTAATTCATTGCTCGCCGAGAGAACGCCCCGGTCCCTAGATTTTGAATCCGAGTTCGGATTCCTTGCCGATTGGTCTGCCGTCGTTTTTGTCGGCATTTCAGGGCCCAATGGAGATGTTGCATGTGTGAGGAATTTGCGATTTGACTGTTGTTTCTTATGTAAAAGTTCGCGAGAAACACGATGGTGCCACTGGTTTTCTCTGAAATCAACTCGCAAGCTCAAAAAAAGCTCTCAAGTTCAGGCCAAAATGGAGGGGATATCTCACGCCATCCTGAGAGTCCACCTCTACATCAAAACATACTCTCCATGCAAAGATAGGGAGCAAATACATTAGCAGTGATGCCGTGTTCTCAGAGTCCTCTCAGAGTCTCAGAGAGTGTTAGAGTCCCCAAATAAAGAGGCAGCCCTGTTAATGTATGTGCTCCCTATCTTCGCATGGAGAGTTTGTTTTGATATAGAGGTGGACTCTCAGGATAGCGTGGGATATCCCCTCCATTTTGGCCTCAAGTTGAGAGCTTTTTTGAGCTTGGGAGTTGATTTCAGAGAAAACCATTGGCACCATCGTGTTTCTCGCGAACTTTAACATAAGAATCAAGAGTCAAATCGCAAATTCCTCACACATGCAACATCTCCATAAATTCTGCCATTCTAAGGAAAAACGCTGTATGAGCCGTCAGATGTTGCCAAATTTACTGAATCAGAGATATCACTTTATTAATGGCAATAATGATTTTAATACATTTAAATTCACGGATATTTCTGTCATAAGAATTTATAAGTATTAATCCAATCTGAATTAGTTGTTTTAAATTTATTTTAATGTTGAATGTTACCCCAGATAAAACTTGCACTTTCAGAGGGATCTGTGAATATTCTTATCTTTAAATTTTTCGGGGAATGTTATCCGCGATCAAATCTAAATTATTTGAAAATTTCAAGAAATTATATTCATGACTGGGCTTCATTTTGCAATTAGAAGCCACAATATTTGGCTCATCCG
This sequence comes from Bemisia tabaci, assembly GCF_918797505.1. Taxonomy (NCBI): domain Eukaryota; kingdom Metazoa; phylum Arthropoda; class Insecta; order Hemiptera; family Aleyrodidae; genus Bemisia; species Bemisia tabaci. The sequence goes on along the minus strand of NC_092797.1, from coordinate 46,284,564 downwards.
TAAAAGCATGTATGAGCATAGGGAAACTAATGGTACGCACGTTGTTTCTCGATTGAGTTAAAAACTGTAGTTCTTTGTTGCAAAATCATCCCTCCTCAAAATTGATCATTTTATCCGACAAAATTTGGTAACTCTCCATTGTTTCTGCGACGTTCCTTCCTAGCGCAGCAGTATTCTTAGCCGCTCTTTTGACAGCTTCTTTCCATAGTTAGATCCCAAGAAGGCTACATTAAGAAGGTTTTCGACATAGCCTTATGAAATGGACAATTTTTATGGATCTATAATAAAATTGTACAGTATGACATTGGGGGAAAATCCTTCTGAAAGATTAATATAATTTGCCACTGCATAAAAATATATTTGTTTTAATTTTTATTTCAACAAATTCTATCTAAAAATAGTGTGACTACTACAAGAACTAGAGGTAAACAAGAAATAAATACAAATTAGAGACTCTCAAATCAACGATGAAATACAAGAAAGTACACTAAAGAATGTGTATAAAAAGTTTAAATAGAACAAAAACACGCTCAATAATCGGGCAATTTACGCTCCTCCTGAACCGGGACAGAACCTATAATCTAAAAATTAAAACAAGGAGATGCGCGCACTACAATCGCATTACTGCCGTGCTACGGAAAAACGCCGTATGAGCCTTCAGGCGTTGTCAAATTTCCTCCGATTAAAGCCGAATTTACTGGGGAAAATGTGAATATAGTTTTCCCAAAGTTTCAGACAATTTTGTACGCAATTTAATCAAAAATATCTGAAAATTTCAAGGAAAAATATGCATGAATGTTGTCAAAAATACATGTTTTATCAGGAGAAATTTGGCAACTCTCGAATGTTCATACGGCGTTCTTCCTTAGCACGGCAGATTAGCTCGTAATCTTAGTCACTCTATTGATCTTTGGTTCCGAATCCTCCGCGAAAAAAAACTGTCGCGGCAAGGGAACTTGGCAATTTTAAAAACGCCTTCAATTGAGGCGTGATACCCCCCGCATTCCGGAGAGTACGAATAATCGTATCATTGCGCCTTACGAATGCGGCGCAAACTTTACATTGAGGTATACTATCCTCCACGCTGGCTTTGACGGGTTCCTTTGATATTTTTGCAACTGTGGCACCGTAGTTAGACAGTGCCCAAGCTAGGATTATACTTAGGAAATTGGTGTTTTTATGGAGAATTCAAAATGGACAAGCGATAAGAAATTAAGCGACACTCAAATCAATAGCAAATACAAGAAATTACAAAAGATTGCACACAAATCTTAACTGGGACGAAAACTATTTAGGACGGTCCGCCTAAATTATACTCCGATTTATAACTGAAGTAAAAGCCACAAATAGAAAAGTAAAACAAGGAAATGGCGATACAATTGTTGCATCAGCTCACAAGATCGGTCATTCCATTGATCTTGTGCTCCGAACTTTACGCGACACGACAATCCTGTCCTAGAAACTTGTTGAGCACTTAGTATAAATATATATTATAAAAGTATGCAAAACGCTTTTTATTGGCACAATAATGAACTGAATCTCTTGAAACTTACTTTTTTAGGGCACAAAAAATAGGTAAAAGTCGGAAGCCTCGTATTCGATTTTTCGACCAAATTCGACACAGTTTACTGTGAAACTTTTGCCCTGGTAGGCCAAGTATCTTTTTCGATGGACAATCGAACTTAGAATCCTTCTAATTCAAGAACAAAGCTTTAAATTGTAAAGTTTCAGAAAAATGTCTACCCTCAAACGCCTTCTTTTCTGATTTTTTCCAATATTAGCTCTTTCATTACGGGTGCACAGCGTGGAGAAACATCCGCGAAATGCCACTCAATCCCGTAGTTTCCAGCACCGAGCTCGAGTTGATATTTTCGTCTCGCATGACGCTAACTCCAGCGTGCACAATGAGCAAAGTTTAGAGTAGTTGTCAATATCACTCCAACTTTTTTGCATCTAGTTAACGGCTCAAACATAATAGAATGTTTATGGGAGTCTGCCTTCCTATCGCGAGAATCACCAAACCATGCCGTGTTTACATATTAAAGCATCATAACATTTCATGTTGTTACGGGTCTCTAAAAAAGGTAGTTTGTGGGCTATTTGTATGGGCTCTGAGGTCATCTGATATGAAAGTTTTTCAGACATCCAAGGTCTCTCAAGAAGGAGGCGTGTTTGCACTGAGCCAGGGCGTATAAATGGGGATTGAGAATGAATATTAATTTGTAACATCGGGACTTGGACACATAGAAACGTCCAAGTTTCTACACCCTAGAATGAATATCGGCCACGGGCTTAGCTCACTTTACTTTTTAACTGGAGAACCACTCATTGTCACCTCCCAAAAACTTCCATGAATTTCTGCTCTGTACGTAGCAAATTCTGATAAAATTTCAAGGAATAAAGTTAATTTGGTCCTCTTTAAACAATTAAAATAGGAGCGGAGAAATTTCAACGTCACAAACGAGATACTTGACTGAGGAGTCTCACCGTCGATACACCGTTCCGTAACGTGGTTCCGACTTAAAATAGAAACGAAACCGGAACTTTTCATTGAGCCTTTGTTTTCTCAATAAAATAACAACTTAATTTGGGGAAAAGGCTGCAAAAAAAAACAACAAAGGATTAACAAAACATGTTGTTTTTTGCAGCCTTTTCCCCGAATTAAGTTTTTATTTTATTATGTATTTTGACTGATTAAGTTGTGTTTCATTTTGTTTTCTTAAGCTGTAGGACTTCTGGGACCCTCCCAGTCATAACTAAAGTTTAGTGAGGAGTGAATGTTTACGTGTCTGCTCAAGGCCAAGACTTACCGGAAACCGGATTGACGCTAAGTTCACTTGGACCGCGTCAAGCAGTAAGGAATCAAGCCACATCAGCTATTCCCAAATTAATTGGGCCATTTAATGTTTTACACGAAAACGGTTCCGCGGTTCTCGTACAAATTTTAGACAATTTTCTGCATAGTACGAAGCAAATTCTTTAAAACTTTCAACGGAATCCGCACGAACGTTCTCTTGTAAAAAGTGGAATCGCCCCGTTAAATTTGGCAATAGCTGATGTGGCTTGGTTCCTTTCTGGTAAACGCGGTCCACTTCTGCTGTGCTAAGGAAGAACGCCGTATGAACATTCAAGAGTTGCCAAATTTCCTTCAATAAAACGTTTATTTTTGAGGAAAGGTGTATATATTTTTCCTTGGAATTTTCAGGGACTTTGGGTGAAATTGCGAACAAAATTATCTGAAAAATTCGAAGAAAAATCTTTATAAGTTTACCAGGAAGTTTGCGTTTTATCAAAGAAAACTTGGCAACGTTTGAAGGCTAATACGGCGTTCTTCCTTAGCACGGCAGACTTGTGTTCCGTGTTCCCACATTCCTTCATATACGGAGGCTCACTGAAGGTACCGTTCGTCAGGCGCATCCCGCTTAGAAATTTCGAAAACTGAGTTCGGTGCTTCGACGGTACTCCGAGCGCTCTCTATCGGCTGTTAATTGAAGCTGCGAAGGTTAATTTTGAGCGCGGAACAGAGAGCGCAGCACGTTATCCCTTGAGTGGATTCCAACGACAGCGCAGCGACGCCAAAAATCGATATGGAGCCCAGATGGACCACTGACACAGTTGTCAGTCGGTTCGAAATTCACCTCTCGCACCGATGGGGTCGAACTAAATGGGACGGATTTTTACCGGAGTTTTGGCAACATCGACTACGGATGCCTATCCTCTTAACCAGATATCCCTGCTCTCCCTCAAATCTCTCAGTGCGCTGTCGCCAAATCGTGCCTGTATCCCTGGAGTTCTATCGATTTTGAACTTTCAATTGAGACAATGGGATGTCGATTATAGCCGCGTGTGTGTGTTTGTTCATGCAGCTGTGCTTTATCACAAACGCTCATATTTGTTTAATCTGTTAGGGAAAAAGTTTAAAGTATTTTCCAAAAATTTTCAAGAAGCTGGCTGGGAGAAGTCTTCTAACTTTCTATCTTATTTGGCACCGGTAAGAGGTAGTTCTTGGCAAGCATAAATTTTCCTGCACTTTTCGTCGCTTAAAATCATCCTCGGAAAGGTTTATCTAATTTGTCTGGAAGAAGGGATTTTGAAAAAAAAAACCTCCCGGCCTTTTTTTATCTTGCAAATATAGTCAAAATCAATCCGACCAAAACGAAGAATCACAAAACCAATGCCAAAGGAACGAGGCCTCAGAGCTCAGAGGCTTTATGAAGGCAAGCCGCAAAAATCCTAGAGGTACCCTTCCCCCCTGAGTTCACCAACATTGTACAGAAACAAGCACCATGGTCATATGGCCATGACATTTTGTAAACAAAAATAAGAGCGAAGGAATAGGGGTTGTTTGGAAGAAGCAAATTTTTTTCTCGGGGATGGGGTGAGCGGATATGAAAAAAGCTTGGAAAATGCTCCTAAATCGAATAAAATTGCCCTGAAAAAGTTCAAATCTAAATTCGGAAGAGACCAAAGGTAAAACTATCAGTTATACATGGAAAATATAACGTTATTAGGAAACCCTCCAATTTCATTGTTGTTTTTGTTTTTATCGATGTGACGAGTATTTTATGCTTACCGATTGTTTGATTGATATTTATGATTCCGTTCGCTCGGTACTAGATGACCTGATAAACAGGGCTGTGCCCTAGTTGTTAATAGTAGAAGGAGAAGAAGAAGAAGAAGAAGAAGAAGAAGAAGAAGAAGAAGAAGAGAAAATTCCCCTTTCTGTGAAACGGAAAATGGGCTGCAATTCGGCAACGGTGCTCAACCTTGCTCAGCTCCCCTCTACCCCTCCCCTCATCCCGGAATCAACAGCTGAGTCGTACCTGCACCGAGCACCCTCTACATCCCTCTCAAGGATTTACGCGGGGAAAGGGAGCGTTGTGATTGGCGATGAGCGAAGGTCGCTGCGCCCGTCGTGGAAAATTTAGTCCCTCTCTCGTCGGAAAAATAACATCACATTTCGTCAAATAACATCAGCAGTTCTTGGATCTAAAACTCCAGACTCCTCAAGTTTATTGGCAACATGAAATTTAAAAGCCATGTTCACGAGAAGGTATTCTCGGAAAATTTATTCAAGTCGCCTTTTCAGGGCGCCCGGGCACTCTGCGACACCTAATCGCCACTTTTGTCTATCGAAACAGAGGTCATCTGGTAAATTACACCTCATAATTTCATTCTTGAATGCCACCTGTCCACAATTATGCTGGGCGTCCCCTACGTCTCCTTCCCGCAGGAACCGAATTTAGTACGAATTAGAATTTTAAAAAAGCACGAAGCCCAAAGCTATCAAATTTCTTCCATTTAATATCAAAGTAAAATCTGCACACGCCTTCCAAGTTTCAAAATCAGGAATCGTAACCTCTCAAAAATGCTCAGCAATGAGCCTATTAGCTTAACATTTGTGAGTACTTTTGAAAGGAAACAATCCCTGATTTTAATTTTAGAAGGCGCATGGAGATCCTAGTACTTCGATATTCAATGGAATGTAAGTGCTCCAAAAATATACCAAAATCTGATTACATTGATGTATCTGTCGCTGAAAGATTTCGTTGACGGGTGCGTTTATATCGACGTTTGGACAACGTAAAGTTTTGAGTTTTTTTTAAAAAAAATAAAAGGTCCCTTTTTAGCGGGCGTTCATATCTCAACCTTTTATTCGATTCACAAGCGTTGCGCATGACAAACTTGTTCCTCTCTGCATCTTGTTATTCCTGGGAAGTTCTAGCACATCCTTGGAGCACTGAAAAGTTCCCAAGGAATATTAAAGCAAGATTTACTTAACGAGGTTACCAAACTTCATACTCTAATGCGAACACACACTCTTGCAGGGATAAAACACACGTGAGTCACGTGAATTACTTCGCCGTGTTTTTACTGGTGATAACTTTTGAAAACATCTTACCTAAACGCTAACACGCTCCAAGTTCAAAATGCTTAATACAACTATTTCAACTCCTAAGTAGCTCAGATTGCATAACCTCCTGGTTGAGGGAGAATTGGTTTGTTTTCGTCGCACTCGTCACCCGTCTTGACACAGGTGATCAGTAATTTATATCCATACTCACGTCAATTATGTGGTGTCAGTTCCCTTGGTAGCCTTAATATGGACATGTTGCATCAAGGACGCGATTTTTAAGGCGAGTAAAATTTTTGTTGTGCCAAAGAAAGGTTACTTTTATTTTTGTGCAACCTCTTTGGTTATGATGATTTTTTGTGATATTATTATCAGTTTGCTTTGTGTCAGTGACAGTTTGACTTGCCATAGCAATTTATTTTTTCAAGTGTAGCACTCTCAAGAAGTCACAAAATCTTGACATCCAGAGGAAATTTCCACCATATGTTTCAACAAGAGACCAAACACTTTTTGCGTCTGAAATTTTTCAGAGAGCTCTCTGATTCATAGTGCGAATAATATTATTAGATCCCAATGAAACAAAGTGTGAAAATGGATTGACTTGAGCACAATTAGCCTGATTGCATTTCACATTGCCCAATTTCTCTTAAAGTTTTATTTTTTTTATTTAAATCAAGCAAAATAACGCCTTGAAAGTTGAACCTCTCCGTGAATTTTTCTCTACGTGCAAAGAAACTGCCCTTTAGATCAGGGTGTATAACACATCTTTTTGAGCAAAAAAAAAAAAAAAAAATTATTTCAAGTTAAGGACATTTTTTTCGACTCAACGATAGTGAATTTGAGTAAATGATTGTTTTCGTTCAAGCGAGTGGGGTTTTTTTGTTCGTTTGTTAATTAATTGAAAGAAGATTACATTTGACATCCACTACAAAATTAAATTTATTTGTATCTTTTTTTTTTGTCATCGATAAATATGTTTCTATATCTTTATATTACAAAAAAAAAAAAAAAAAAAAAAAATCCGTGCGTCTAAAAATTTATCTTTAAATCAAAGAGAATTGTGTTTTAATTATAGAAACGTACTTTTCAACCATTTTTAAGTCATTCTTTATGCGCGGAGGGTTAAACGTTTTGTTCTTGCTGTGCTTGAATTAATTATCAACAGGAATGTGTAGCCCCAAAACGTATAATTACGAGTGAATTTCGGAAATTTTTAAAGAATTCACCGCATATTTACCTACGTAAAATCACGATAAGGAGCATATATAGTGGTTGACGAACTCTTTACCCGTTTTGTGGTCTGTTCAACTGAAATATCTAACATCCCAAACCAAGGCACGCGTTCTCTTTTCGCTAAGCATTGATATGTTAAACAGCGCGTAGGAAGTTGAATCTGACATCGCCGCAGGTTCAAAACAGGCAAACGTGAGCAGGGCATAAAGTTCCAGGTTCGGAACTTGCAGGCGTAGTTGTCAGATCGGGCGATTTAATCGAAATATTCTCATTCATTACAATGCAAAATCGTCGCTCCTGTGACGAAAGGGCGTATCCCAATTTCCGTGTGAGTCCTAGAAAGCATGCATTTATGTGTCAAACAGGGCTCAAGTGAAAATTGAGATACGTCTTTATGTCATAGCAGGGACGGAATAGCCGAATTCAAAGAAGCAGTCTTAAAAACTCGGATGCAGAGCGAATTCGCGGAATGGTTCGACGAGCACTGCACTGCATTATTCGCTCGCGTATTATTTTCGCGGGGTGCGGGCTGATGAGCTAAGTAAGAGCCGCGTAACTCTAGTAAGAAACCCCCGTAGATAAGTGGTTTGTAGTTTTGGGGGTGCTATCGAACGAAGCTCCCCGAGTCGCGTTTTTCCACGTAGCGTTACCTTGATTTGCCGCCGCGAGTTTTCAAGACCTCGGGCGTAAACAGAACACGGATATCGCGGGGTTGTTATGACTGAAAACAGGAAGTCGACGGGGGAACGCGGAAATTTAAATATTTCAACGTGCGATCTTACTGGAATCCACCCGTGCAGTTAGTCTCAATTAATCCGAGCGAGTTCAGCGGAGAGGAGCGAATTTTTGCTGGATTCTAGAAATGATGCGTATCTGCACTGCCGTACTAAGGAAAAACGCCGCATTGACCTTTAGACGTTGCCAAATTTCCTTTAACGAAACGAGAATTTATTGAAGGAGTTGTAAATATTTTCCTTCGAGTTTTTCATACTTTATCGTTCGCAACTCAGTCTAAAATATCCGAAAATTTCATGGAAAAATATGAATCAATTTCGTCAAAAATACATGTTTTATCTGGGGAAATTCGGCAACTCTCGAGTGTTTATACGGCGTTCTTCCTTACCGCCATGCTGAGGAAAAATGCCGTATGAACATTCGAGAGTTGCTAAATTTCCTCCGATACAATGTTTATTTTTGAGAGAAGTTATCGATATTTTTCCTTGAAAGTTTTAGACTATTTAGATCAAAGTACGAACGAAATTCCCTGGAAAATTGAAAGAAAATTTTCTAAAAATATTCCCGGAAATTCGTAATTTATCAAAGAAAATTTGGCAACGCCTGAAGGCTCATATGGCGTTTTTCTTCAGCACGGCAGTGCAGTTGCATTGACTGCGAGGCAGAGTCTCACGGAAATACCCCTCTAGGGCTGGGTCCTGGAATGGCATGATCTCATCCTTCAAGAGCTTATCACTCAATACTTCTGTAGATAGAATATTTTCAGTGAAGCGGAGACAAATCAACATGCAATTTTGTGCCATAACGACGATCAGTCCTCCTTCCGCGCAAAATACATGTCGAAAACCACCGAAATTAGCGCATATGTCGTCGTTTCCCAAACGGAGGAACGTAATCTCATACCATGGTTGCAAAATTGACTAAAAAAATTCATTTTTTTTCTATCAAACTCGAGCCAATTTTAGACCCCTAAGGCTACTGAAGTTTAACGAAAATAGCCAACATTAGTCGAATTAGGCATGTGGTTAGACACGTAACACGGAGAACGTCCAAAATGCCTCATGCAACTATTTTTAATCTCACGCTGGAAAAAAAAAAACACATCGGATCTAGAGTCCAGACTCTTAAAAACATCGTCAAGAAAAAGTACTCTTGATTCAATCAGAATCCAGCTTAAATCAAGAACCAAGCCTCTTAATTTAAGCGGATATCGTTTTGATTCAAGGAAAAATCCGATTGAATCAAGAGTATTTTTTCTTGTCAATGTTTTCAAGAGTCTGGACTCTAGATCCAATGTGTTTTTTTATCCAGTGCATGTAGCTCAAATTACATAACCAATTGATCGAAGGAAAAACGATGCGCGAAGTCATTTTTAATCTCATCCACCTCAAATTACATAACCACTTGATTGAAGGAAAAACTATGCGCGAAGTCATTTGCGATTAAATTGAGGTCTTCCTTGATCACGAACAAGAAGGCAACGCCGGTGCATCGATAATCCGTATAAAAAAACTGCGATTTTACCGAAAATTTGAGGGGGAGGGTGGAGGGAGCAGCGCAGGTTCGACTGGAGGACATTTTGAAAAACTGTGTGGAGGAAAAAAGTTTTCCTTTAATTCATAGAACACACTTTTCCAGTCCGCCGGGCCAAGCCTGGGAAACCTTACACGTTCTATTTTAGACATTTTCTTTTTCTCTCCGTATGAGCCTATCGAGCGACGGGGGAAAATTAAATGGGAACTGAAACGAGAACAGGAACCGGACTGAAGATGGAACACTGAGGAGAGGCAGGAGAGCCTCTCGACCTATATTACTCGACTGCACCATCACACCATTTATTTTCATACCCCCCCCCCCCTTCGACTCACCCTACTCACCCACCCCCTCCCCTCCGCCCGCACCTGACAGCATCCTCCGACACCTGCAATCAAGGCCTTCCCCCCATTTTTGGGATCTACATACGGGCGGACTGACCCAGATTTCATTTAGTTCACAGTTTAATTTTAAATGGGATGTTTCTATGTAAATCAGGGATGACCTCGTTAGGCCCCCCGGCACCGGCGTCGAGACTCAAAGGGTCCTCTCACGCGTGCCTTTTGATGCAACCGGAGCGCGTGCCTTTAGGTTGGAGTTTTGGGGAAGAATGACGTATGAACAATCAGACATTGCCGATTGCTCTAGCATGAAGGAGAGATTTTCTGGAAAGTTGAAACGCGCCTGCGTCAATCAGCATTTCGGAAAAAAATGAGCCGGGAGTATATACAGGGTGATCCAAAATTTCGCATCACAAGTACCAGGCACACTGAAAAAAAAACACATTGGATCTAGAGTCCAGACTGTTAAAAACATCGACAAGAGAAAATACTCTTGATTCAATCAGAATCTAGATTAAATCAAGAACCAAGCCTCTTAATTTAAGCGGATTTCGTTTTGATTTAAGCTTAAATCTGATCGAATCAAGAGTATTTTTTCTTATCAGTGTTTTCAAGAGTCTGGAATCTAGATCCAATGTGTTTTTTTTTTTTTTCCAGTGCACCACCGCGGTAACTTTTTAACGAATTGAGATACATACTTGTAATTTTGTGAGTGTTCCAAGGCCAAACGATACGACCTTTGAGAGCCCCTAAAATTTTTAAGGGAGCACTCTGAAAAAGGGCAAAAACTCAGGGTGTTATAATGGTGGGGCGGTGCGGGGTTTTTGGATCACCCTGTATAATGTTTATAGTTCGGATTCACCTAGTCGTTCGCTATTTCCTGTCGCGCCTTAAAGTCAAGAAAAAATATTTTGAATGTGGGAAATGGCGTTAAAATGTCCTAAACATTAACTCATACGAAAGATTAAACCCTCAAACCTCATTTTGAACTTTATTTTTCACATACAATTTTACGCAGGTGTAAAATTCTGTATATCCTTTGATGGACTAATCTTCATACGTCGCGTCGTGTGTCGAATTCGTTTCATTTAATTTGAACCTTTTTTGGGAGTATATTCCTAACTTCTCTCAAAATTGAATCTTTCATCGAGGAAAATTCGTCAATATCTGAATGTTCATAAGACGTTCTATTATACTGCCGATCTCAGGAAGAACGCCGTATGTGCATTCAGACCTTGCAATTTTTTCCCCTTCAATTTCAAACTCGTGAGTTTTTTTCTTTCCTTTTTTCGAAGAATTTTGCTAACCCAAAGTGTTTGAAAACATCCTAACGTGAATTGTCAGGATTCCATTCTTCATAGTAGTTATGGGGGAATTCACAGAAAGGCCGCCATGTTTTTTTTTTTTTTTTTAAATTTTGTGAAGGAACCATGTCAAAAAACGCAATTAAGCAACGTAAAGTGCAATTGGGCTGATTCTATACTTAAATTCATCAAAATATGCCGAACCTCACCAGAAAATAAATATTTTATCCCAAAAAAATATATTTACCATATTATAAATTGGGCTGATTCTAGTAAAGTCCACAAAAATATGCCTAACCTCAGCGGAAAATAAATATTCTATCCAACAAGAAAATAAATATATTTACTATTTTATAAATTAGGCAACATTTGAATGTTCATACGGTGTTTTTCCTTTGCGTGGCAGCCTAGGGCGGCAGGAGAGACCCCTCAAAGTGGCGCCTGGCGCCTTTTCGGAAAGGAATACATGCTCTCAAATGAGGATTTACCGGAGTGGAATGTGGAATTAGGAGGGTCGTGAGGACTTGGGAAAACCTCATGAATAGGATATGTAGGCGGCTCGTCTCTCGAATATGCTAGGAAAAGTACGTAAGTATAAATCAAACAAGCTTTGATGCTGGCAGTTCCATCTCTGACGTTTTAACTGTATGATCTTTCTTGTGGGGAAGAACACCATATAAACATTTAGGCACTGCCAAAATTCAGAAATATTTCAATTTAACTGGGGAACTTGTGATTTTTTCTCTTCAGGATTTTAGGCGAGATTGAGTGAAGTTTAGAAACTTGTTAATAGTCAATCTCTAATCAGCTATTTTCCTTTTTAGGCCCAATTTAGTCTATATTGACTGAGGGAGGTATGATGATACCTTTCATAAAGCATCATTAATATATAACACAATTTTGAGAAACGTTCAGTCAAATGCAACAGTAAGCCTTCTCAAACCTTTCTCAGTCAGTATGTTAACTGAGGCCGCCGGCCTCTTTTTATTTTCTCAAAAACCTTTCGTTGTTTAGCCGAACGCGAGAACAGCCGTTCGGGGCCCTCTGAGTAAAAGAGCCTTATAAGGAGCAACCATGAATACGGCCCTGAATATGGCTCTCTGGCCTTCTAAAGTCATACCCTAGCTCGGTAACTTTGTTAAGGCGCAGTGGTGCAACTATTCGTGCTCTGCGGAATGCATGAGGTATCACCCCACAGTTGAAGGCGTTTTAAAACTGCAGAGTTGCGATATCGGGATTGTCGCGTTGCTTTGAGGTTTTAAAGAACGAAACGAGTGGTTTGATATCGACGGTCGAAGTGGAGGCAGGGAGTGCGTCACTTCATCTCCGACGTTGGGAATATCAATTTATATCATATCTTTTTAGAGGTAAACTTCTCGTTTTGTTTTCTTAAATTTTCTGATAACATTATTTGGAATGAGGAAAGTGAACAATTAAAATTTCGTGTAATTAATTTTTTTTATATAAAGCAAGAAATACGCAAGTTGTTTGAAACCTAACAAAAAACTTGCGCAAATTTCAAATTAAGCCTACGATAAGTGTTTTTCATTCATACTTTTGCTTAAGTGCCCATGCTTTAAAAGGCACTTCGCATCACCAATGGCAAGGAGTGATAACGTCATGAATATGCCATCAATTAACCATGAAAATCACTTTATTGGAGGATTAAATCATTCAAAAGGCAAGAAAATTCACGGCGTAATAACCAGAATCGACAAAAAAATTCAAGAAAACACACTAAAAATGGGCAGACAAAGCTAAAGTAGAGTAGGAACATGCCTTGGGCATTTCGGGACACTTACACGCCCATGCCAACTGGAACCATGGCCAAAAATTAAAAAATCATAACAAGAAAATGAGCGCACGAATATCGTATGACCTCGTAAGACGACACTTTCCATTCATTTTGCTCTCAAAACTACGATGCGAGTGATGCGACGTGAAAATCCCGATATCGAAACTTGACAGTTTTAAAACGCCTTCAACTGTAGAGTGATACCTCACGCATTCCGCAGAGTACGAATAGTTGCACCATTGCGCCTTACCAAAGTGGTCCAGCTGGGATTTAATTAGAGAGCCATAGTCGGGGACGAAATCTCAGTTTTTCTTTGTTTATCCTTCTCTTAAGAAGCCTCCTACGACCAATCTCGCGTAAAAACATAAAGAGTAGTTTCCCTCTATAAAAAAGAGAAAAATAATGGACATTTGCCACATAACCAATGAAATAACTCACTCTTTCACTCTATTCGAGCCGTCAATATAGAAAGCACATTATTTCTTGCTCTCGTGATTTAATTGAATGAACATCGATGAGAAAGGCTCCTAGTCAAAGGTGAACTCCGTATGAAATTCGCGCGTTGCCAAATTTTCCGTGGTAAAATATCTGCTTTTGAGAATATTTGTGTACATCTTTCAATGAAAGTTTCACGTGCACGAGATTCAATTTCGAAGATACTGTGGCAAAAACTCACTATTTTGCCAGAATATTCGTATATATCAGATGAAGTTTATCAACGTTTTAATGCCTCCACGGTATTTTTCTACAACACGGCAGAGTGAGTGCCCAATGATCTATAGGGGCAATGTATAGTCTAGAGACTCCGCAGTACTTCTTTCCTCGCCGTGTAAAAAGTTACTTACGCTCAGACTCGCTTAATGATGACTGAAGACTAAAGAGTTGAGTATTCGTTTTAACACACTAACCTAATTTACAAAAACTCGCCCAGAAAATTGCTCACCCGACATTTATTGATCATCATCTGGCAAATTTTATACCCAACAAGTAGGTAATTCGTCAATCAACACTAGGCGAAAAGGAGCGTTTACCGTAGAATTCAACTTCTGCGTCACCCGATAGTATTATTTAGATTTTCACTGCGAGAATTTCTAAAAAATATTTTATCTGATTATCCTCCTGCATTATTCTTACCGAGGCTTTAAATTTAACATCGACGGACTTTAAACGTACGATGCGTATTTGACGCTTACTTTTAGTCAGAACGGATTCCTCAATCACAAGGGACCATGATGAAGAATGGTGTCTACCTACAGATGGGCTTAATTCGTCAAATGCGATTGAATTTCAATGCCACCTCTACAAGGGAACGTTAATTCGAGACATTTACCACCCCTTTAAGGAAAAACGACCTACAAATTTTCCAATGTCAACAAATTTCCTTTGATAAACACAAATTTTCTGTAAAACTCGTAACTTCCCTTCCTACTGTTTGTGAAGTGTTTTTCTTGGTATTTAATCCAGCATGTCTGAAAAGAAAAGAAAAAACATTTTTTTGTAAAAGGAATATCTCATGGTGCGAAACTTGACATCCTTGAAATTTTTGTACGGCGCGGCGTTTTTCCTCAACAGAGCAGTTCACGTTTCAATCGGAATCAACGACGAAACGTTGCTGGCGTAGGCCTTTTTCCAGGAACCAACTAAATGAACTCACACATTAAACTCTCATTACGCTTTCCTCGAAGCATTTCCCTGGAACAGCCCCCTTGGGCCTGGAATGTTACACACGTTGCCGCTCTTAATAATCCGGGACTCAGACACCCTAGGAAAATCTCCAAAAGAATGACGAGTCCTTGAAAAGCCAGGAAAAACCTGGAAAGATCAGGATATTTTGCTGTGAACCGTAGATATTTGTTCTTCCCAGTTTGTTATTCAAACGTTGAATTTTGTAAAATTTTATCTTACTTATTCGTGCTTAAAATTGTATTTCTTAGCTTGAAAAAGACCCACCTCGGAAAATTATATTTTTCGTGGGACGATGAAAATTTCGTAACAGCCAGAAAAGGTATGTTTTTACGCAAAAATGTGAACATCGTAAAACATCTGAGTAGAGCCGTTTTCGAACTGGGAGATTCAATTGTTTTTCAATAGAATTTTCCTGAGGAATCGTGCCAAAAACGAAAAAACCCTTGAAAAGTCAGGAAATAAAATGTTCAATAACTGCAAAATCAATGGATGGTCAGAAAATTTTGAAATCCAAGACAACATTTCAACATGCTCCCCTAAAATTATCGCGAATGATTATGTAGAATAAAAGTTAAAATGTAGTAAATATTGCAGCTACATTAAATGTAGTGAATGTACCGTCCATATTCGTTCCCGCTTGAACTGCGTCCGGTCCGCGTTTAAAATGTAGAACATTTCGGGGTGATTTCGATCAACTTTAGGGCATTTCAGGAGATTTGTACCTCATTGAAGAAATCGGAAATTCATTTGAAATCCGACAACCGTCGAAAGCAGATTCCCAAGACCTGCCATTGTTGGTGGCTCTCTAAAGAAACATTTTTAATCGCTCCAGCCATTAATGACCGCAAGCTCCCCTACGCTGACATCACCACTCTCGATGTTCGTACCTCACGGAAACTCCTCGGAGATTCCTCCCTCAGCGCCTTCAACCTTTTTTTCCCCTGAATAGTCGAAACGCGAGATCACCAACTACGCAGGCATTTCTATAAAAACCTCGGCTTTCCTTTGAAAAAAAAAGTTTCACTTCCCTAACTTTTATTAACTCCTAACTTTATCTCGCCTCGAACGAGACAGGCTCCGAGCCGCGCTGACAGGCGAAAGTTAGCGAGTCATCAGGAAAGCTTTTTCCTTCAGCCTGTATAGTTTTCACTGACAGAATTGGTTGAAGAACATGTTATGAATTTAAGATGGAGAAGCTGTCTTTCATTTGATTACAGTCTTTTTGCCTTACACTTTTTGTTCATGAATTAGAACAATTATAGGTTTTTATACCAAGAAATAATTTTTTTCTTTCACCTATTTTGAGCGAAATGTTTTCTTGTTTTTTTTTTCATTCAAATTTTAGTTTTTTTTTAATCCAAATAAAATTAACTTTGCCGTCCAATAACCAAGTTGAATTTTTAAAAAAAAAAATTTACTGCAAAACGTGTTTTTTAAAGCAAATACCATTTTCCCCAAGGTTTTTCCGAAGTTAACAGAACCTAAATTTAAACTACGTTTTGCAATTAGGAACTACAATCTCAGGCTCATCCATCAAAGTCACCTACATGAATAGAGAAACTTGCGGTACATACGTTGTTTCCGAACTCAGCCAGAAATTGTAGTCCCTAATTGCAAAATGTATTCCATTTGTCACAAAAAGAAGGTATTTTCGTCGTCGAAATTTAAGGAGGATTTCACAAAGAAATTAATGTATCAATTTTGAAAATTTCAAGGAGACCTTTTTTTAAACATTAATATTTTATGGAGTGAAATCTGACAAAAATCGGACGGTCCTACGGCGTTTTTTCATAGCAGTACAGAAGAGAGGAGGGGGGCTCGATTATAACCGCGGTCAAAAGGCAATTATTGTACCAAAGCAGAGGGGCAACCGCATTATGACCGCCATGGGAAGGAAGCAGCGCCGTGCCACGTATGCAAACTGAGCTCCACGGAATTTCGGATGCTTGTAACGATGCTATCTAGAATACAAAACGAACGTGGCAAATTATCCTCCCCGAGACGGAAAGGGGGAGATAGGGGTGGGGGTGGGGCGAGAGCGGGATCAAAAATTTACTCCCGATTCATCGTCGTTCCCCATACGCAAAGAACGTTAATACATTTCAACGTTGCGAAATTTCCATCTGTGTATTGTATTTTTACCAGAAAATCGTTCAGATTTTCCAACTAAAAATTCAATCAATTTTTTTCTCTGATCTCTCGCTGAAATCATCGAATTTTTGGGCGGAATTTGCACCATCATAATTCTGTAACAAATTGAATTGACGAAGTCAATTATGCAACATGGAAATGGTGCTACGTTGCCCCGTCTAGAAAAGGACAGTGTGCCGACAGAATGAGAAGGAATTATGGCGCCCGGCATATTTTAGGTTGAACGTATTTATATCAAAAGGCATTAGCTTCATTGATACATGGGCCTTGTCATGCATGTGTTCTTATGAGCCTCAGAGCTCAGGTCACAATGGAGATAGTTCCTTTTGACCTACATACGTCCAGTTCTGGATCGAAGGGTAGAGATTCAATTGACAGGCATCGATCAAAAAATAAAAACGCGAGCCGATCGACAATGATTTGTTGGACAATTATTTAAGAGACTGGTGTCGATTCGATTGACACAAATCGATTGAAAAACAAAACCGTGGTTTGATCGAAATAATTCGATCAATTCTCGAGTTTGTCGATCGATCGATGAATTTCTCGAACGATTCACGGGTTCGGTAGATCGACTCACGAGTCTGTCTATTGATTCACAGATTGGTCGATCGATCGCCGGGTTTGCCGATCAATTCACGAACTTTTCATTCGGCTTGTGGGTTTTATGTTTCCTCTGCGATTTAGCAACTCCGGTATGAAATGACGTCACCGATGTAATCAGTCTGGGTGCTTACACCCTTGATATTTAATGAGCGAGTAAAATATCTATGATATGCACAACACTTGATTAGGTGGGGATGATGCTTCAACTATCTCACGTTAAACTCGTGAGTTACATGCGTTTAACATCGCATATGCTTAACCACTCTAGTTCCGCGCACCGTGACGCTAATGGAAAACTAACTTCCAATGCATTTACTTCAGCCGAACACTCTTTTCTCTCAGTCTTGCACCGAAACTCGTTAGAATTCGCCTTTCGTAACACCAACCTGTCGTTCCCCGAACGTAACTTATTTTCAATGTCGTAAACTCTCTACTCGCAAATTGTATCTTGACTAGGAAACGGTTGATCATTTATAACTGAAGAATACATCAATTTTTTATTGAACACAAAGTTATTGGACACATTTTGGAGGGAAATTCCACTGTCGCACGTTCGTAAATAAAAAAGAAATATAAGAAATCTGTCTATTTTGAAACGTTAGAGTGTAGTTAAGTTCTTTTGTCCAAGAAACGACGAATTCCAATTTTCTGTTTTTCCAAAAGTTGGTTTTGGTTTGGTTTTTTTGTGATTTTATTTGCCTTATTCGCCTGTACCATCTAATCAGCAGGCTAATTTTTGGAAGTTGAAAGCAGCCCGACAAGACGTCGAAATGCCATATAAATCAGTTGTTTTTAAAAGGGAACAAGTCAATTTTTTCTTGAGCCTTGGCTTGCATAAAAGGAAATGATAATTAAGACTCATCGAGGAATGAACTTGTTCCCTTTTGAAAACCACTGATTCATATCGACGGTGTAAGTCGGCAATCACATAACTCGTTTGCGGTGTCTGAAAATCTCCGCCTCTATGTTATTTTTGTAAAGGAGAACAAATTGACATAATTCTTTGGTGTTTTTGCAGAATTGTCTTTGCACAGAGAAGAAAAACCACGGCAATTTTAAAGAATTGCCGTTGAGTAGTTCGCCGTTTAAAAAAAAAAAAAGTATGATAGGAAGTCTCCGCATCCGACGTTGCAAACCGAGTTATGTGATTGCCGACTTACACCGTTGATATATTGTGTGGCTAAGATAAGGCTAGGGCCATGTCTTGTCTAGTCTTGTCTGGTCGTGCCGATATAGTTTAAATAATCAGGCCGCAGTCTGTTACTTCTAATCAGGAATAGTAACCCCTACCATTCTTCCTCCCGTGCACGGCCTATCCAGTATCCACGGACCGAAGCTTTGCGGCAATGGAAAGTCATGAAAAACTCGGCAAGAGCCCCTTAAAAGCATAGGCAGCGATTAGTTTTATTAATGGGAGTTAAATTGTTGGCGGGCTTTCCAGTGGCTCGGAACCGATTAGCGGTGGATATGTGGATAAGCGCCATGCCGCGCCGTGCCACGTCGATACAATAAAATAAACAAGGCATGCGACGTGGGCGCGGCCTTTGCACCCTTAGTTTTCACCGATTCGAGGGCGAAAGAGGGCGGGCAGGTGGCTCTAGTTTACACAATTCATACGAGATCCCCCTCTGTTGCTAGTCGTGATCGATGTTGCTGTTTATGAGTGATAAGGCCCCGATTCGCTAAGATTTCGATGGTGAAACTGCAGAAATGCGTATGTCGGTTTGCGGCGTTGCAGACTTTTGCCGTGCTAAGGAAGAACGCCGTATGAACATTCGAGGGTTGCCAAATTTCCCTCGATATAATTTTCATTTGGGAGGAATGTTATGAATAGTCTCCCTTGCAATTTCCAGGACTTTTCGGTGAAATTGCGAGCAAAATTATCTGAAAAATTTGCAGAAAAATATTTATAAGTTTACCAGGAAATTCGTATTTTATCAAAGGAAATTTGGCAACGCCTGAATGTTCATACGGCGTTCTTACTTAGCGCGGCAGACTTCTTGTCCTACTTTATTTTCTACATGAAGAACTACTAAACGACATTATTTTCAAAATTTCAGTGATTTTTCTTCTCTTTATGAAGAATATTCTATGAAAACTTCAAGGCATTCTGCTGCCTAGCCCCTGACATGAGGATGGCTCAGAAGTTTTTCCTAATGACGAGAACATCAGTCGAAGTCAAACATTTTAAGTCAAAAATTAAAAAAAGTATGGTGTATCCCTAGTAGCAGAGCTACTTTCACAGTATATAAACGAAGTATAACTGTTATATAAAGAGCGTATTTATATAAAAAATGTATAATCAAAGTATAACGGTTATATAAAATGTATATAAAGAACGTATTTATATAAAAAATTTATAACTTGAAGTATAACAATTATATAAAACTTTTTTACAAATAAATTTTATATAAATTAATTATAAAGGTTATTCGCGGAATTTATAAAAAAAAATTTATTTTCTTAAGTAACGAACATAACTTCGTTATAAAATGATCATATAAATTAACAATAAATGTTACTTAATCAACTTATAAAAGAAATTAGTATTAGAGACAGTGGCGTAACGGGCGCCCCCGCACACTCTGCTATGCAGGGGGGGGGGGGGGGGGGGCAGGCGCCAAGGGGGCCCTCGGCCGCCGGAATTTTTTTTTTTCTCTCTCTCTTTGATGCTTAACTTTGGTTTCAAACTTCGGGCCTTTTACTCACCGAGATGGGGCTTCTTCCTTTGATTTTCATTGTTAGCTCGGGGTTTTTCATACTTCTTTCGGACTGTTCCGAACTTCTTGTTTGCTGGAAGGCCCTTGCCTTCCAATGTCCACTCAGTGATTACTAAATTTTTTTTCTTTTTTTGTCACTTTTCGTATTTTCGGGAGATCCAATAATCTAAAGGGCCCTCAAGGCTCTTGGGGGCCCTTTGATCCTTGGGCCTGGGCCCCTCTGTAGATCCTTGGGTCTGGGCTGGGCCCCTGCCACCCTTTAGATCCTTGATCCTTTAGGGGTCCCGTATAATCGGGTACGGGATCTGGGACGGTGAGGGGTGAGGCATTCCAAGTCCAAGTCCGTGATTTTAGATGCCTCGGGCCAAAAAATGGGAAGGGGTGGGAGGGGGGATAATTTTGGAATTTTATCGACATGGGGGGGGCCTAGAAAAAATTTTGCGGGGGGGCCCAGCGAAAGTCCGTTACGCCACTGATTAGAGATTAAGAGAAGATTCTGGATCAGCAGGTAAAGTCAGAATATTCTCTGAGTGTTCATCATCTTCCACTACGCATGTGTAGGAGAATCCTCCAGCTACTTTTGCATCATGCAAGGTAACAACGGATGACATATGTTGTGCAAACATGCTCAATAAAATAGAAAATGAACAAGAACCACTCACCAACTTGCTCAAATCAGTAATCCACTGGGTCAGGAAAATCCACTTGACAACAGTGAATCCAAATTTCCAATTAGAACTGGTATAAGTACAGAGAAACACTTGAATACGCTATGGATGCGTTGTAAGAAAATCTTAAGCACTCTTTGGCGTAAGAAAAAAATTAGCACCATGATTTAATAGCTGATCAATACAGAACAGCACTCTTAGAAAAGCACAGACACAACACCATTTTTCACTTTATTTTTACTTCTAGTAGAGAAATGCATTTTTCAAAGGATGCGACATCATCGACCATTGCTCGACAGCAATGAATAAGATAAAAATAAAGCTTAAATAATTTCACTATTTACTCCGATCATAGATGATATTAAGGTAGCCATTGATTCTTTACCCAACGTCCTTTTCACACATAACAAGGAACGTCATAAGGTACAGAGCAAATGGCGCTAGGCAGTGACGTACATGTGATATCCCAAGTTCCTGGAAGTGTCGATCTGCAAAAATACAAAGCGAGAAACAGATCACCAAATTTATCCACTTGCAATTAATGACCGTCAATAGAGACAGACATTAAAATACATTATAATAAATAAACCACCATTTGTTAGCAGAACAAGTTTTTGTGAGAGTAAGACCCTTCCGTCTGGAGGGACGAGGACCTTCCTTAGACCTTTCCTTCCGGGAAACACTTAAAAATGAACCACTTTACTACTTACAGGTCTGAGCTGCTGGATGAATTACATTACACCAGTCAATAAAATTTTAAACTCACGCCCACACCGTTGAATGTTGACGGATGACCTGATATATCGCTGAATATACGTAGGATGGGAAGTTGGCACATCTGAAAAGCAGAGCGGTCCATTCTTGTTTCAGCTCTTGTAGTATTTTAAAATTAACAACTATATGTTGTCTTAAAAGGGATGAAATAAGTGCAACACCAGCACCACTGCAAATGTGCGATTTGTCAAAGTTTTAGGCAAGTATGAGGTGTTTCAAGTTCTCGCTAATAAATTAGCCAGCCAATTCAAGAGAATGGCAGAGGATACGCAGTGAGGATGCCTTTCTATAAGTCAGTATTGAACGAACGGGTGAAAGAGCTGTCGTCTTGCAGTAGGTAACAGTCGGCAAACTATTTGGGCAGGAAGAGAGTTCCCAATTTTTAATTTGAATATTTGGAATCGATAGATGCCAATAAACTGAATTGAAATACGCAAGGGTGTGATGATGAAAAATTACTTACTAATCGTGCCAATTTTTGAGTAAAAGGAAAAATGTAGAACAATGTAGAACTGTTTTACAAGAACAGATGTGCGAGATAAACATGAGATAAACAAGGAGGATGTAGACATCATAACATAACCTAACTCTTGTCAAGGTGTTCCTGGAATAATCGTTCCTTGCCGATACTTCCAGGGACGTATATATTTATCAAAATAATTATCAAAGAGAATTATCAGCAGAATGTTTCAATGGGATTAAAGTACAAAAACTGGCATTCTTAAATACATTTAGAGGCTGATTTTCATTTTCATACGAAACCCAGATGAAAAGTCAAAAGGTGGAACGGTCCACCGCCCAACTATCCGGTATCCAACTTGGGGAACAGAATGTTTTGAACTTTCTTTCATTTCACCGAGCCGACCCGTTGACAACGGTAACGTCCGCCGTTAATTTGAAAATGAAAACAATATTTGATCTTCTTTTCGTGATTCATATCATCGGCATCCACCTGTACCACCCAATTTCATCAAACACAGGTAAATACTTTCCCTTCTGCTTCCACCTTTAAACTCTGGACGACGGACACAAGTATGAGCCTGTCACCCATTGTCAAGCAACTGATAGTAACTTGAGTTTAATTTGCTCTGCCGATTTACGATTCAGTCGATTTAAGTACCTATTCAAACTAGCAAGGTAATTGTGATTACTACCATGTGCTATTCCTAGCTGCAGTTACAAAGTTGAGCAGAAAGTCTATGTCAAATAAGTTCACGCACTATCCTTCAATGAGACAGAAGATTCTCTTTCATCGATGACCAGAATCGAGATGGTGGATCTTCTGTCCCACTCTTAAGGTGGAAATCGAGGGAAAACAAGTATGAACCGCTCAGCATTTCAGATGTGCCAACTTCCCATCCTATGTATATTCAGCGATAGATCAGGTCATCCATTAACATTCGACGGTGAGGGCGTGAGTTTAAAATTTTATTTTTTTTTACTACTTTAAAAAGCCTACGAAGGCTAATCCTTGCGCTAGTCCCGTCCCCCTTCTGTCCCTTCAACCAGTCCCAGGCAAGGGCAACCATGACTGGGACTGGTGTAATGTAATTCATCCAGCAGCTCAGACCTGTAAGTAGTAAAGTGGTTCATTTTTAAGTGTTTCCCGGAGGGAAAGGTCTAAGGAAGGTCCTCGTCCCTCCAGACGGAAGGGTCTTACTCTCACAAAAACTTGTTCTGCTAACAAATGGTGGTTTATTTATTATAATGTATTTTAATGTCTGTCTCTATTGACGGTCATTAATTGCAAGTGGATAAATTTGGTGATCTGTTTCTCGCTTTGTATTTTTGCAGATCGACACTTCCAGGAACTTGGGATATCACATGTACGTCACTGCCTAGCGCCATTTGCTCTGTACCTTATGACGTTCCTTGTTATGTGTGAAAAGGACGTTGGGTAAAGAATCAATGGCTACCTTAATATCATCTATGATCGGAGTAAATAGTGAAATTATTTAAGCTTTATTTTTATCTTATTCATTGCTGTCGAGCAATGGTCGATGATGTCGCATCCTTTGAAAAATGCATTTCTCTACTAGAAGTAAAAATAAAGTGAAAAATGGTGTTGTGTCTGTGCTTTTCTAAGAGTGCTGTTCTGTATTGATCAGCTATTAAATCATGGTGCTAATTTTTTTCTTACGCCAAAGAGTGCTTAAGATTTTCTTACAACGCATCCATAGCGTATTCAAGTGTTTCTCTGTACTTATACCAGTTCTAATTGGAAATTTGGATTCACTGTTGTCAAGTGGATTTTCCTGACCCAGTGGATTACTGATTTGAGCAAGTTGGTGAGTGGTTCTTGTTCATTTTCTATTTTATTGAGCATGTTTGCATGACATATGCACTTCACAAGTTGGGGTAGTCGCCACGACAACCCCTGTGATTAGGACAATACGTAGTTCGAACATCTGCAGGTAGTTGCACGACTACACCTAGGCAGTCGTGCGACTACCCCAGATGTATTCATGCGACTACCATTTTTACCCAGGGGGTTCCATTTACGTACCCACCTAGTAACAGGGGTATAGTCGTCTTTTTTACCAGGGATATAGCTGATGTGGCTTGGTTCCTTTGTGTTTAATGCTGTCCATCTGTGGGGGAAAAAAAAAAAAAAAAAAGCCAACGCTTATAAGGGTACTGTAACTTTTATATAACGGTTATACTACGGGGGTTTCCTTTGAACATCCCGTTACTTAACCGTTATATAACCGTTATATGAGTGGTATACTTTCGTTAAATACTCATTATAATTTCATTAATTTTTTTTTTATATAAATCTGCTACTAGGGATGGTTAGTTTCTTTTGCCCACAAATATAGCTATGCCATTGTTTTTTATGTAAAGCGAAAGTAAAACATACATTACGTACAAGGAGAATTGAAATGGAACCTTACCATTATGATTGGAAGAGATCTGTGGATCACAGCTTCATAATTCAAAGGGTGGAATAGAAAAAACATTATGAGAACCGCATTCAACCGAAAGGAACCAAAAAAAATCAGCTACTGCCGCATTTAATTGGACAATTTAATTTTTCACAGGAAAACGGTTGGGATGATTTTCGTGCAAATCTCAGTGAATTTTTTCCGTAGTACGAAGTAAATGCCTTAAAATTTTCAAAGGAATCCGCTCGTTTCAAAGGAAACGTTCTCTCGTAAAAAATTAAATTGCCCAGTTAAATTTGGCAAAAGCTGATGTGGCTTGGTTCCTTTCTGCTAAGCGTGGTCTACATGGTAATACTAGATATTGTCCACACTGGAAAAAAAAACAAATTGGATCTAGAGTCCAGACTCTTGAAAACATTGACAAGAAAAAATACTCTTGATTCAATCGGATTTTTGCTTGAATTAAAACGAAATCCGCTTAAATTAAAAGTATTGGTTCTTGATTTAAGCTAGATTCTGACTGAATCAAGAGTACTTTTTCTTGTCGATGTTTTTAAGAGTCTGGACTCTAGATCCAATCTGTTTTTTTCCAGTGTAAAGCATGGGCAACTAAGCTGAAGCATGAACGAAGGCAAACATTTATCGATAACTCAAATTGCTTAACATTACTGTCAAGTTCTGGACAGCCCGCGTATTTCTTGCTTTGAATAAAAAAATCATTAATTCAACGAAATTTCCATTGTTCACTTTCCTCATTCCAAATTGTATTATTAGGAAATTTAAGACAACAAAACGAGTATCTCTCCTCTAAAAAGATATGATGTGAATGGAAATTTGCAACGTCGGAGATCAAATTACGCACTCTCTGCCTCCATTTCGACCGTCGGCATCAAACTACTAGTTTCGTTCTTTAAAACCTCAAAGCGACGCGACGATCCCGATATCGCAACTCGGCAGTTTTAAAACGCCTTCAACCATAGAATGATACCTCACGCATTCCGCAGAGCACGAATAGTTGCACCATTGCGCCTTAGCAAAGTTATCGAGCTAGGGTATGGGCCAGAGAGCCATATTCAGGGCCGTATATTCATAGTTGTTCCTTAAAATGCTGATTTCCTCAGAGGGCCCCAAACGGCTGATCTTGCGTTCGGCTAGAAGCGGGAATCCGCTCAAATTAAAAGGCTTGGTTCTTGATTTAAGCAAAAAACCGATTGAATCAAGAGTATTTTTTCTCGTCGATGTT
Source organism: Bemisia tabaci (assembly GCF_918797505.1). NCBI lineage: Eukaryota > Metazoa > Arthropoda > Insecta > Hemiptera > Aleyrodidae > Bemisia > Bemisia tabaci. The sequence continues at coordinate 46,259,036 of NC_092797.1, read as the reverse complement.
TTTAAGAGTCTGGACTCTAGATCCAATGTGTTTTTCTTTCTCCAGTGCATCCCAAAAAAAAATCCAAGAAAATTAAATTTAATGTAAAAAAAAAAAATTAACCATTTTTCCGGTAAAGGGCTGATCTCGCGTTCGACTAGACGCGGGAATCCGCTCAAATTAAGAGGCTTGGTTCTTGATTTAAGCAAAAATCCGATTGATCAATAGTATTTTTTCTTGTCGATGTTTTTAAGAGTCTGGACTCTAGAACTTAATTTCAATGTAAAAGAAAAAAAAAAAAAAAAAAAAAAAATTAACCATTTTTCCGGTGCGTGATTTTTGAAAATTCTCAGGTAACACCCCCGACAACACCAGGAGCGTGCCCCGCGAGTCGTTGGCGGAGGTCTTTGAAATTCTAATTGGAAACTCTCCGTCAATTATTGAAAGGTCGAGTCGTTGGCGGATCGGTCACCGAGTTTCCCCCGTCGCGGCGCCGCGGTTCCGTTCACCGTAAACGCCCATGAATAATGCACGGATCAATTTGCCCGAGTTCCAGCTCTCATTTTTTGTTCATGCGGACACGTTTCGGAACCGCGCATGCAACTTTTATCGCCGACGAAGCGCTGCCGTGCTAAGGAGAAACGACATATAAACCTTCAGGCGTTGCCAAATTTCCTTCTATATAACACGAATTCATCTGTAAAATTATGAATATTTCCCCTCTTATTTTTCATATAATTTTGTTCATAATATCAACTAAAATTCCTGAAAATTCCAAGGAAAAATATTCATAACTTTCTTTACAAATAAACATTTTAGCGAAGGAAATTTGGCAACTTTAGAATGTTAATACGGCGTTTTTCCTAGCACAGCAGAGCGGGAACCCGACCTGTGCGTGAGCTAACAAAATTTATGTGCGAACCCCACCCTAAGGGGGCTCTTTTTCCGTGGGAAAACCGTGCTCCTCGTCTCATTTAAGATCGCGCCCCCTGGGGACCAAGGTAGGGTCCCTCTATACTCCATCGTCGCTCGTAAAACCACGCTCTGGGACCGTCTATGAATTACGTCAAGCTGAAATTTGGAATTTTTAGCCCCTCCCCCCTGTTTTCCTCCCGCCGCGGAGAAGAGGTCTCTCAAAAAAAATTTCACAAGAAAATATGATCTTGATTAAATCGGATGTTTGCTCAGATCGAACTCCCCCCCCCCCCCCGCTCGGTTTTTCTTCCTTAACAGGAAAAAAGACTCTTGGATCCTGAGTCCAAACTCTTGGAAAAATTGACGAGAAAATATAATCTTGGTTCAATAGGTTTCTTGCTTAAAGTGAGAGTCAACCGTCTTAATTTCAGCGGATTTCCACTAGGTCCAAGCAAAAATCCGAATGAATCAAGAGTATTTCTTCATGTCAGATTTTTTTCAGAGTCTGGATATTTTTTTTCCGGCGCGCATCTGTCCTGTAGGCTAACAAAATGACGTCCTGTTTTGACCTCCTCCACTTTACACTGTACGTAAAAAATCGGGATTATCGATATTTTTATCAAGTGATCGGACAAATTTGTTTCACTTCGCGCAGTGGTGAACCCCCCCCCCCCCCAGTCATGCAGGGAAAAACGCGGTTTTACGTGTACGTTCATTACCAATTTGTGCATTTAGAACAACCCATCCCAATTACCTTCGACTATTCTTTAATTTTTACAGGGAAACGACCGGGCAGATTCTCTTAAAAATTTCAAGGAATTTTCTCTGCGACATGAAGTAAATCCTTTGAAATCCTCAGGAGAATCCGTACAATCCTGCGAAGGAATAAATTTATTTATGAAATTCTGCAACGAAATAGTATTGTTACCCTCCGCTTGACGTGGCCCGAATGTAGTTCAATGGGAGTGCATTTTGCAAAAAGAAACAAAGAGTATTGCAGTGTTGCTAAGATTGTGCAACTTCATACTTTGCAATAAAAGTACTAAAATTATGCAAAAAACATACATGGTAATTATTGTCTTCAATTTACATTTTTTAGGGCGTACAATAGCAACTTTTTATAGACGATCAGGTTTTTCGTCTGTGGCAAAAGAAGTTGCACAATCTTAGCGAAATTGCAGTGCTCTTGGTTCTTTTTTGCAAAATGCAATCCAATTGTCAGGCGGGTAGGAGCGATTTAATTCCCATCGAGTCCACAGTACGGTGGGACGGCAGTCGCGGTGGAGCAAACCCCGACGACAGAATTTTCGGTGGATTTTCGGATGATATTAATTATCGGACGGCGGTAATACTGTTTGCCCTTGGCGGAGCCTATTTAATCCGAAAACCCGGGGTCCGGCGGTGCCGCGTGCGTTAATGACGGGTATTATCGCTTCCGGTGTCGGGGAGCAGCGCTGCCTTGCTAAGGAAGAGCGCCGTATGAGCCTTCAGACGTTGCCAAATTTCCTTCGATAAAAACTGAAATCAATGGGAAAATTGTGAATATTTTTCCCCAAAATTTTCAGACAATTTCGTACGCAATTTAATCTAATACATCTGAAAATTTCAAAGTAAAATATGCATGCATGTTATCAAAAATACACGTTTTATCAAGGGAAATTTGGCAACTCTCGAATGTTCATACGGCGTTCTTCCTTAGCACGGCAGAGCGGCCCGTCCGCATAATCGAGGGACTGATCCTCCCATAAATAAAGAATGAGCCGGCCAATAATGCGCCGGAATCACCCCTTTCGTTGCCAATATTGACACTTCTCATCTCTAGACAACATCGCACAGTGGCCAGGCGCGAATGGTCTATTATCGATATTTCCCCATTTGAAGCTATGGTAAAGGATCGATTATTAATTGCTCGTTGCGAATACCCTGTTTATCGATCCTTTTCACCAGGTTTAAATGGTAGAGCAATTGATATATTGCAAACGCTCAGACATCACACTGCCGTTCGGGGAGAAATCTCTGTTGTTGATAGGCGATATTGCGGGCTTTATGGCGGATTTGAGAATCCCCAAATCAAGGATTGTTTAAATAACGGTGTTCAAATCTGTGGAATCTAATGAACCAATAGGCAAGGTGCGAATTCAAGGACTGTAATGCATCTTGCTGATCCAAAACTTCCCGTCACTGAGAAAAAACTATGGCTTATAAACCTATTAGAGGTAAATATGGAACACCACTAATAGTAGTACCTCTACATATAATAATAGCACATATACCTTAGTTATGGTACGGGGTACCTTAATTAGGTACAGAGACCTTAGTATGGTTCACAGACCGAGAATCATTAGTTTATTTACGACTATTATAGGTGTTCCATATTTACCTCTAATAGGGTTATAAACCATAGTTTTTTCTCAGTGAGAGCACAATTTATGCCACGAAAATTACTGAAATCAACTGCTAGCTAAAATCATTTTTTTAAAAAAGGACCACCTCATTCTAATTTCTTTCTTTTCCGTAGGAAATGTAGAATTCTTTTTTATTGCAGTTAGTTGTCATGTACAAATTTTAATTTTAATAAACTGCCATTGCTTTGAGTGTTCATTTCTAACCAAATTTTCATTTCTAACCAAATTTAGGTCTTGTTAAAACCGTTTTAACCCGTTGTCAGTGACATTAGGCGCAGTTTATAGCTGGCAGAACCAGAACGCGTTAGGCAATATTTTTAGCTTAGTCCATTCGAATACCAAGCCTGCCTGGTTTCCTGCTTTCATTTAAATTAAAACAATTCGTCCCTCGATTATCAATTTGAAGGTAAGAAACGATTTTCACGTTGCCTCATCTCTCGGTTTACTCGTATTAATCTGCTATCTGCGATATTGTCACCTTCGGTCAAAGAATCACAAGCGCCACGCGACATTTTCTGTCCGCCGCCATTTTATTTTTTTGCATAGAAATTGGTGGCTGAATCTGTTTGAAAATTTTACTGAATTTTATCGGCAGCACTAAGAAAATGCAGTGAAATTTTCGTACAGCTTCGTTGAACAATTTTTCTGTAAAAAAATTAAATGGCGGAGGAAATTTTGAAACGTCACATAGCGCTTGTGATATCTTGGCCGGAAGGTGACGATATGCGGAATGATTTTTGGTCAATATTTTCTCCATTTATCGTCTGGATCTTTTCCATTTGTAGACGTGAACTTGCTATGCACTGGAAAAAAAAACACATTGGATCGAGAGTCCAGACTCTAGAAAACATTGACAAGAAAATGGACTCCTGATTCAATCAGATTTAAGGTTAAATCAAAAGAAAATCCGCTCAAATTAAGAGGCTTGGTTCTTGATTTAAGATTAAGTCTGATTGAATCAAGAGTATTTTTTCTTGTCGATGTTTTTAAGAGTCTGGACTCTAGATCCAATGTGGTTTTTTTCCAGTGTGGTCTACATGCTTGAAACTTTACGGGAAAAGTGACAATAAATTCTTGAAAATTAGGAAAAGCCTGGGAAAGCGTAATCCAGGTATACTTGATCGGAATTAGAACCTGTGCCAAGCGACAAAGCACAAAGGTGAGCAGCGTGCCCCTTAATTTTGATGCTCATGCAATTTAAGCCGAGGGCAAGTCGAAAGCTGGGCAATTTGCCTTAGCTGCAAGTGTTCGATTTTTATCGATCATACTACTTAAAAGATTATAAAAAGAGGGCTTATAAAAAGATTAATTATTTTTTGAGCGCCACAAGTCCCTCAAAATCAGGGTGCAGTCAGAAAACATTTATAGGAAAGATTCAAATGCATACTTCCTGCATTTTTCTATTCTTCTCTCTGTGCATTTTTATTTTCTTTTTTAAAATTTAAAAGTACTAAGCACTCAATGTCATTTATTGAAAACCACCTTGATTTTTCTACTTTGATAACATAAACTGGGAGCGGAGATGTTGAAAAACCGAAACGAGGCATGCATTCCTGCAGTACCCAAAACTTCCGATGATTAAACTTAACAGCTTTAAAAACGCCTTCAATTTTGGTGTGATACCTTCCGCATTCCGGAGAGTACGAATAGTTGTATCACCGTGCCTTACCAATGCAATGCGACGGAAGATTAAACTTGAATTAGTCTTCATGGTGACCTTGGCGGTTTTCTTTTGACGCTATTGCAGATGTGATCGCATAGTTGTGTGATAAAGTGTGCTCAGGCTAGGATTGTATTTAGCAAATGGGTAATTTTTAAAAAAGGATGTAAAAAAAAAAAGGTAAGAAATAATTCGAAATAATAGGAACTCAAATCAACATTAACACACAATTACCGCAAAAAATGTGTTTAAAAATCTTGACTAAAACGAAAACACACCTAGGACGTCTCGCGCAAATTTTACGTTTCTTCTAAACTGAAACAAAATCTGCAAAAAAAGAAAAAAAAAAAAGAAAAAAAAAAAAAAAAAAGAAATGAAGCAAGAGGACTCGAACTATGTGCGACAGGAGTGACACGAGACATTCCCGGTATGGAAAATCGGCAGTTTTTGAAAAATCTTTCAATTGTGGTGTGTTACCTCACGCATTCCGGAGAGTACGAATAGTTGTATCATTGCGCCTTACCAATGCAGCGGAAGATCAACATTGAAGTAGCCTCAACGGTGACCTTTGACAACTTTCTTTTGACGTTATTCCAGCTATGACTGGAAAGTTAAATTGCGATCCAGCAATTTCATCTGCAATGAGGTAATTTATCGTGCCAACGTTACTGTCTTTCGTAAATTCTTTTGCCAGGTAGAAATTTTCAGTCTCATTAATTCTTGGTTTGTTCTGTTTCAGGTATGCAAAGCGTTAAATTTCCGGGCGTTCTTCAAACCATAATGTATAAATTCTTGTTTGTGAGTAAATTGCCCTTTTAATCAATTATCTTCTACTAAGAAAGGAAGTTTTACTTTCTCGAAAGGAGCGTTAAGTTTATGCAAATTTAAAATATGAGGGACTTTAAGTTTTCGTTAACTTAAAGTCCCTCATGTTTTAAATTTGCATATAATTTGCATAAATTTGCTAATAGAAACAAACGAGGCAACATAGACCTCAGCGTATGTTTTGCGGATTTTATGTTTCAGAAATTCTACGATGCTTTTATACTGTATTCAGAATTTTCTTCGTCTCCTTCTCTGTCACCGCCAGAAATCTTTACTCCAAAAAATCTGAACCCTCCAAATTGTCTCTGGAAAATATCCCCCAACACAATGATTACGATGTTTTATTATCACGACAATAATTTTCAGTCTTCAGGAATTTGTCTTTTTTTAAGGAATGTAATAGTTTTTGCGGTAGCACCATAGCAAATAAGAATTTTAATTCATCATCTCTAAGCCTCGTCGTGATAATCTCACCATCAAAACTTTGAGTCTTGAAGTCGCCTTCATTTTCGGATTGATACCGCACGCATTCCTGAGAACACGAATAGTTGCGCCCTTGCGCCTTACAGTTACTCAACTGTGATAACGCATACGATGTCTTACGTGTAATTTTTATGTGTCTCTCAGTGTTCAATTATGTCACAAGTGACGTCACATGTCTTGGAAACTCTCCTAATTTTTTCGCGATATAAAGAATAATCTGAAACAGGGTGCCCACCGTCGCGGTAAATACCGGAAAAATCAAGAAATTTGATGTCATCAAGAAAAATCAGGAAAATAGCAGGAAAATCGATTACGGATCGAGGAATGTGTACTGCGTCAAGCTGCGTCAAGTGATTTTATCAAAAGAATATTTCAATTGCACTGAGTTTAGCACGTACTAAGTGAAACGTATGATTCAATTCATTTAATATAAGAGTTTGTAAAATTGAATAATGAGTGTAAATTTATTCGTGCCAAAAAGAAGAAATGTCATTTCAAATATCAGGCAATTCCAAAATGGAATGCCAACTGTTGCCTTAGCTCGCAGTATCAGTCGTTCTGTCGATCATGTTCCCCGAACTTTATGTAAGACAATCCCGATATCGAAACTTGTCAGTTTTAAAAACGCCTTCAACTAGCGTGATACCTCACGCATTCCTCTGAGGACGAATAGTTGTATCGTTGCGCCTTACCAACGCGACCGAAGATGAACATCGAAGTCGCCTCTCGCCTCCAGTGATATGGACTTTTTTCTTTTGACATGTTTGCTGTTGTGACTGGAAAGTTGAAGTTTAAGGGCAGCCAACGTATGAACTCAAAGCATCCAAGATGATTTATTATTAAATTTGTTACATCCCGTCGTTCGTAAAGCACACCGTTTGTTTGGTGTTGGTTCTCTCTTCTTTCATGGAATAAAATTAGATCGGCGATTTTAAAAAGCCGAAAACGACGCCCGCGTTTCTGTAGTTTTCGCCATTAATTTGTGAACAGGTATCGACAAGTAACACCATCTAGCAGAAAACGATCGTCAAAATTAATATAAACCCTGATGCCAAGTCTCACCGGTGGTGCTTTCGTGAATACCCCTTCACCTCACATCGCTGAAAGCCACCACGAGTGCTCTTTTATAATAAAAGGCAGTGGCGTGGCGTGCTTTGCGATGTATCGATTGATCTGCCATTTAAACCTATAGAAAAGGATCGATGAACAGGTAGCTCGCTACGAACACCTTACCAATCGATTCATTACCACACCTTCAAATGGTGAAATATCGACAATCGATCATCATTCACGCCTCGCCACTTATAATAAGGGAACGGGTGAATTTGTTCCCTTCCTTTTTGTTGAATTCGAATGCTACCACAACACCACCAGGGATGCTAAAGTCGTGCCGTTTCAATATCAATGTTGTCGAATGTACAGCGGAAGTTATTGTTTTTTTCAGCTTTATCAAGGGAAAAATCCTGATTTTTTCACGATCTGACATCGATGCAATCCCGCTGCGAATCGCGGAGTGGATCCGGCGCTTAGGCTTCGCTCAGATTTACGTACCTGCGCGCGTTATGTGGTGCATTTGCCAGATTAAACCCATTATTCTAATTGCGCCGAAGGAGGTAGCAACGTTGCCATTTCGCCGGGACTCCTGTGCGCATTCTCCCATGCTGAAGGATAATGTCGAATGAGCCTTAAGGCGTTGCCAAATTTCCTTTGATAAAATGTGAATTTGTGAGGAAACTCTTGTACATATTTCTACCAATTTTTGAATGAATTTCATTTGCAGTATAATCTACACTACCTAAAAATTTCAAGAAGACATAATCATAAATTTCCTCAAAAATTAATTTTCCTTAGAGGAAAATTTGGCAACATCCGGATGTTCATACGGTGTTTTTCCTTAGTACGGCAGCATAGGAGAATATAAAATGGTTATTGACAGCAGTGGGTATAAAGGCCCCTTCCTTCGTAAGTACACACATGTACTACTACGGTGTGAAGGAAGTTCGTGGTATATGAGCACTCGATAATTGCCAATTTCTTTCTGAAAATGAGATATTTTCCAAAGAAAACTTGAAAGATGTTTTTTTCCCCTTTTAATTTACAGATGCAATGAAATAAATGAAAAAAGCAAAGAAAAAACGTTTCAAAATTTTCTAGAAAATTGGGATGTCGCCAAGTTTGAAAAACCTGGAAAACCGTGAATTTTTAGGAAATTTTATCCCACCAGGAAAATCAGGGAAAAGTCTGGGAATTTTACGAAGAAGACTGGAAATTTGAAAAATAGTGATCGAAATTTAGAATCAGCGCTGTTCCTACAGTCAAACTGAGACTTAGTCTAATTCTAGTTATATGAGTCACTCTCTGTTTCAGTTAATCGAATGATTCATAACTGAATAAAAAAAAAAACAAGCAGGAAGCTCCAACGCATTCGCGTCGGAAAGCGGCTCTGGCGACGGTAGGTAGTTGTTACGCGTTTACGGTTTCCTCGGTAACCTTTGTTTGCTATCAGCTGATGTCGAGTAGTATGACTAGGAAGCTCCAACCACGGCATTCTTCGAAAAAAGCGCGAAAACTTATAGATTTGAATTTTCAAATTTTAAACGTAAAGTACATTTTTTCCAGTGCGAGATTAAAGCACAGACCCGTTTTGAATTATTGACAGTATCACCATGATTCCAAAAATACACTACACAACATAGCATTCGCTCACAGGAAAAAGATATCAATTAAAATAAAATCAGTCCCCCTAAACAGCAGAAAATGGCGCCGATTCCCATCAACCAACACGCGGTCTCTCCAATGTAACATGGTCCGTTGATACTCCCCAGCTGGGACCGTCTGGAATAGCAGCTCTAGACCAGAGCCGCTAAAAGGCTCTCATATTTCTGTCATCTTCAGTGATAGCAATGCCAGAAATTGGTCATTTTAAGCTTCACGCTTTCAAATGAGGATGTGAAAAATGAAGGAATCTTAATTATTATGAACAAGGAGACAAAGAATGTCGGAGGAGAGGTTGCTCAAACAAGTTTTGGATTGGATACCACCTGAGTCAAGGCGACGGGAACGGCCTTATAGGGGTGGTGGCAGGGCGTTGAGGAAGAGATTTTGCGTGGTCAGTTGCCCAATAACTTTAGGAAAGATAGGCACATGTGTCGCAGAACGCAAGAGAGCGTTTTAGGTCTTGTCTCCACGGGCCGTTTCACGGGATTTGTCCCAGGGAGAAATCCCACTTACGAAGTTGGGAAAAATATTGAGTTAATCAATATTTTTCTTAGCACCAAGTATGGTCCTTGTGCTCCTAGGGCCCACTGAGAGAGGAAGAAGAAGTGAAAACGAATTGTGCGATATTTTGTTGATAACTCCATTGTTCATGTTTGTTTAGTTAAAATAATGTGTCTAATTGTCAATTGAGTGCAATTATTATTTTAATCCCGGTTAAATACTCGACTTTATCTAATTTATCTTCCCGCTTAAATTAGTCGCAGGACCGTAAGAGCTTCGTCCCATGGAGACGGTAACTGGGAAAATTCCCAGAAGTTTCATTCCTGCGATTCAAACTTGGGACAAATCCCGTGAAAACGTCCCGTAGAGACAAGGCCTTAGGAGCAACTTTCATGTATGGAAGAAAACTTGAGAAAATCAGACATTTTTTCCCCTGAGTCTGGGAACCCCTTGAATTCTCTGAAAAATTCGACAACATCCGAGTGTTCCAACTGCGTTTTCCTAGGTGTGACAAGGGAGGAGGGAGCGAGTGTGTTGAGGCTGCAATTCAGTCTCGTTACGTCACGTTCGCTGCATTGGGAAATGCGTTGAGGACGGTGCATTTGCATCGATGCTGGCGCGTTGCGGATGAGAGTGGTTAATGTTCCATCCATTCATGACATGAGCCGCCGTTAGCATGTGCTTTAATGCGCTTCGAGGCTCGCTCTAGAAGGAAGTTACCGCTCTTTCCCGTAGCATGATAGAATTCGAGTGCGGCTTCGGTCGGTCATGCTGAACCGGCGCTCATTTTTAACGTAATTGAATCAGCGGTGGGTGGTTTTCATACCCCGTAATTCGATTGCGTCCCCGTGTTACAAAATTAAAAGACCGCTCCAAGTTCGGCAGACGCGAGAACGGGTTTCAATTTGGATTCGATCGAATCGTAACAATAGATCGCATTCGATAGCGGTTTGATGTATCGTTCGGTTCAAAACAATCGAACATAACCTGAAACAAAAATTTCAGGATTTAAGTTGCAAAGGCTGAAAATTAGAAAATTCTTAACGATTTCACTTTACATTCCCATGTGGTACTCTAAAGAATGCAAAATCAATCACAAAAGACCCGTTCACTCAGATTTCTAAATTGAATTTTGAGGCTATTTTTGCACTATGAACTAATCGATATCGATACGATCTCACCTGTTTGATGTATCGAGTACGATCTATAGACCAATTTAGTGGTGACGTCACGGAGCGATATTGTTGGTTCGATATCTCGAAAGTCGAAATGTGCCCCAACAAACAAACATAACCTCCAAAATGAACAATTGACGCAATAATGCTAAAACTGCCTGAAACTAAAAAATTGCTCCATGGGACTTTAAAATTATGAAAGCTAGCCATTTACAAAAACGTTCGAGATCACAATCACAAGAATTGATTGTATAATAAGCTCGTAATATCAGTGACAGTCATAAAGCGAATCCTCCTACCCCCCTGCCTAAATCCCGCAGATTCCTATATGTTCGTTTGTCGTTGTTTGTTGGGGCACGTTTCGACTTTCGAGATATCGAAATTAAATCGAGATGTGACGTCACACTAAATTGGTCTATAGCGAGACTAGGAAAATGAAAAGAGACCTAAGCGATGAGAATGCAAGAATTTCTTTCTTTTTTAAAAAATTAAAAGGAAAGTATGAATACTTCCATGTGAAATTTTCAGGTCTTTCAGATTGCATTGCGCAGAAGATTCTTTCAATTCTTGAAATACGGAAAACATGCATAATTTTTCGGAAAATTTGGTTTCAGTATATTCCGTCAACGATTTTTTGTCTGCGCACCTGTTTTGTCCAAAAGTTTACGTCCACGCGTGAAATAAGCAACAGTGCCTTGGTCCAAGTATCATATTTTAGTCCGTACGTAAAATTATACATATATTGGCATTATAGAAATGAGAAAATTGAGAACGAAGGCGGTGTTGTTATGGTACTTCATTTATTAAATGAAGTGTTACTTTCTTTTTTTGATTAATTTTTTTGAATTGTCATCGGTGGATATTTGGCTTTATTTATATCCCTAAAATGTTCGAAATAAAAGACACTTTATATATACCTTTTTTCCATATTTTAAAACGAAAATATTACTTCATTTTAAAAACCTTTACTTACATTTTCAAAACGTGACAAATGTTTGTAAAACCTTTGCCAACCTATGGCATCGAAATTCATATCAAGGAGCCGCAGTTATGTTGAAAGAAACTACATAAAAAAGACTAGAAGAAGGAAAAAAAACCAAGAAGCACGCGATCTTTGGTTTTAACCCATTCGATCTTTCAGAGTCAAATACGTCCAATTTTGAGCGTTTGGTTGCGCGTACACCACGCTGCAGCACAGTATAAGTACAAAATATAAAAGAAAAAATTAAAGTACTTTCGAAGTCATTAATTTGACACGGAACCACCTTCATATTTACAAAACAAACACTATATTTTCTTTTCAATACATATTTTTTTTCATCAATTTAAATAAGAATAATCCATGCAGAGTGTGCAGACATTTCAAAATCATGAGTTAAAAAACGCTGACTGCGAGTTTAAATCTGAGAGCCTGACACAGAGCGGAGTGGCATGCTGCCAACGCGAAACGTGCTTTGGCGTCTACAAACCGAAGGGGATACTTCACGCATTGCGCAATGCTTGAAGTATCCACTTAGGTTTGCAGGCGCTGGCCAACCGGCCACAGCGCCGCAGCATGCCGCGGCGCGTCAAGCAACTAATTCACAATAGATGTGTTGCACAGTATCATACGAGATTTCAGGCGCTCCAACATATGAAGAATGACAGGCATCTTTTAAGAGTATAGAGCTTTCCTCGCAAAATAAGTCAAGATGCTACGGCACAAAAAGAGAGTGGTAGTCCGGAAACTCCCTAACTCCTAGCATCCACGTTTAATATTATTTAGCACAATTTTTGAATTTCACTGGAGAAGAAAGTGACTCAATTTAGGCAGAAACATTCTTGAGTTTGCCGATTTTAGTGGTTTTTAGGTATTTCAAACTATAATAGTGGAAACCTTTTTACAAAACATTTCCACCTTTCCTCCGACTGGATGAGACCCAATGAAAAGTTGTGGAAAGATGGTGCAAAATGAGGAAGGACCCAGGAAATTTTATTTAATTTTTTTTTTATCATCCTTCCACAAATTATGCTTTTTTCACGTCCCCTCCATGATTTTAGTGGTTTTCACGGATTTCAACCTGAAATTGTGGAATCTTTTCCAAATTTCCTCTAACATGGATGAAAGTTGTGGAAAGATAATGAAAAAATTTGGTAGGACCCAAAAATTGCCATATGTTTCTTATCCTCACACACCTTTCGTCGTTTTTTTGCATGTCTTTTCCACACTTTTACAGATTTCAGCCTGAAACATTTCCATAATTTTCTCGCTGACTAAAAAACATCGATAGTCGATGGAAGAGGCTACTGTATGATGTTGAAAGATGTCGTAGAAAATCATGACATTTTCAACATATTTTTACGATTTGCGCTTCCACATTTTGAGACCTATCTACGTCTACAAGACTTTAACCAATTTCAATTTGTCTCTCCTGTGCTTCATGCAACTTTTAAGCGATAATCTGTGAGCTCTTTGAATGAATGCAACTAATTAGCTCAAGGCAGCATTGTAATGTTAGGAAGACAGCATTTCAAGAGCCATATCCGCTCTTACTACACCCGTGCAACGCAAGTTTTATTTGCTTTTGGATCATATCAATACAATACGCACTAAAATGCGTAAAACTCGTTATTTCAGGCATCAATTTTTTTGGCAAGCAAGCTAGAAAGAAAGAAAAAAAGTCATTACATCTGGAATTCAGAAGAAATTTTGTGGAAAAGCAACCGGAAAAATTGAAAAGCCGGCGGCCGGGTGCGTGAAAACGTGGAAACGTGGAAGATTCTGTACCCCTGGTGTGGACCAATAAACTTTGGGTCTCAATAATTGGTAGGTGGACCAAAACTCTCCTGCCGAGAAAACGTGCAGTCGAAAACTTAAAAAAAAACATGTGCACTGACAAAAAATCGTTGACAAAATGTGCTATAATCGAAAATTTGTGTTTTTTCGAAGGAAATTGGGAAATGCACGAAGGTCTATACGGCGTTCTTCCTTAGCACGGCACCACTTAGAGTGAGCACTCACAAGTACAGACGTGTTATTCAGTGGCGTGGCGTGCTTTACGATATATCGATTGATCTGCCATTTAAATCTATGAAAAAGGATCGATTATCAAGGTGTTCGCTACGATCACCTTAATAATCGATTCTTTACTACAGCTTCAAATGGAGAAATCTCGATAATCGATTATTCACGCCTCGCTACTGGTGTTATTCTTGTTGCCACAGAGCTGTGTTTTTACCAGCCGATTTTTCTGACTACTAATTGTGAATGGGTGAATTTTGATCTGGAGGATACGAGTTTCATGTTTTTTGTGAATTAATCTCCGATCCAAGATGAGTTCACACAGCGTTTGCACAGCAAGTAAAGACATTCTGCACAAGCTTAGATTCACCTCGATGGCTAATCGACGGGTCGTCCCTGACACCGAAGCTAAACGGCTCAATTAAAACCCTTGCACCCCCTTATTAAACGCCGTCCCCAAGACGCCCTCCCCGTCGCGGGGGTAGCGGGGGGGGGGGGCGTCTGAGATCAAATTGAATCGCGATATTCGGCTTCGCGACCGGCGCCGCGCCACTACCAGGAAATAGCCATCCCGATCGGTTCGGTGGCAGTGCCTCCGAGCAAAAATGTATCCCTTCCGTAATGAACCGTGGAAAATATCGAATTATATCGAAGATCGAATCGCGATATTCGGCGTCACGGTGCCGCTACCAGGAAGTATCCGTTCGATGAGCAGCACCCTCGTCGGAATCGATCCAACCCGTAAAATACCCTGTAAAATATCGGATTTTATCGAAGATCGAATTGCGACTTTCGGCGTCACGGCGCCACTACCAGGAAGCGGCTATCTCGATCCGTTCGATTAGGAGCACCTCGTCCCGTAAGATACCGTGTAAAATATCGAATTCCATCGAAGATCGATCCCCCGCAAGGCACCGTCGGAAAGATCGACGCGGGGTCGAAACCGTGGCCGGCGTATTGATTAAGCTCTGACGGCATTTAATTATTTTCTTTTATTACTCGACGCTTTTACTCGGGGGATTTGCGACCCCCTGCCCCCCCCCCCCCCCCCCCCCCCCCCCCGGTCGCTCGTCGGGTCGTCCGAGCGAAGACATAAAGTTAGCAGATCACCGGACCCGAAATGACGCGGAAGCAAGGGCGGCGCATTTACGCGTCGTTCCCGTGCAAAGCGGGGTTGCATATCGAGCGGATTGCAGGCGATGTTTTATCAGATTTGCCGCGGGGTGCAAAATGTGTAGAGCGGAAATAGTGGCACCGAGTAAACGGTAATGGACCAGTTGCCAAGGTACGGCTTCAAGCATTATAAAAAACGTTTCCCAACCAAAATTTTACGTTGATCACGATTCGCGTAATAAAAATGACTGAAATCAACTCGTAACTAAGATATCAACGTTTTCAGTTCGCATTGGTTACGGAAAATTCTCATTCCCCGCTCACAAGAAAAACGAAAGTATACTTGAATCAAATCTAGCACTGTGCAGTTGTGGCAGGTTTCCCAATCGAGCAATGTACCTCCTGCGTTTTGTGTTGTTGAAAGTGTTCGCAACGAGCAACAGTTGAGCCTAAGTACCCAGACCTAGAGATTCAGGCTGCCAAATTTTCGTACCGCAGAGACTAAAACAGCACACAAGACAATAAATCTCAACTCTTATAGCTAGCTTGTTCCTCTTTTTTAAAGAAAAAACAAAATTGGGGCAGAAACACCGCAATGGAGGGACGTGATGTTGCACTTAGGACATTGAATTTTAAAACTAACGCATTTCGTCAAAGCTGAATTCGTCACCTTCCAGTCAAATTATCACAAACGCGATGCGAAATTTCAAAATTTCCGTCGCCATTTTATTTTTCTACAGAGAAATTAATGGTTGGAACAGTTTGAAAATTTTACCGAATTTCATCGGCAGCACAAAGAAAATTCTGTCAAATTTTTGGACAGCTTCGTTGCACAATTTCCCTGTAAAAAATAAAATTGCAGCCGAAATTTTTAAACGTTGCATGGCGGTTGTGATACCTACTTTGGTCGTAAGGTGACATTCATTTCATTTTCGCCGTACACATGGAATAAACCCAAGTTACCCTAATCCGGACATCGGTCGGGGGCGTGGGTTGGAAATTAAACGCTAACGCAGGGGCAGAATCAGCTTTTCACCGGGTCCTCGAAGGTTGAACCTCGGCGTGGCGAATCGAGCGACGGAAAATCAAAGGAAAACTCGACACGAGGTTGCCAGATGGTGGACGAATTAGCCTTGACTCCGCGAAAAATCTCATTTCGCGAGCGATTCGCGATGAGCGACAACCGCGCTAATCACGTCAGTGCTCGCAAAAGTGCGCCCAGGGCGCAACGGCTTCACGCTTTTGTACACTGCGACGCCAGGTTGCCAGATTTGTAGTGCAATTTAAGCACAGCGGGCTAATTGTTGAAATTGATAGACAAAGCTGTAGACAAAGAAGACTAAAGGCATATGGAGGGATCCTAATGGTGGAAGCGGGTGGTTTCAGTGGACGAAGGAGGTAGGTAATAGACTAACCAACGGCAACCCACGAGATAAAATAGTCCATCATTTACCCCTTAGTCTATAAGAACCACCCATTTCAACCAATAGGATCGCTTTATACTTCGTATGTCTTCTATGTCTATTGTTTTGTCTATCAATTTCAACAATTAGTCCACTGAGTGCAGAAAGGGTATTTCTTGGCTGCGGTGTCTCAGGATCTCTGTTAACGTTTCGTCCACTAAAATTAAAGCTAATGCATAGGATTCGTCATAGCTATTACTGAATTTTCTTTATGATTTTACAATGGTAAAAAATAAGAACCTCAGAAAATTCATCCAATAGTTTCTTTTCTAAAATATAAATTAGCAGTGGAGGTTCTGAAACACTGCAATCAAGATATGCCCTTTCTGTATCCAACGCCTCAATTTCCATTCTTTCCGTTAGGATATACGCAGTGCTTCAGGATCGAATGGATAATTTTAGCCATCTATTTTTTGGGCCCAATGCAATGAAGGGTATCAGTAACGGCCGTTTTTGTGCCCCCACTCTAGTTGAATTTTCTCAAATTTGCGAATTTTTACTCAGTGAAGGTCTTTTTTTTCAAGAAATGCATCATTATTCGGTCATTTTTGGTATCTTTTCAGGTCTCACACTAGCCTTAACATGGGTCTAAAGGGCGATTTCGGCGCAAAATGCGGATTTTTTGGCAGTCAATCTCACAATAACAAAACTGACATTTATCGCAAAAAGCAGCCTTTAGACCCATGCTAAAGCCTCGAAAAGAGACCAAACATGACCTTCAACGAGCAAAGGATCTTCGAGTTCAGGATATTCAGGACCTTCAAAAAAAACAAAAAATGACCTTCATTGATACCCCTTTTACGGGAAAAAGCTTATTTTCAGTTCAGTCAAGCAACTATGGTGCAAGGCTCGCAGAGTTTGCGGTACGTTCCCCGCTGAAAGTTTCGCTGCTGAAAAGCCTGTCTTGAGGACACAACGTGCTAAAAAAGTCCTCATTGAAGCCGAACGCATGCGGGAGCATTATATTTTTTGGAATGAAAAAGGGTATTGAAATGAGAACGTCACCGGAGAAAGAAATTATTACATTTTAATGCGAGCCAAGTTTTGTGCTCACCTCCGTGCTTTCGAGGCTCCTGTGAGAATCCAGTTGCGTTCTTTTTTCGGCAGTGGTACATACTGTATAGTGAAAGAATTACCCGAGGGTATATTGCTTTATGACGTTCATGTGCAGCGATTCAGATTTTCCGTAAGCATGAGTTCCTGCTCGAGCCGGAATTTGCGATTTACCTAACGTTCCTGGACCCTTTTGACCATGGAACCCTGAAGAATCTGAAACTCCCTTCGTGGAAAACTGAATTATAAATTACAATGTAATCGAATGAGCAATTTTTTAAGTCCTGCTTTCCGTGAATAAAGGTAGGAAGTTAATAGAATTATCTCGTGATTTCATTGAAAAGATTTGAAAATTACTTTTAGTCAAAATTTTACCCCTGGAGTCGCGAGGCTAAATCTTAGGCTTTGTCGTCAATAGTGGCGAACCGTGGAACATCGGCTATCGATACTCTCCCATTTAAAGCTATGGTGAAGAATCGATTTTTCGGAATAGCCTGATAATCGATATTTTTCCATAGGATTAAATGGCAGATCGATCGATTCATCGCAAGCATGTCACGCCACTGGTCGACAAAGTCAGTAACAGTGAATTAATTTTAAAGCGCCATGCTTTCTTGGGCCTTTAAGTTACTAAGGATTTGTCAAGCCAACAGTGGTGGCATCATAAATGTCACCGATAATGTCAACACGTGCGGTAAAAAGGAGACAAGTTAACCGGGAAGAAAAAGGGCTTTTAAAGTGCATAATGAAAATGTTAGGTCGGTATAAAAACCGAACTCGTTTTAGGAGGAAGGATTGAACTGAGGGTGCGGCAATGTCAATTATCAAGGTAACGTCAATTTTGCTTTGATGGGGAAGGGGGGGATTTCTCATTGAGGAGTTGTATGTAAAAACAGTTGAAAGTTAACATTTATCCGCGAATCTTTGGATTAAAGCACTGAGCATGAAAGGAAAATTTTCAAATTTTCGGGAAATTAATGAAAGTGGTCAAATAAATCAAAATTTTAGTTCCTAAGAGCCAAAAATGATAAACTTTCAGTAAACGTTACGAAACTTGCTGATCGCAACAGTTTCATATATTTTTTATGACCTTAGGCTCAGTCCAATTTCGAGATATTTTTTACACGATATCAGTGGGTACAAATCCTTGAATGGCCATCCTCCTTTATGTTCTTAATAATAATACTCATTTTTTCACATTTTTTCCTCGTGTAAAAGAAGGAACTGTTCGAACGTTCTTCTATTTCAATTCTTTTCTTTTAGTTTATTCTATTTTCTCCATTCCTCTCCTATCTCAAAGGGAAACTATTGAGCATATTTTTTTGAAATATTTTCGACCTCTTCATTCTACTTTTAATATCCAGGGATAATCTCTTTTTCTCCATTTAAATCTTCTCTCGTTGGAATACGTCTAAATTTGCATAAGCCAACTCCTTTTTGCCGCATTCCCCGGAACAGATGGAAGTAGAATGGGTCGCTTAGGTATCAAAGAACATCCGTCTTCGGACCGATGTGCCACGCAGCGAAAAAAAGCTCCTTCGAAGAGATCTATCCTGTCGTGCTGAAAAGAAAACGCCGTATAAACATTTACACGGTGCCACATTTCTTTTAATAATATGTCTATTTTCGGATGAAGTTTCCGATTTATCACCTTGAAATTTTCAGATATTTCAGATAAAAATACTAAGTAAATCCGATAGAAAGTTTGAAGGAAAATTTTCGAAAGTCTCCCGGAAAATTCGTGGTTTATCAAAAGAAGCTTGGCAACGTCCGATGGCTCACACGACGTTTTTCCATAGCACGGCTGTAGCTTTCGGTTTTATCGAGTCATCTGGCGACGCTGGTTGCAGAGAGCGAAGGGGCTCCTGGGCTCCATCCTGGCGTTCCTCTTTGACGTGAACCCCCCCCCCCACCCCACCACCCTGTGAGTCTCGGACACGGGGCCGCCGTGGACGGAATCGCAATATTTAATTTCCCGACTGCAACAGGACTATCCCATCAGACGAGGTTGTTCCGCAGAGATGGACGCTGCATTTTGCATAGAGCAACCCTCGAGATACCGAAAAGCGAAGAGGTCTATTTCACACAAGAGATGCAATCCCTTTACAGGCCGAGAGTTAATTCAAGTCATCGTCTCATGGATACCGTGAGTGGTAAAATTGATTACACAGTTTGAACGTTTTTCGTAATCTTCGATCACCTCATTCTCGGATTCCTCTCCTCCGTTCCCTCTCTTATTCCGTTTGTTCCCTGACGTGGCACCGTGGATAGGAGAGGTCGGACAAAATTCGGAAACTTTAAGAGCGCATGACTCCGTTTATACAAAATTTTGAGGTTCTAAAAGTGGTTCAATTGGTTTGCTCGTAAAATTTTCCTCTAGAAACACCCCTTGGAATGGACCACTAGACAAGGTACGAATTTCAGCATTCTGATATATGTTTCTCAACCAAAATTTCACGTAGAACACGATACGCACAACGAAAATTACCAAAATCAACTCCTTCTGAAGATATTTAATGATTCTTGATGCGTGAATTCAAACCACCCGCTCATGAAAACTCAATGCTCTACGTGATTCACATCGCGCTAAATGTTTATCATGACAGTCTCTGCGATGTAAACATCTTCAACTTCAATCTTGACACTTTGGCTCAGCTATAGCAAATTACCAATAGTTTGGACTACACATGGTGGAAAATGAACATTGCTCGATTGAGAAGCTTGCTGAAACCGTTGTAGTGCGCGATTTGACTCACGTAGAGCTTTGAGTTTCTTGTGAGCGGGCAGTTCAAATTCCTCGTAATTAGTGCGAAATAAAAACGTTAATATCTTCGTTAGAAATTGATTTCGATAATTTTCGTAGTGTGAATCGTGTTCTACGTGAAATTCTGGTTAAGAAACATGTATCAGATTGCTTAAATTCGTACCTTGTCTAGTGGTCCATTTAAAATGTGACTGGATAAACGTCAAAAGAGGTTGTTCCAAAAACGCCGATTTCGGGCCCCCCCCCCTGGATTTGGCCCAAACTTTGCTCAGATGTTGTACTAAATGTCCCCGATGCTTGGGCAAAATTTCAGCCCCCTCGGATAATTAGGGGGGAGGGGGCAGGGGGGCAAAGTTGCAATTTTTTTAGAACTTCAAAAATCGATATCTCGCGAACGGTTTGAGAGTAAGTGTTGCGGTTTGCGCTAAAAAACGTCAAAAAATATGTTCTACAAGAATATTAATGCTGTTTGCAAGGTTGCGTAATTTATCGCGGTCATAAATCGATTTTTTCGATTTTGAAGGTTCGACTTTTTTTCGTTTTTCGTCTCTCTTCTCTTTGGAATCGTTGCTACGTGAATAAAAACCTGTTGAGGTGATTCTCCATGAAATTCTGCATCTACCACACTTTGCTTGATCTTGGGGAAACGATTCGTTCGTGAGTTATAGCGATTTTTCTGCGCGTTATCGGTTACGCGCGGGCGGCTTATCGGCGGCGCTCCATCCCGCGCGGGCAAGGCAGAGGTTGTTTCACCGCTAGGGCCTTATATTCATGCTGTAGGCTGTAATTAACGATATTTTCTCCTCCCCCCCCTTCCCCTGCAATAAATATTTGTTTAATACTTCGTTATACAGGGTATCCCAGACCACCCGTAACAGGTCTTTTTCTCGGTTGGTTTAGGTAGTACGAAGTGGGGGGCCGCGGGATTGAATAGGGAATTGACCCCAAGGAATCCGAATTTCACGGTCCCGAGACCCTCCATGCCCCCCTTGGGAGGTAAAGAGGGGGTCACGATCCCCAAAGTCGGGAGACATTGTGCCTCCCCCTTTTACCCCCCGAGGGTGGCATGGAGGGTCTCGGGACCGTGAAATTCGGATTCCTTGGGGTCAATTCCCTATTCAATCCCGCGGCCCCCCACTTCGTACTACCTAAACCAACCGAGAAAAAGACCTGTTACGGGTGGTCTGGGATACCCTGTATAACGAAGTATTAAACAAATATTTATTGCAGGGGAAGGGGGGGGAGGAGAAAATATCGTTAATTACAGCCTACAGCATGAATATAAGGCCCTAGCGGTGAAACAACCTCTGCCTTGCCCGCGCGGGATGGAGCGCCGCCGATAAGCCGCCCGCGCGTAACCGATAACGCGCAGAAAAATCGCTATAACTCACGAACGAATCGTTTCCCCAAGATCAAGCAAAGTGTGGTAGATGCAGAATTTCATGGAGAATCACCTCAACAGGTTTTTATTCACGTAGCAACGATTCCAAAGAGAGGAGAGACGAAAAACGAAAAAAAGTCGAACCTTCAAAATCGAAAAAATCGATTTATGACCGCGATAAATTACGCAACCTTGCAAACAGCATTAATATTCTTGTAGAACATATTTTTTGACGTTTTTTAGCGCAAACCGCAACACTTACTCTCAAACCGTTCGCGAGATATCGATTTTTGAAGTTCTAAAAAAATTGCAACTTTGCCCCCCTGCCCCCTCCCCCCTAATTATCCGAGGGGGCTGAAATTTTGCCCAAGCATCGGGGACACTTAGTACAACATCTGAGCAAAGTTTGGGCCAAATCCAGGGGGGGGGGGCCGAAATCGGCGTTTTTGGAACAACCTCTTTGCAGTTTAGTCAAAAATTTCATGTCCGACCACTCTAAATGACTCGATCCACCGTGCGACGCCGCGATAGTTCCAGGGTTCATTCTCGCTTCGTAATACTTGCATTAGGTGAATATGTAAGTTTTTACCGTTTGCAACACTGTGGAGGCCTGAAATACGGAAATCTCATCAGAATTCCATTTCTTTTGTCATAACTCAGTGTAAAGGTACTCTAATGCAGCCAATAAATTGTGCAGATTCTCTGAATGTTATATGGCAGAAGATTCGCATTCTGTAATGAGATGTTGCATGTGTAAGGAATTTGCGTTCTGGCCATTGATTCTTTTGTAAAAGTCCGCGAGAAACACGATGGTGTCATTGGTTTTCTCTGAAATCAACTCCCAAGGCAGTGTAGTACTTGTGTGTGCTAAGATATTGGGGTCTATCACCGACCCCACTCAAATCACTGTGCCTAAATCTATAGTTTTTTTTTTCGTCAGTGAATGTTACATACACTGGAGATGTTGCATGAGTGAGGAATTTGCGATTTGACTGTTGATTCTTATGTAAAAGTTCGTGAGAAACACGATGGTGCCACTGGTTTTCTCTGAAATCAACTCCCAAGCTCAAAAAAAGCTCTCAAGTTGAAGCCAAAATGGAGGGGATATCCCACGCTATCCTGAGAGTTCACCTCTACATCAAGACGAACTCTCCATGCAAAGATAGGGAGCAAATACATTAACAGTGTTGCCGTGTTTTCAGTTTTGGAATCCCCAAATAAAGTGGCAGCCCTGTCAGTGTATTTGCTCCCTATCTTTGCATGGAGAGTTTGTCTTGATGTAGAGGTGAACTCTTTAGGATAGCGTGGGATGTCTCCTCCATTTTGGCCTCAATTTGAGAGCTTGTTTTGAGCTTGGGAGTTGATTTCAGAGAAAACCAGTGGCACCATCGTGTTTCTCACGAACTTTTACATAAGAATCAACAGTCAAATCGCAAATTCCTCACTCATGCAACATCTCCAGTGTATGTAACATTCACTGACGAAAAAAAAAAACTATAGATTTAGGCACAGTGATTTTAGTGGGGTCGGTGATAGACCCCAATATCTTAGTTGATAGCAAGTACTACACTGCCTTGCTGAGGAAGAACGCCGTATAAGCCTTCAGGCGTTGCGAAATTTCCTTCGATAAAACACAAATTTCCATGTAAACTTATAAATATTTTTCTTCCAATTTTCCTCGTAATTTTGCTCACAATTCCACCGAAAAGTCCTGAAAATTTCGAGGACAAATATGTATAACTTTACTAAAAAATGAAAATTTTATCGAAGGAAACTTGGCAACTCTCGAATGTTCATACGGCGTTTTTCCTTAGCACAGCAGTACAGCTCTGCATGCATGAAGGCTGTTTCAATTGTGATCTCCCGTCGCATATCTAAGGCGCAATGATACAACTATTTGAACTCTCTGGAATGCGTGAGGTATCACGCCGCAGTTGAAGGCGTTTTCAAAACAGCCAAGTTCCGATACCCGGATTATCGTTTTGCATAGTTCATATTCTTTTGTTTTATTCCGTACCACTTGCTTATTTATAATCCTCGTATAGAAATTACCCATTTGCTATATGCAATTCTAGCCGAAGCGCACTAACAGCTTTGGTAGTATTCATCGCAAGTAAGAATGTGTGGATATCCTCATTTAATAATAGCATTGATTAAAAAATCAAGCAGATTTGTGGTAAATTTTTAATGAAGGAAAAATGATGTCGTGGCTAGAAAATTTCTCGTCGATATGCGCAAGAACACATTGTTGAATATCAAGCAAGTAGGTCACTGTACCCGCATCTTCATCGTCTTCTGAGTTCGTCATCGCAACTCCACTTGAATGTGACCTCATCTATCCCCTGTGTTCATACATATTATAAGCTGTTCATTCTCGAATATACACGACTCTCAAGTGGAGATATCAAAAAATTCCGCCTGAAAATTCATCTCTCCTCTTGTCATGCTTTTAAGAGTTTATTGCGTGCTCTCATGTCACGTTTGTATAGCTTTCATCCGGCGCTCACAATGTTAAGCTTGCGGTTTATGACTTGCAGTAAAACCGACTTTTGTTGTCAGCGAATCATAACGGAGCATCGCGTCTCGGATGGAGTCTCAAGCTTAACGTATTTACTTATGTTATTTGCACTATATATTTGAGATCGATGAAAAAGAAGTTATTTTGTCCAGTAGAAGTTCCACCCGTGATTGCTGAAATATTGTATTTTTCGACATAGAGGCAGGACGAAGGTAAAATAAAGCTATGCGATTAGAAGGTTTCTCCGGGCATTATATTGTGTGCGCGCTGACTTTATCAGAAGCACTAATAACTGCAACCAATAGACCCTGTAGCAAGTCTTTTCAGGGTGATCAAAGGTTTCCAGACTGCAGGAGCGGTAGCATATTCTGTGTTAAGGTAACATGTTTTCTTTTATGACATTTTTCAGAAATTATTTTTTAAGAGGGATACAGTCCTCCTCCCCCCTTCCCAATTTGTGGGAATTAAATAGTTTTTCTTGCATTTTGGCAACGTTAATGCATCAAATTTATAATAACTTGGTATATGCGCCCATAATTTGTCACACTCAATTCGCATTGACATTAGGAGAATTGAAATCTCAATTTAAAGTATGAGGTTTCGGGGGGTCCGAAAAAACCATGTTACCAGCCTTTTAAGTCTAAAACTTACGACATTTTACCCATTTCTCTAAAACCAGGAAATTCTTCGCCGATTCTTAAAACTTTTCCTGCAGCCAAAAAATCACAATTTTACAATTTCAGGAGACTTTGGGGCTTCTTATTTTATAAAACTTCACCTTGAACCGTAACCCTTGAAGTTCAGGGAGTTTTATTCAACCCTGCAGAGTATGAGAATCGGTCACAGATTCTTGAAATTATTTCCTCTGGCCAAAACATCACTATTTTTCAATTTCAAGAGGCTTTGCGCTAGAAATTTTTCGTGAAAAAAATTTGTATGAAAAATCATGCAAATAGAATTTTGAAAAATCAGGGAATACGTCCAATGTGCCTGAAAAGTCATGGAATTTTGAATTCCAAGAAAACTTGTCAACCCCGTGTTTAGGTGGAGAACGAACTTTTTATGGCCATTTACCGGCAATTGAAGAATTGTGATTATATGACTCTTTATAGAGGTCAGGGCTCAGAAAATAGGTCAGACTGACCGTCGCGTCGTCTGAAACAAGATGTATCAAAATAGCAACCACGCCGTTTCAGTGAACCGAATCGACCGAACCGATAGGAGTCGTAAACTTTTGTGTTTATCACCACGACAAGCTCATCCCTATGAATGTTGCCGTGAGGGATGAAGAATGATAAAGTTTTCTATTTCATAGGACAGAGTGGCAAGTTCTTGAAAAGTCATCAGAAACCTGAAACTCAGAAAAATGTTTCCAGTCCTGAAAAGTCAGGAAATTTTGCTGGAAAACCGTGAACTTTTTTTCCAGGGTGTTATGTTTTATCATTTTTTGTCGCACCTACTCGCTTTGTTGAAAGAATTACATCTTAATATTCTTAGATGTTGAATTGTTTGATTTCCAAGAGACTTCCCGATTAAATTTTTTGTGTGAAAAACATTTGTATGAGACCAGTTTGACCACGCCAAGAATGGTGATAGGTCAAAATGTCCAAAAAAAAATGTCCAACAAGCAAGAATGTCCAGAGTTGAGAATGTCCATATTGTAAAAATGTCCAAGTATCTTAAATGTCAAATACTGGTTTTTTGGCCAAAGACAAAAATGCCCAAAAGTCCATTCCCTTTGCAAAAAATTAGAAGGTGGCGACATTGTCGGCTTGAATACTAAATAAATTCGAATCCACGGAGACGACGGGGAAGATTTGAGAATCTTTTTTTCTTGAACTAACCTCAGTTGTGAACTTTTTGGCTTTTGTAAAATTTCACGGTATTCCACGGTACCTAAGGGGCATTGCCTATTACATTCGAGTTTCCAACGAGCCCGAGACGAGAATAATGAGGAAAGTGATCAAGAATGAAGAATATCTAGAAACAAAAATAAATGGACTTTTGGGCATTTTTGTGTTTGGCCAAAGAACCAGTATTGGACATTTCAGATACTTGGACATTTGTAAAATAGGGACATTCTCAACTCTGGACATTCTTGCTTGTTGGACATTTTTTTTTGGACATTTTGACCTATCACGCCAAGAATCCGCGACAAATCACCTTAAACAGATTTGATTCTTGTCCACTGATTCAAAAGCTCCAACCATCCAAATTAGTGTTCCATTTCCCGCAACTAGTACCGAAGTCCGGAATTTTGGAGATTTCCTGAATTTTTCTCGGAACTTTTGAGAAATTCCGGAAATGTTCCGAGTCTTTCGCATTTTCCGGAAATTTCTCGGAACTTTTAAAAAAAATCTATGAAGAATCCCGGAACTTTTGACGGTCATGAAGTGGTAGATCTTGGAACAAGGAAGTTTCGGATCCTGAAACTTTTGACGGGCATAGAATGATAGCACTTATCCAAATACGTTTCTTTGCTCAAGGCAACCGACGAAGTTCACCATCTCGCGAAAGGAGCTTTTCCACGCAAAATGGCAACGGAATCCGCGGAAAACCCTAGATAGTAACGAGAACAAGTGGGCGGAACGGGAACCAGATTCGACTGGATTACGGTCGTCGGGCGTAAATCGAGGTTGTGTCAGCCGGAGGGAGGAAGGGCATAAGGCCGAAAATTGGAAATATAAGCGCGCGCGCCTCGGCCGCACAAGGGCGAAGGAATCAGACGGAGGCATAATGAAAACGCCAGAGTACACGGGGAATCCCGTCTTGATTTACGCATTGCAAGGTCTAACACCGACGCGCTAAACGTAAACAACGTAACGTAACGTGCGTGTGTACAGGGTGTGTTAGATTGAACCTTCAGACTAGGGTCGTTTTGTATAACTTCACCTTTATAACGTAAGGGTGCGTATCTCTATTTCCATTTGAGCCCTGGAAAGCATAGAGATTTTCGCGTGGAAATAGAGATACGCCCTTATGTCAGAGGAATGACGAGAAGTCCAAATAAGACTTTTCTTCCGTGTAAATTTGTATTCTCAAGGAAAAAGGAAGTGCCCCTGGTGGAGCTACTGTGCCCCAATTTTTTCGAAAAATCATATTTTTTGTCTAAATTTTGGCTACGGTGATAGACCAAAGTACATAATTTATAGCGCTCAATCCATCCATGGTCTCAAAAATGTCAAAATCTGAAATTGAATTTGGATTTCAAGACGTTTTGGATCTTTAAGTATGAAAAACCTGGCCCACTCCTCGGAACTTTCAAATCCCTCGTTCTCTTAAAGTTGCGATGTTTCATCACCTCTCTGACGCGAGGGCATATTTCTATTTTGGGATGAACATCATTATATCAGTAAAACTCTATGTTTTTGAGGTTTCATGCGAAAATCAAGATATGCTCTTACCTCAGAAGAGCGACAATTTCTAAGGCTACGAATAAATACGGCGCAAAAATAATACAGGGTGCAGCCATATTTCAGGTTGCTCAGTTTTCTAACGATCGTCGGCAAAATTGAGAAAAAACGATGATTTTCCCAGGTATGTGGATTCGCGTAGCATCCGATCGAGGGCTTTATTGGAAGAAACGTGGAGGAAAAAATGTTTTATTTAAGACCCATAGTAGCTATTTTAGTGTGGTACTTTTACTCTGCAGTGTAACAAAAGCGTGGAGCGTCTGAAAAAGCTGGTAAATTCGGCCCAACCTCGAAAAGTCAGGAAATTGTGATGCGAAACACTTTAATATTTTTCTTCTAGCCGAGATATTGTATTCTTTCATTTTAAAGAGAATTTGCGCTGAAAATTTACCGTGAAAATAATCTTATGGAGAATTACACTCCTCCCCTTCTCTCCCCCCACCCCTCCAAAAAAAATAATTGGACAATTCAGAGAATTTTACGTTAAATTGCTGAAAAGTTTGGAAATTTTAGAGCTAAAATTAAGCTTCTCGTTTTGCCCTGAAACACCCTGTACCTCATGTAGATAATGAGTTTCGAGTTGACACGGCGGAACAAGGTCGACATTGTATTGTTTCAAATCGCGCCGAAAATTTTCCTGCAAATGTTTTTTTGCGGAACATCAAGCCCCACTGCCTCTTCTCCCAACAACTTTGTAAATTCCAGGAATTTTTCTTTCAACATCCCTGCAAAGTCCAAGAAGTTTTGAGTTACAAGAAAGCCTCTCCCTCTGCCCTGCGACACCCTGTATCTTGCGTAGATAAGAGGTTTGGAGTTGACACGGCGGAACAAGGCCTTCAGTATTTTTATGTGTTTTCGGATGCCGACACACTCAGCATGCGAGGCTTTTAGGAGCGTTTATCCAATAAGGAGGAATGGGCGTGCGGAGCCGTATCTCTTCGGGTAGCGATGGCTTTTCGAGGCCCGGGGTTGATAACCAGGCCCCGACATGACTTCAGATAATCGACGTATAGCGCCTCAGATTAGGGTTTATTTCGTCCGATCCTCGGCAAGGACGGGACTCTATATACATTTTTGGTCGCAAATAGCTTCCTGTCACAAGGGCGGATAACTCTCCCACACCGAGGGAAAAAAAGCTCGGTCCTATTAACCGTAACACGCTGTATTCGTGTTGGGGGATATGTAAACCGTTTAAACGGGGGAAAATATGATCATTGGACCCAAAAAACTTTGGTCTCGAGGACTGAATTTCAGTTGGAATGAAGAAAGTGGACAATCTTTCGCTGTGAGGAACTACTATTTCTGACTCATCTTTGAAAGCACCTATCTGCATAGGGGAAGTAATAACGCATACGTTGTTTCTAGAAAGAGTTGGAAATAGTAGTTCCTAATTGCAAATTGTGTAGTCCAATTGGAACACTTCAGTTTTTGGTCCAGATAATTGTTTTTAGTTCTAGATTCCGGCGTATAAGTGTCAGTTTTTGCCCAGAAGACTAAGAAAAAGTCGTTCGGAAATGAATTATCATGTAATCTTTGCATTGACGGTGAAGAAATGATTTTATTCATTTCATTTCATGTTAGGCAAGACAGCAGATTGCACTACTTTTTTGTGTGCTTGCCTGGTTACGTTTTGAGCCCACAACCAGTACATTTTAATGGATGAAGGAGCAGCAGAATTGTCATACGCTGAGTAAGTTAATTGAATGAAAACGTTTTTACTCTGCCAAAGCTTTTCAACCACATTCGGTCATCATCAGACATTGCGTATGGCAATTCTGCTACTCTTTTGTTAGTTTAATTAATGCTGTTATCCACACAATGTTTGAATACATTTTAAGGTAAAAAATTGGTGGGAATAGATTGTATCGATATCGATTGGCTCAATAAACATAAACATAGCCTCTAAAGTCAATTAAGTAGTCTGACGTAACGGATTTTTTGTGATAAATTTTTGATTCGTATGCAATTTGTATGAGCACTAATTGGCCGGGAGTAGTGAAATTGCTACGAAATTTCTCATTTTCAGCTTTTCTGACTTATATCCTAAAATTTTGGTGTGAGATTATGTTCTATTGATTTGAACCAAACGATGCATCGAACCACTATCGAATACCAACCATGGGCCCCATTTTACTCAAAACGGCAGTGCACACGCACATTGAAGTTCTAAGCTGGAGTGTACACAGCGCCCAAAACCCCCAACGGATGAGGATACGGAGTGGAATCCATTCGCCTTACGGAGTGACATACCGACGGTGAAACTACCAAACCACGTATCTCGTTTGCGGTGTTCAAAAATCTACGCTCACATTTTATTTTTTTGAAGTAGACCAAATCAATATCATTCCTTGAAATTTTCACGGAATTTTCTCCGCACGAAGAGGAAAAATCACAGAAATTTTCAAGACTGAATGTTAAGTAGTTTTTCATTTAAAAAATAAAGTATGACAGGAAGTCTGCGACGTCGCAAACCGAGATACGTGGTTTGGTAGTTTCACCGTCGATACATTATTACAGAGCGGAATCTACTCTTTTTGCGGAGTGTCATACTCTTTCACTTCGCATTCATATCGCTCGGGGTGTTTGGCCGCTATACACACTTCGGCACCACTTCCACTTCCCGATTTTGATCAGTGAGTTTTCCTCAATTCGGCAACCGAGTGACGAGATACGTGACGTGGAGCCGATACAATCTATTAGCACCCAGGTTTTTTTCATCAATCATTCGCGGCACCTCATATCGAGCGGCTATTCCCGCGAGGAAATAGGCCGGCGATACGCACTTGTGGACCGGAGTGGAGATAACGCCGCGCGAGGCGCGACGAGGCGCCCCTCTTGAAAAATGATCCTCCGGCCGGACGGACGTCCAGCCTACCGACTCTAATTTTCGGACACGGCCGCCGAGGCTCTTCCGCCGACGTTATATCTTTTCCGTCCGTCATCGTAGCCTCCCTCGCAACCGGGAAGAGGCCGCCGGAATCGACGGAAAATCGCCCATGGGGACTGCGGGTGTCGTTCGACGGATGCGGATAAAAATATTTTAATGGATGGAGGAGGTCGTTTAGAAGTTGGCGCAGTAAGAACGGGAGCTTTTGCGTGCTGCGAGGTTTTCCGATTTACCGCAGTTTCTTATTCAAAGGAGGAATATCGATAAAGGCCATTTTGAGCCCACCCTAAATTTCCTCGTCTCTGCACGGAGAAAAAAACCTCGTGCGTGGGACCCGAAGTTTAGGTCATATGGATCTCTGAAGTTTTCGGATTGAGCATCTGAAAACTTAAGGTGCAGCTGCTGAGGTTCGGATCACACATCTGAAACTTCAGTTCTTACATCTGAAGTACTTCAGATGTGAGAACCGAAGTTTATCGTATGTGAAAACCAAAGTACTTCAGATGTAAGAACTGAAGTTTCAGATGTGTGACCCGAACCTCGGCAGCTGCACCTAAAGTGTTCAGATGCTCAATCCGAAAACTTCAGAGATCCACATGACCTAAACATCGGGTCCCACGCACGAAGTATTTTTCTCTGTGTATGATTTTTTGCTCATGGAAGGTCTATATTTTATTCCTTATTCCAATCTCTATGATGATCTCTCTTATACGAGACGAAAAAGGCGTGGAATAGGCAACTATTCACGCTCTCCGAAGGTGAATTAGCCTATACTCCTTTTTGAAGGCGATTTTACTTCGACGAAAAATACGCTCATTATCATATCTTTTTTTCTAGCTTTGAATCCTCGCCATGGGAACAAGGCCGCAAAAATTGACGACAAATCGCCCATGAAAACTGCGACGGATAGGGATGAAAATATTTAATGGATGGAAGTTGGCGCAGTGAGAACGGGAGCTCATGCGTGCTGCGAGGTTCCTATTCGAAGGTGGGTTATCGAGAAAGGTCGTTTTTGGGCCCACCCTGAATTTCCTCAACTTTACGATGTTTTGCTCCTGGAAGGTCTATATTTTACAAAATGGAACGTGATTTGGTTATTTTCGATCTCTTTTCGAGTCCAATATTAGCGTAAACGTGCGGGGCTGAAGGCCGATTTTGGTGATAAATGCGGGTTCGCTGTCGAACACCGAAAAATCCTCATTTTCCGCAAAAATGGACATTCAGACTCATGTTAAAGTTGGTATTAGACCTTACAAGAGACCGAAAAGGAACATATTCTGCTTCATTCCGTAAAATTTTGATCTTCATTAAGGAAACAATTGTATGCTTGAGAAAATTTAGGGTGGGCCCGAAAACGGCCCTTAAAGATACTCCTCCTTTAAAGCAATAAGAAACCAGCTTACTTGCGCGTCAGTGCATTAAACGTTCAATCTGCTGACATAAAACTAAATTCGGTTTTTTTGTTTTGTTTTTTAGTTATTTCTTGTACGGTTCCTCACTACAATTTTTTTAACAGATTCTTATGTGAGATGAAAAGGCGTGGAATAGGCAACTATTCACACTCCCCGGAGGTTAATTGGCCTACATTCCTTTTTGAAGGCGATTTTACCTCGACGCCGCTCATTATTAATCTTATTTTCCGTCTTTGAATCCTCGCGATAGGGATCAGGCCAAGAGAATCTACGGAAAATCGCCCATGGGAACTCCGAGTGTCCTTCGACGGATAGGGAAAATATTTTAATGGATAGACGAGGTCGTGTAGAAGTTGGCGCAGTAAGAATGGGAGCTCTTGCGTGCCCGTGCAGCGAGATTTTTCGATTTACCGCAGTTTCCTATTCAAATGAAAACAATAAAAACCAACTTACTTGCACGTCAATGCATTAAACGTTTAATCTACCGACGTGGAGGTGAATTCGGTTTTTATTGTTTTGTTTCTGAATTACCTATTTAATTTACATACCACGGTTTTTTGCTCTGATTCCGAGAACAGATTTCTACGCTCGACTAAGGAAACCGATGCACTTCACTAAACGGGCAAAGTTTGATGCTAAAACTACGAAACGTTCGAAATTTGCTATTTAAATTCTCAGCGTGGATGTTGATTTTATTTCTTCACTTTTCAATAATTAGAACCTCGGGCTATGCATTTTTCTACAACATTATTCCTCTTTTTGTTTCAGAACACCAGTCGACAAAGGAACTTAGAACGCCCAGTCATGTGAGTACTTTCAAAGACTCTCTTATATTTATATTATATTTGTGATAACACTCGTCCCATCAAAAATTCAAGCTGAACGTGAAGTATGCATTGCCGAACATAACCAAACAACAGTTCAATTCGTCAATTATCAAAAGGTCTCTTCGCTTGATTCGCAAAGAAAAAGTGACCAAAAATAAAATCATAAATATATGATTGAATTTTTGGTCACTTTTTCTTTAGCCAATAATAATTAGAGGTTGAATAATTATTTAAAACATTTATCAAAGATCCGCAGAGATTCTTGGTAAGGCAGTGTGCCTCATCTGATATCGATAATTTTAATATATTTAAATTGAGGAAAAACAGCGTTGCCAACTTGCAAAATCGCATTAGCTTAGAATAGGCGAACTCTGCTAATTCTAACCGTCGTGGAACAAGTGTTAAAACGGGACTGGAATACAACAAAGCCAACTCGGTTCGGCAGACGCAGTCTAGCCTTGCACCCTCCCCCTCCCTCACACCCACCCCCTCGATCCATCCCTCCAAAATATGAATAATCGCCATTCAGCGCCGGGAGCTTGTTTTCACAATGACCAAGTGAGGAAAAACAACATCGGAGAGAGGGTGAGAAATCGATACTTTTTCAAATGCCCCCCCCCCCCCCCCCCCGCTCTCAATGGACAAAAACCGCAGAATTAAATAAAGCGAGTGCACCGCGCGCTGCCCAGCCACTGCATTCCCGCTAATTGACTGTTACTCCGACGCCATTACGCAGAAAGGATCCATCCTCGAAAGTCGCCGCGGAAAAAGCGCGTAACTCCCGCGGCGTAGTTCAGGGCGTTATGTTATTTTGTTTCTGTTTGTTTTGTCTTTTTTCCTGCACTACTTTAGTAGATAGATCCCTTCGACCACTTAATCAGGCTGCATCCAGCGTCGCGGTGGGAGGGGTCTGCCGCATTGTCCCTGATCCCGAAGGGTGCGGCGAGGGGGAAGGGAGGGGGCTCGTTTTTCTTACATTTAAATTTTCGATTATCAATTAATCTTGTTAATTTAGCGCCGCAGCCGGTCGCGGCGACAATGACTAATGCGCGGTGCTAAGTGCGGCGCTCGTCCGCCAGATGGCGCGGGAAACCTTCATTTTCGCGAGGAATTCGGCGACTTCTGGGGGCAAACTGAGCGGTGCTAGTCGGGTATTAACGCCCTCCCCTCAGGGTATCTACGCGACCAAAAATCTATTATTACTGGAGGGGCGGGGGAAGAGTTAACTAGCCAAGGGATCGTTTACGATGAAAATTTTTACTATGCACTAAACGCGTGGTTTCCAATGTTATTTCACTTCCTTGTGTCTTAATCCTAGTAAGTAAAATTTTTTTCCGTCATGTCACATTTCGTTCTACCATTCTACTGAGTGGGTCGATTCATGTATTTTTGCGACTTTCAGGTGATAGTCTGCACAAGTGTACATGAACCCGTTTTAATTAGATTCTGGAAATATGACCCAGGTGTTTTTCTATTTCGCGAATAAAGTCTTGAAACAACTCAATTTTTTACAGATACGCACGCGTGCAAATTTTGTCTAATTTTTGCTTAAGATCGGACGAAGAAATCATCTCGCTGATTCAGCATGGTGGAATCAGCAAGATTCTCAGTTAAAAATGCCCATAACTTTTCTGATAAATATGCAATTAGCGAGAAGAAATTTAGCAGCATTACAATGGACCATGTTTAGCAGAAGGGAACCAAGCCACATCGGCTATTGCCAAATTTAACTGGGCAATTTTAATGTTTTGCAAGAAATCGTTTTTGCGGAACTTTGGAAAATTTTAAAAAATTTGCTTCGTACGAAGCAGAAAATTAACTGAATGTTGCACACAACCGTTTTCTCGTTAAAAATGAAATATCGCTAGTCTATACTGCCGTGCTAAGGAAAAACGCCGTATGAACCTTTAGGCGTTGCCAAATTTCCTTTGATAAAGCTCGAATTTCCTGGTAAACATATTAATATTTTTCTTCCAATTCTTCAGATAATTTTGTTCGCAATTTCACCTAAAGTTCCTGAAAATTTCAAGGAAAAATATTCACAACTTTCCTCAAAAATAGACATTTTATCGAAGGAAATTTAGCAGCTATCGTATGTTCACACGGCGTTTTTCCTTAGCGCGGCAGTACAGTGATGGCGAAGAGAGCAGGAAGTGCATCTGTGTATTAGACATGCAGAAATGCATTATGCATTTATGTATGCACATGCTTTTATGTGTCTCGAGGTTCATCTCAGCATGCACTTTGCCTCCTCGCTACCACGGCAGTAATGTGACTTGGTTCTTTTCTGCTTTACGCCGTCCAAATGTAGTTACGTTCTTACATGAGGAGAGCAATGAAATATCCACACTCTTTAATACCCGGGTATTTTACAACACCGGGCGAACCGCACAACGTCACTGTGGCGGAGGCAGGACTCCGGATCGGAGCGACGCTCGGATTAAGTTTTCCTTCTCCGAGCTTTTAATGAGGGAAACTTCGCCTTCGTTAAGACTTTACTTTTCGCATTGCTTCGCTCTCTCGTTATGAATTAGCGGCGTTGACTGCGTGTCCGCACTAATCGCCGCGATCCGATTTTTTAAAATTATGACCCGATTTACTTATGCTCGAGCTGAAAACGGCCGCTACTCGGTACGGAAGATTTCAGCGGCCGTCACATGAACGTATAAGTCACGCCTATTTCTGTGGCGTAGCATGCTTAGCGATTTACCGATTGATCTGTCTTTTAAACCTATGGAAAAGGATCGATAAACACAGGGTTGCCACAGTCAGGTAATACCGGGAAAACCAGGCAATGTCAGGGAATTTTAAAAAGTCAGGGAAAACTGGGAAATGTCAAGGAAAATTACGAAAATGTCAAGGAAAAATTATCAAATCCCCTTTCTTTGCTTTGTAGAATGACTTTAACGTTTTGAATGACAAATTGCCTGAAAACTATTTCTAATCATGTCTTTCCAACCATCTGTAATATCTTCAATTATCGAAACGCATTGAGTCGTATCAATGTTAAACCGAGAATAAGATGCCCGACGATTTATTTCTCTATGAGGCTCAATGTAAGACAAATTTTATAGACGGTTTTTAGAATAAAATTTTAATATCCAGTATATGAAATATTGACGGAAAACAATTGCGACCAGTTGAATTCAAAACCACTCCCAACTCAGTTTTCTCTAAAATACGACTCTGGGAGATTTTATTAAACTTTAGTCCAAATGCTATGCAAATAAGGTTATTTCTTCTCTGAAGGAATAGATTCCTCAATCTTGGCATTTCCATTTCGGACACTTTATATACAGGACGAAAAAACTTAGCTTTCAGATAACTCTTGATTTGCTTTGCTAATCCAAAAGTTTCAAGCACCATAAGCTGAATCCGTGACTTGTCGACTTTCGCAACTTGTTTATTCATCCTCAGTTCCAGCTTTTTCAGTGTCCTCTCCAGCAGGTCGAAGGTTGAATTTCTATCGAATAGCCCAAATCGATAGAAATCCACGCCAGTAATGCTATCTATCGATCAACGCCATCGAACAACGATTCAAAAATCGACTCGCGGTAGGGAATAAAAGTAAGGCAATTTCAGTGGAAGGTCGGCGCAAAAGTCACACGGACATGAAAATCGAGTCAAAAGTAATCGAATTCGAGCTTCTGAACTTGCCTATTAAGAACGGTGCCAATGATCAGACAGGAGGTTAAACTCGTTTTCTTTTCTACTTTACCACTTTAGTTGCACTTACTCTGAAACCGCGTGCTCATCGTAGTGTCGGGAAGATTTACAGCTGGTTCCGAAAACCGCTTCGAAATCCCTCATTCGTATACCCCACTACTCCCAACCCTCCATCCCACCCCCATCTCCAACACAACTCCTAACCCCAACCCTCTCCGTTCCCCTTCCTGTCAAGCTTACATCTAACATCGAAGTTTGCGCACGGCGAGGAAAACACGCCGAGAAAAAAAACTTACTTTATTGGTTCAAGTAACCGTAGTTTTTTTTTTTTTTTTTATCATACCAACCTAAGGGCTATCTAGACCACCGGCCGATTTCTGTGGTCGAAAAATTTCCTCACTTTATGCGGAAAAGTTAGGCTTTTAATATGAACCGAACTTCATATTTTTGCCGGGCAGATTGGTCCTCTTTTCTCCCCCGTAAAGTCACGTCTGTTTACATATTGAAGTATCCACCAGGTACAGTGGTCTTGAAGCAAAAATAATGCACTGAAAGTGCACAAAAAAGGGTTTTGTAGCGCAGTATCGTTAATTTTGCATTTCAACTTAGTTTATCATGAAAAGTTTTTCAAGAACCCCCCATAAAAAGACCATAAAATACGACTCCGTCGGTAACGATATTACTCAAAGAGCTAAAATGGTTTTCAACGTATTTTTTTCGGTTGCTTTCAATTCTCCTTCAGCTGCATCCGCAGTAATCGTTGTTATGAGTATGTTGTGCGTGCTGATTTTAGCTCATTATACCTATACTTGAACGCGTTTTATGTGCAAAATCAATTCGCCTTCAGCTACGTATTCAGCAATTGGTGTTACGGATTTGTTGTGCGTGCTGATTTTAGCTCATTATATACTTGAACGCGTTTTATGTGCAAAATCAATTCGCCTTCACCTACGTATTCAGCAATTGTTGTTACGGATTTGTTGTGCGTGCTGATCTCAGCTCATTGCATACTCGACTCTTTGAAGGCGTTTTAGCGCAGTAGTGCACCCTGCTGGAGAACGAATAAAGTAGGGATTGAGCGATTCATTCAATCTCACTTCTGTTGTTCTCCAACAGGGTGTTCTACTTTCGCACAAAAAACGCCTTCAGAGAGTCAAATATGTAATGAGTTGATATCAGCACTCACAACATATTCGGAACAACAATTGCTACAGACGCAACAGAAGGCGAATTGTTCAGTTTAAAGAAAGCTATGCTAGGAAATTTGCATGCAAAGAGAGGGTATGTGAATACTTTGCCGATCGAATGGTTGGCTTGAATCCATCGAAAAACAAAAATGCGAGCGATCGACACTGATTTAACAGACAAATAAATAAAACTTAGGAACGGACTCATTCCTTTTTTAAGCACCAACTAGTTGCTCGGGAGAGAAAACATTTCTCTTGAAAACAACTACCCAATGCAGAGGAGAGAAATGTTTTCTCTCCCGAGCAACTACTTGGTGATTAGGAGAGGAATGTTTCCTTTCCTAAGCACAAACTAGATGCTTTGGTGAGAAAAACATTTCTTTCCTTTGCACCGGCTAGTTGCTCTGAGAGGAAACATTTCATTTCATAAGATTTCATCAAATTCATATTTTATCGGCATATTTGGCAAAGACTAAATGTTCAGATGGCGTCTTTCTCTTGGACGGCAGTATTACGGCAGCCGTATTTACAGTTGGAGAGTTGCTGTTGCTGAGCTTGTGGAGATATGCACCCGCAAACTTTGTTCAAACATTCACGCGAACAGTGCGTTGATTACGGAAACTCAGTCAACCGATTCCTCCTTCAGATTTCTGGATACAAAAGGATTAACAGCTGTCTAGGAGTTACGAATAATTGGATTCAAATGTAACAATGGTCCACAGTAAGTCACGTCTCTGAGGATTGAATGGAGTAGTGGTGATTCTTGTAACTTGGCTACACTGTTTTTTATCCATTATATTGTATGTTGAACAATCGATTCTAGGCGAGGCAGGCTGTCGCGCCTAAATTCGATGTATTTCATTAATTTAAATGGAGTATTGACAGTGTTGCCAACTTGGTGGAATCGCCATTGGAGTAGAGTCAACGAGAATAAGTCAAACTGCATTTCACTACGACTGATTTTCTCTCATGTAATATTTTAATAACAGAAAACTATTTCCTTGGATGGCGGCCTCTGATATTTCCTTAGAAAATTAGGATAATCCCAACAATTTTTGTCAGAGCGGTGCTTAATTTTCTGCTAAAAATAAATTAAGCATGAGATGCAAATTCGGCAGTGTTTAATGCAGTTCGACAATCTGGCTGATTTCATTTGAACTCATTCGATTATACACGTTGATTGTCAGCTAGCATAAAATATGTGGTCTTTCGCTACCGCCATTTCATGCAGCTAGGGCAAAAAAACGCCCTACATCAAGTGATAATATTGACAAGCATTTGATTGACACGACAAACCTGATATCGAGACATGGCAGTTTTGAAAACGCCTTCAAATGAAGCGTGATACCTCACGCATTCCGGAGAGTACGAATAGTTGTATCGTCGCGCCTGACCGATGCGATGGAATATTAACATTTGATTAACCTCCACGTTGACCATTACGGGTTTTCTTTGACATTTTTACAATTATGATCGCATAGTGAAGGTGTGTCCAAGCTATGATTATACTTAGCAATTGGGCAATTAAATAGGAGGATTAAAATACACAGTCGGTGAGGAAT
Organism: Bemisia tabaci; assembly: GCF_918797505.1. Taxonomy (NCBI): domain Eukaryota; kingdom Metazoa; phylum Arthropoda; class Insecta; order Hemiptera; family Aleyrodidae; genus Bemisia; species Bemisia tabaci. The sequence continues at coordinate 46,220,128 of NC_092797.1, read as the reverse complement.
AAAGCAAAACCAATTATATATAACTATTTTAACTATAATATATTTTAATTAATAAAGCGCCTGATAGGAGAATCGAATTCCAATTATAAGTATAAGTTTAAGACCTTATTAATGAATTCAATTATAATTTTGAAAACTATTAGTTTTGCTTAACTTAAAATTTTAATGAAATAAAAATAAAAATTCGTAAAATATAAAAATGTAAATTTTACCACATTACATTGAATATATTTATTAATATATCATCAAAGTAGAGACTCAAATCAACAGTAAAATACAAGAAACAAGAGTAAAAAATGGGTGTAAAAAGCTTAAATAGAACTAAAACACATCCAGGAACTTTTGGGTCAATTACATGGTCATTTTCAACTGAATAAAAAATTAAAACAAGATGTGAGTAATTGTAATTATAGCAAGTAACTGTTGCATTAGCTCGTGAGATCAGCCATTCCTTTGATCCTCCGCCCTGAACTTCATGCGACACGACAGTCCCGATATTGATTCTTGGCAGTTTTGAAAACGCCTTCAATTGTGGCGTGATACCTCACGCATTCCGGAGAGTACGAATAGTTGTATGGTTGCGCCTTCCCAATGCGACGGAAGATTGAAATTGAAGCAACCTCCCCGCTGGTCTTGTAGGTTTTCTTTTGAAATTTTTGCAGTATGTTGTGACCGCGGAGCTAAATTGTATACGCAGGACGTTTCGGGCCACTTACAGACTTCTCACGCTCATTCTCACCTGCAACAAAATCCATAAATAAAAAACTAAAAAAAGGCGATGGGCACACAACTGTTTTATTACCTCGTAAGATGAGTCGCTGATCTTGTTCTTCGAACTTTATGCGACACGAATCACAATCCCAGGAACGTACTATATTTTAAGTTTTTAAAGGGCATGATTAAGGTTCTGCACTGTCTGAATAAAAAGTACTAGGGGATGCGTCCGGCGTCCCCTGGTCGCCATGCGACTCAACTCCGCAGGCGTATCCCACCTTTAATAAATTAGAAATATGAATTTATAAATCAAACATTTATAGCCTAACTTCATGACGAATCATATCATTCGAATCACCCCCCCCCCTCCCACTTGTTAAATTTTTACACCACGGTTTGATCTACTTATTGATAATGCAACATGGAGTTGCCCTTGGCTGAAAATAGATTGATGTACATAAAAACCGACTTAATTAATATGTTGAACCCGGAATTTATTAATCCTCATTGCAAATGCAAGAGAAAGAGGAAACTGGGTTAAGTAAGGGGAAAGTATTTTTTTTACGTTTTTTTGTTCGTTTGTTTGTTCTTTTTTTTGGCCCAATATTGTTAGTGTGATTCTTTATCGCCCGAAACGTAGACTGAAGGATCAAATCTTTCCGTTGGAAAATGCCCTTGGACGGCTACATACTAGTCCATGAATTATTAATTGTGTTGCATCACTTTTCCGGCTTTACTTTTTCCGGGCGGTCTTGCGTTCGACGGATCCCTCTTTTTTCGTTCACCCCCATTACCGTCCTCTCTGAACGAGTATTTTTAATGTCCTCAGATAATTTAAATTAATCATCACGGAAGTAGGTCTTCATTTTTTAAGTTAATCATGAGCTATTAAACGAATAGTCGGCGTTGGGAGAACTGCCTGCTATTATCACGTTGCCAAATTTCCGGAATTTTTCTCTCTGACTCTCAAGCATTGGACTGAGTTTGTTAAAAGCTAGACTGTTGGGCATTATGCAATGATTTCACGTGCTTTTTGACCATTTAGAAATCAGGCTTTTCCCAACTACACCTAATTTTGGAATGTTTTCAACGATTTAGCTTTTGACCCATCAGCATGTCCATTGTCCATTGTTTAAATTTCATTTCAGTTAATGGACTTACTTTAGATTTAGGACCTCCCACAAATTAGAGGAATCTAAATATCAGCTGTTTTTTTACCCCTCCAAATATCCTGTAGGGGTAAGTCTAACTCATTCTTTCTCGAAGTGTGACATGGGCCTTTTCTGTTCAGTTTAGCTCTTTGCCTGTCGGTGTTAAAATATACTTAGTTTGAAAAAAAGAGCCACAACTTATTTTTACACTTTACAACTTTATTTTTCAAACTAAAATTTAGACTACCTTAAGTAGTACAATTAATTGATATGTCTTGGTTCTTCGCATTGATACTCGATTTAATCGATATTCTTTGAATTTGGATACTTGTTTTCTTTCAAAAGCCCTAGGGAGCACTGGAAAAAAACACATTGGATCTATAGTCCAGGCTCTTAAAAACATCGACAAGAAAAAATACTCTTGATTCAATCAGATTTAAACTTAAATCAAGAACCAAGCCTCTTAATTTGAGCGGATTTCCTTTTGATTTAAGCTTAAATCTGATTGAATCAAGAGTCCTTTTTCTTGTCAATGTTTTCAAGAGTCTGGACTCTCGATCCAATGTGTTTTTTTCCAGTGAGACTTCCTTTCCCCCCGTTTTTTCTTTGCCAAAAATGAAAAATAATTTCGTATTTTACCAAAGTTTCTTCGATTCCTCGATCTTCTTCACATCCGGTGTTAACACACTTCAACTTCAATCCACATGACTACTGAATGAACCCCTGATTTTTTTTGTACGTGGCATCAACGGGATAAGCAAGGATTCCAAAGGATGACCATACGAGGGGGTTGATGAATCGAGGACCGGGGGGGGGGGGGGGGCGAGAGGACTGCAGAGCATCCGATAGCCAATGGCGTCATCATTAATCAGGGCCCGATGGCGGTGACAAGGTGCGTGTCTCGTGTCCTGTGTCCTCGCTGCCCGCCCCCGCTCCTCCCCGAATCCGTGATAATTTTATGCAGTGAATTAATCATGACAGCAGCCAGCAGCCAACTTAGTTAAATCAAAAACATTTATCGTCGCGCGGACCAAGTGCCGCCGCCCTGTTGTCGAGTCCTTCTCGAATTTACGCCGCGGCGCCTTCGAACAAGCGGGACGCAACCCGCGAATCGCGGTTAAACCCGTTGATGCTGGATCACGACGCCTTCGAACAAGCAGCCACGCAACCCGCGGATCACGATCCGATGATGAGATGTGACAACTTCAAACAAGCCGCTATGCAAACACGGTCCGAAATGTTGATAATGAGATGAGATGCCTCACAACGAGCTACTATGCAATCTTTGCGAATCACGGTTAAAACGGTAGATGTCACGATGTGATGCCTTCAAACACGCCGCAATGCAATGTGCAATCATCTGGAGTCTCCAAAGGAAAGGAGTTGATTACAGAGAGACTCCGAATATTACCCTAAGAAAAAGACTTTGATAAAACATAATCTTTAAAAAAATCTTGGAAAAGACACGCAAATTGCATAAGGACGGTGAAACTGCCAGACCACGTATCTCGTTTTCGGTGTTAAAAAATCTCCGCTATCATTTTATTTTTTTGAAGGAGAACACATCAATATCGTTCTTTGAAGTTTACACAGAGTTTTTGTAGCTTAGAGAAGAAAAATCACGACAGTTTTTAAGGATTAATGTCAAATAGTTTTTGATTTTAAGTATAAAGTAGGTATGAGATACGTGGTTTGGTAGTTTCACCGTCGATACTAACTTCTGTACAGTAACACTAATCAGTCATCTTCTAAGTATCATTTATCTAAAGTATTTATTTACATAAAACACCGCGAACCGGCGGAAGTCCTTCCTCAGTCTCAGAAAAGCCGTTGATTATGAGCACAAGCGACAATGGCGCCTTTGTGCCAGCTCCCTGTCATTCTGCGGTCCATTTGTTTTCCGCCAGCCCGATTTTTCAAAGCCCCGTCTGAAGACTTGTGCCGCCCACTCAGATGATAACAATTTAAGGATTAGGAGAGTCTTCCAAGTCTCATCAACGACCCTCTTGTAAAAAGAAAGAAAATAAAATCCACCCGTTTCATAGCTAAAAACCCACTTTCAACGCAATACGAAAAAGTAACCAAATTTTTTTGTTCATGTAGAAATTATAATACAGCAATACAAACTTTCTGTTACTTTATCTTAATTATCATTTTTTTTTCGCGCTTTTGCCCCAGTCGCATTTTACAAAGCTAGAACCGAAACTATGTGTATGTTTCAACATATCGCGCTGATGTTGCAATGAAGTTGCAATTTTCGGGCAGTGGACAATTTCCAACGATCTTTTGCGATTTGATGGTGAGGTTTTAATGGTTCCTTGCATTAAGGGGGTAGGGAATCTGCATCACAACCAGAAATTGCAAAGTATGACCTTTTAATTCCATTTTATCACGATAATAAATGCATCTCGATACTTTCGCTCTTTCAAATACAAGCTAGATAATTCGCACATCTTGCCACAAAATCGCAATGATTTGACGATATTTTCGCAAATTATGGCAATCTCAGCGACTCGGGTGGAATTGTACCGATATTCGGAACCGTTCGCAATGAAGATGCGCAACTTTGGAGCCAAACAATTGTGCTCCATTTTGTTTTAACAATATAATATAATTATCGCGGGACTTTGAACATGGCGGAGTTCGCGGAAGTGAATTTTCAGGATATAGATTCGACGCTCGGAGCCACTTTGACGAAAGCAATTTTCACCTGGAAATAATTACTATACTCCGCCTTCCTCGAATCAATGAACGGGAAGGGATAAGTCCGACGGGGAAACCCGGGGAGCAGCTCCAGGATTCCGGGAAATCAAAGGAACATTCCGGAATCGGTTCCTGACAATGCGGCCCCCAGATAGAGCCATCCCCCGCTTAGCGTATCTCTGCGCACTGTGGTAATGGAACGCGAAATCTAGCCAAATCCAAAAATCATAGGGACAAAACCTCTTTAATCAACATGTAACTATTTCCTCGACAAAATATGTGTGTCCGTCCCATGGTTGTTAGATTGACTAAAACAATCGAAGATCAGCTCATTTACATTTCATGCCGCCGACTTTCTCTCTCGTCCTCAGGCATGGTATGCTTAGAACATTCCCTCACGTATCATTTAAAATTTTAAGGAATATACTTCTTTATATCGTAATACTAATGTATTGATGGACGTATAAAAAGTATTACGTTCCACGGTAAGCACTTTTCGAAGATGAAACTTGAATCTCTGATATAGACAATTTTTTGAAGAAGTTTGACAGAAGTAGACGATACATAACGCTTAGCGTCTATGGAGAACGAGGACAAAAATCGAATTGAATTCGCCAAATCGTTATTTTTTCCTCAAAAGGAGTAGTTGCAGCAATTTGGCAGTTTTGGTTAGATTTTTAGTTCAAATACCACCGTGTGCGGAGAGAATATTGCGTCATGAAGTTTGCAGGCGCCAGATAATTATTAATGTTTGTCCTCGAGTGACAACCTTCCACTCAACACGCATCTATATTTTTCCAAGAATAACCTGTTAATATTCGAAGGAACCCAAAAGTTATCGCGTGTTCATGTATTTTGGGGACCTTTCTTCATTCATTTTAACTCTAAACTTCAGAAAAGCATCTCTCCTTAAAGCATTGCCTCCTTGCTGCGAGTTGGGCCCCTCTCCGATGAACAGTCACAATATACAATCATCAGAAGAGATGTCAAGATAAATACGTAAAGGCCAATTCCATAGAGTAAATCAAATTATAAAAATGGACCACGTTAAGCAGAAAGTAACCAAGCCTCGTTAGTTATTGCCAACTTTAATTGCGCAGTTCAATATTTTACATGAAAACGGTTGTGCGGATTTTCGTGCAAATTTCAGTGAATTTTTGTATAGTGCGAAGCAAATTCTTAAAAATTTTCCGAGGAATCTGCAAAAACGTTTTCTTGTAAAAAATTAAATTGCCCGGTCAAATTTGGCAATCGCTGATGTGGCTTGGCACCTTTCTGCTTAACGCGGTTCATTTGATTGCTGCTTAAATTTCCCGCCGCAAATTGCATAATCATCAGAACAATCTTACGCATTTGTAACTGAGAATTTCGCCGATTTCTCCTCTTATCTTAAGTGAAAATTAGGAAGAAATACGTTGTCTCTAAAATGAGTTAGGAATTACGGTTCCAAATCGCAACATGTAGTCCAATCGGACCGCGTTGAGCAGAAAGGAACCAAGCCTTGTTAGCTACTGTCAAATTTAAGTGGGTAATATACTTTTTTACATGAAAAGGTTTGTGCATATTTTTGTGCAAATGTCAGTGAATTTTCTGCACGGTACGGAGCAAATTCCTTAAAATTTTCTGAGGAATCCGCACGAACCTAGTCCTGTAACAAATTAAATTGCCCAGTCAAATTTGGCAGTAGCTAATTTGGCTTGGTTCCTTTCTGCTAAACGTGGTCTGAATAAGAATGCCGAGAAGTGTACATCCAATATCCATTTTTGCAGGCTGATTGTTCAAATTTATAGACAAAGCTATAGACAAAGAAGACAAAAAGGATATGGACGGATCCTATTGGTGGAGGTGAGTGGTTGCAATGGACAAAGGAGGTAAGTAATAGACTAACTAAAGGCAACTCACGAGAAACTCGATAGTTAGTCCATCATTTTCTCTCTTAGTCTATAAGAACCAACCATATTAACCAATAGAATTACTCCATACTCCCTATGTCTTCTTTGTCTATCGCTTTGTCTATAAATTTCAATAATCAGCCTGCTGGTTTCTAATACGAAAAATGTAGACGTAGTTTCGCGTTTTGAAAGAGGGCAGTGGCCAGGGGTGGAATTTAAGGGACAGTAATGGAAGAACTCACGGTTGATGTTCGCGCGTAAGTCCTTGGAACGGCGGAAAAAACGCCCGATACAACGAGAGATCGCTTTTGACAGATTGGGGAGGAAGTGAAGACGAGGGTCCGGTGAAGGGTGCCGAAAGGGACCCTAGTGGGTAAGAGAGAATGTTAAAGGGATATGTGTGAGGATATCAGGAATATAAGTCCACCACAAAAAGTGATCGATGAGGGTTGATTGGGTCCAATCAGGGTTTTGAGCCGAGGTCTAAAACATCCAGTTTTTTGCCGCAGTTCTCCGTCCTTTAGGCCGGATCGGATAGAAAAGCCCCAGAAACCTAAAAATCGTCCTTTTTCTCACGAAAGAACGTAACTGTATTTCAGTTTTACCAAATTCCTCTTCGCAAATTGTATTTTTATGAGGAGAATCTTGGGCATTTCCTCCTGAAAATTTCCGCGATTTTCCCTCTGACCTCATCATGCAAAAATCAGTCAAATTTTAAAGAGAAATTTTATCGGTACATTTTTGGAAAAAGTTGAATTGTTTGAGCCAATTTTGCAATCTTGGAATGGATTTACGTTCCTTTGTGCGGGAAACGACAAAATGCTAGGGAAAAATGGATCTGAAATGGAGCAAAACCTCGAGTAATAGTCTCAGAAGGTAAGGCACTAGGAGAAGCACTTCATCCATTCATTTTTTTAATGCTGTAGCTCAAAATTGCATGCAATGTGTAATAAGACTGCAAAATTTTCTCTCAGATAACCATCTCGGACCTTGCCTATCGCTGCGTAGGGTATTAGGATGTTTGAAAGTCGTGGAGGATTCGGGAACCGTGCAAAATCGAGGAAAAATTTGGCGACATTTTACAATTTCTGACACTTCCCAAAACAGCTATCTACACAGGGAAACGAATGGCACATATTTTGTTTCTGTCCATGAAACAGCTACCCACACAAGTGAACGAATTGCAGATATTATGCTTCTGAAATGAGCCTGAAACTGTTGTTACCTATCGTAAAATCTGGTCCAATTGAAGAAAAATGTTTTCATCCTGGCGTAACACGTTTGAATAAATGTCATGTTTCCAACTCAACAGCCTCCTTTCAGAGATCCTTGTGAGAATAATTTTTGTGTCTGATCCTCTGGAATCCTGGGAAATCGTGTATAATGCTATCGTGGTGCATACTTCATTTGCCCGCGTACGTAAGCCCAATGTAAACTTGGCCTATCGCTCTCGAACTCCGGGAAATCAAAGGGGTTCCTGATATTGACCTCGGTTAATTCGGCGATCCTGTCAAAGAGCGGTCTCCCGCTGCACATGACGGCGCGGAAATTGCGTCGGGAAGTTTGCAGGCGTTCTTTGATGATTATTCTCTTCCCACTCCGGGCATTCGACTGGTCTGGTGCGGCGCGAGTCTGTATTCTCTCTAGAGGAATTGTAATTCTCGCTTTTTTCCGATTCGGTGAAAACCGGCCAGTGGTGTCAGCTTGCGAAATGTTTCCATTTATTATTCTGATTTGTTCCTCTTTTCTCCAAAATTGAGTAATAAATTGATCTCACAATTGCGTCACAAAATGTGTCAAAAATAAAAAGAGGAGAGAAGGTTCAGTTTTTTTTGCCCGAGAGTACCTATTTTTTTTCTTCCTTCATCCAAAAAACGAATCATGATACCGGGTATCAAGCGACGGGTACGGAATAAAACAAAAGAATATGAACTATGCAAAACGATAATCCGGGTATCGGAACTTGGCTGTTTTGAAAACGCCTTCAAATGCGGCGTGATACCTCACGCATTCCGGAGAGTTCAAATAGTTGTATCATTGCGCCTTTGAAATGCGACGGGAGATTACAATTGAAATAGCCTCCATGCATGCTGGCCTTTTCGATTTTTGTTAATATTTTTGCAGTCATGAATGCATAGCTTAAGTGCGCTCCAGCTAGAATTGTATTTATCAAATGGGTGGTTTTTATGCGATGATTATAAATAAACAAGTGGTACGGAATAAAACAAAAGAATATGAACTATGCAAAACGATAATCCGGGTATCGGAACTTCGCTGTTTTGAAAACGCCTTCAAATGCGGCGTGATACCTCACGCATTCCGGAGAGTTCAAATAGTTGTATCATTGCGCCTTAGAAATGCGACGGAAGATTACAATTGAAATAGCCTTCATACACGCTGGCCTGTCAGGGAATTTTCTTTTGTGACAAGGAAATCAGAGATTTCGTGATCTCAAGGAATCCTCAAAAAATCGGCATGTCAGTGAATTATATTTTGTAAGCATGTATTTTGTTACATGTAAGGGAAATATCAGAGAAATCGAAAAACGCGGATTCTTTATTCGTGGAAAATTGATGCTGAATTAGGTTTCAGACAAATGGAATCTACACTAAAATTTCCACCAGAATTTCTGCTGATGTCATTTAAATTTTAAAAATTAGCCACGCATACTACATTTTAAGAAGTAAAATTGTGTCAGCTTTTTGGATCCATTCTGCAGTCATCCTCTGATAATTTCAAGTCATAATTTTGTTTTGTACACCTTTTGAAAAACGAAGTATTTACGGAAATATTCCAACCAAGATGAGGCGCCATAGAGTTTAATCATCTTCCTGTTTTTCTTCCAAGGAAATTGAAACCGCTAATATTTTTTCCCACCAAATTTTTTTTTTTTTGAGAAAGCAAAACATTGTCAAAGAAATATCAAATGCCGTTTTCAAGACACACAGGAGCTCGGCCACTCTCAAAAGAACTCAGGGCACTTACTCTGTCTTGTCTTGTGATACAGTGGAAGGGGGGGGGGGGGGGGGGCTCAAAGGACCACACACTTTATTTTTACACGTGACGTATTGAATTATTAGACGCTGCAGTCAGCAATTCTCTTTTCTTTCTCAACGTTTTCGTTCATAAAGTTGAAGTTGACATCAATCATCGTAAACAGTGCACTGCCGCGGTAAGGAATTATGTCATACCGTCCTTCCTCTGACGTAAGCACATATCTCAATTTCCACATGATCCCTCTTCTCCGCAGAACTCCATACTCTCCGAGCTCATGCGTCTCCCGCCACCTTCAGGCGCGCGATAAGTCAGTACTTTCGGAACCCACCTGGCACGATTTTTTTTTATTCAATCATTTATGAACGATTTGATGGACGACAGATCGAGAAATTGCAGGAAAATGTTGGCGTATTTCGTTAAATGTCATTCGACGATCTTCGCGGATATACGCGGCGACTTATTGCACTAAGTCACCGTCGATCACACCTTAGCCTGCCATCTCTGGCTGTATAAATCACTTTTTTTCTTCCTCCGCGAAACGATTGGCTCAACCTCCGGACATTTCCATCGCTCATCGTATTTTCCTCGTTTGAAGTCTGCGAAAAATGTTACACAGCCTAACAGCTTCCAAAGTCAAAAATCGAATTACGGACCGAACTTCACAGTTCTCTGGCTTTGAGAGTGCCATAACTTTACAACGCACTTTATCGAATAAGCTTGCACTCGTGTCGAAAGAACACTGATTGCACTCATCATTGAAGGCCCCAAAAACAGCATGCTAAACATATTCATAATCTGGTAAAAATATCGATGAGGATTTAAATGCGATCGGAACAGATCGGCCGCAATCGTCCGTACATTTTGTACTTAGCACGGATACTGTGTGCCTGGAGGTGGTGGGAAACGCATCGACTTCGGCGCGGGAGAAATGACCTCCTGAGCGTCCTGTTCATCCAATTTTTAAAAATTTGGGTGTAAATTAAAGCTGAGAGTATGCCTCATATACGCATTTAATCAGATTTTCTCTATCTCTAATACTTTTGAAATGAGAGCAAAACGCGCAGGACTTTATGGGATTACCCTTGTATATATCCTTATTAAAAAAGGTAATACATTGTAGCACTGGCACTCAGCTGTACGTGAAATTGTCATCTTTACTTACGTTTAAGGGGGCACAATTTCATGGAAGATTAAATCTGAACTTTATCAAAAATCCCCTAAAGTAAGCCGAAAATTCCAGATCGTCAAACGTTGCAGTCTTGCTTAGTTCAGTTTATTTTTGTGCCAATATAAGAAACGTGTATAATTGCATTTCATTCAGCAATGCCGCATCCAGAACATGGTGATTAGGAATTTTTAATAGTTTATTCTTAAAACATTTTTTTTTGTTTTTTTTGTTTGTTTAACTGGACCGTCTAAACTTCGGTCAGTTTCGACTGTTTTGGCAATTTATAACCCGAACAGTTTGATTTTTCCCACAATAAATACACCTCTATGATTTAGTATCATTACTAAATGTTCGGTTTTTGTGGATAAGAGTCCCGTGGTTAAACATTTAAACAATCAAAAATAAATCATACGTTGATAAGAGGAATCTTAACTACTGGACGAGATTCTACTGCCCTTTTATTTGAAACATTTCAGGACTAAAACATGGTTTTAAAAGATGTACAACGCCCGGTGACATGCATGACACGGCATATCGTCACCCCTTTGACGAAAAGACGTATCTCAATTTTCACGTGAGGCCTGGTATGCATATAAATCTATGCTTTCTGGAGCTCATGCGGAAATCAAGCTACGTCTTTACGCCAGAGAAGCGATGATATACCCATGGAAAATGCGTTGCTGATAAACTCAGAGGCTCCAACGAGAGAAGAAGAGTCATGACGTGGCGCGATATAAATAACGTCCTTTTTCTTTTATGATATGTGTCAACTTGTTAGCCCAGCGCTAACTTGAAGCTATGGAAATGTATATCCGTTCCCAACGTGGCCTCATCCACACCTCTCACACAACTCCTCTTGGGATCCACAAGCGGAAATGATACACATTTTAACGATCTCCCTCCGCGTATCCCCGGTGAAAATTTTCAGCGTCATAATGGTGAGGAACAATTGGACCGGGTTTAGTAGAAAGGAGCTAAGCCACCTCAGCTATTGCCAATTTGAATTGGGTATTTTAATTTTTTACAAGATGTCGTTCGGGCGGATTCCTTTGAAAATTTTTAAGGAATTTGCCTCGCACTTTTCGTATCGCAATCGATTCTACGCCTCGAACCACGTAGGATGCGACTGAAAGCTCGAACTTTTTTTGCCCGACCGAAATTGAGAAAAATCGACAGGGGTTACGAGGATTAAATTTTCAGGTTCAAAATCGAAAGCTCTCCTTTTGGTGGTTTTTATTTTATTTGCATTAAATGGACAATAAGAAGCTAAATTTAGTAAACCTTGTCATATACTACTGTCAAGGGAACTTAAAAAAGACAGCTCAGGATAATACTTCGACGTTTCATTGCTCCGGAGGCTTACTTTTAAGTCCCACCGATTGACCGTTTGAACTCGTTTTCGTTTGCCAAGCTACACTTGAGCTTCAATATGTCCATTCTAATAGACTATATGTTTAAAATATAGTAAAACGTAAAAAAACAACTTTTACGGGACCTCAAAGTGGCCTCCCGAGGCGATTCCCCGCTGTTCTCGAGCACAAGTTTCAATTCCTCCCGATTAGTCCCGTCAACTCGTATTATTCTGTCTGGGCAACTTCAGGCTCCATGGCATCCGTTTTGATAGAATATGACAATGCAACATGATAAAATGCATGAATGACGTATGATAGCGTGTAGTAGTAAGAGCCAAGAAACGCGAAAACGTCACTTTTCATGAGATATATCTTGAGGCGATGGTAGATGACGGACCTGCCACTCAGACTAAAAGGTAGTCTAGAGTCATGACAATAACTTCCGAGTAAAATTACGAGGTGCTAAGAGGTGTAAAGTATACTCTTTGGGTCCTACTTTTGCGATTTTATTGAAAAACTGACTATATCTAAGGCTTAGTCTACAGTAATAGATACGACGAAAAAGAATAGTTCAGCGTGTAACATCTTCAACGTACACTACATTTTGTGAATCAGATGCCCAAACACTTTCAGGTACAGCGAAACAAAACGTGAACATACAAACCCTTAAACACAGCACTGCCGCTCGGTAACTGGGATCGTGCTCAAAAGTGCTCCGCGCGCCGCACTGCCTGGTCTTGTCACATCTTTATTAGTGCTTCAATCGAAGTGATATTTTACAAGATTCCTCTCTACAGTACGCACCATCGATCGACGTCTTAAAATCGAACTTTTTCCAAACTTCATTTTTTTGATTTATTGCCCCAGAAATCCGGGTATCCCAGGTAATAATCCCGGTAATCCCAGGATCGGCAGGGGACGGGGACTAGGACCGATAAAATTTTGAACGATAGGCGCATCTACTCTGGTGGCAGTGCCGTTGACGCCAGCCTGAAGTCTGACGCCTGAAGCTATTGCTTCAGGAACTGGTAGGGCTTGAACCCAAAGGCAGAGCAGGAGGATTCCAAGAAAGCACACTAACAGTTGAAGATTCATGACGCCGAAACTGGACAATGAACAGGGTCGAAAACCAGAGCACAAAGTTAAGAAGCAACCCGTAGATTCGTTGTAGAGAAACACGTTACTGACAAGTAATGTTCTTCTTGCGTTGGTTTTATACCTGATTGACATGCACCAGGAAAAAAGCACATTCGGAAGGTGATAACACAAGACAATGTGAGGAAAGAAAAAGCGGCCGAGGTCGTGTATTCCAGCACCTAAAGGTGATTCTAGGTATCATGCGTAATTATTTCTCCGATAAATCGAACTCGATTATAGGATCTTTGACTTTTCCGAGATTTTCTCGAACGATTATTACTTTACAGGGGTGTTACGTATTATTTTCGAACCTTGCGGGAAGTTAAAATTGTCAGGAGGATGCGAAATCTGCATCGGAGAAAAAATTAGAGTAATACACAGAAGTTGGTCAATATTTTCCTTAGAAAAGATCAAATATCATAAGCGGGGAAGGAAATACCTCATGTCCGTAGTGTGTCCCCTTCCACCTCGAATTTATTCGGAAATAGATCAAAAAATAGTGATTACTTGGCTCAAAATATCAAGAGTAAGGACAGAGTCACACCAAAATACGAAACTCTATCTCATAAACCGCAGCAGGATGTCCAATGCTGTCATGTTATTTGGTTCGTATGACCATATTATCTGCTCTGGTAATCACACTCACTGTTCATATGACTCATCTATTTCCTAACTTCGTTTATTTTGAAAATTCCATTTGTTTGAACCGAGATTGCGATTACCAAAACTGGAAGTACGGTTACTTACGAATCAAGTAGCAAGCCGATATGGAATACAGCTTTGCGACTCATACGACCGATTATTTTACTTAAGTGTGGAGTGAAATCAGCTTCGCTATTCGATTGATGATATGGATTAACTTAATACCTTTTTTCGATTTCGTGACATTTCTGAGTACGTCAACTTCAAAATGTTTTAATGCAATTTTTCAATGAGTCAAGTGTTAATTTCCAGTGGATCGGTTTTTTTGAAAATCGTTCGAAAAAAATTAAAACCCGTTACAGGTCGAGAAGAGTTCGATGTGTATCGATATGATAAGTTTGCACTGATTCCTACCTCGGTCAGTTGCATGCTCATTTTCTCGTTTTAATTTTTATTTTTAGCTTTTGTTCCAGTTGAGAATGGGCATGTAATTGGCCCGAAACGTCCTGGTTGTTTTACGTCTCCTCTAGCCTTGTATACCCATTTGTTTTTTGTATTTTAGTGTGTTTTTATTGTTGTCTGCATGCGGGCTATTGTGTCTCTCGCTCTCTTATCGATATGATAATTAGCACCATTAACCTTAGCGAGTACGGACCTTATCAGGGAACAAAGATGCGGATACATTAAAGAGGAAAAAACCTCGTTTTTCTCCGCAAAATCATCAGACTTATTTCTTCACGTACCTTCCTTCACCGAATATATTATATGAAAAACATTTCAGTTACCAAACCACGAATTGCATTCATTCAGACGGCAGTCAAGTTTGCACTGCAGTAACACTCACAGGAGCAAATAGATAACGGTCTCTGGCATTGAAAATACAATGTAAAAGCCTTGAAATACCGGGTTTTCGTCCGTTTTCGATGAACTTTCGAGTATCTTTTTTTTTTAAATCTTCCTAATTTTTTTTTCATGGCCCGCAACATGTTCGAAACCGCTATTGCGTAAGATTTTCCGAAGATTCTTTCCTCCTCAAGACTCATTAGTGTAAACGCTGCGTTACAATAGCAGTTATCAAACAGTTTCTGTTTGAATTTTTCGCTCGTTTTTCTTTCTTCATAGCTGGTCTGTTGCCTCATATATGTTTAGAATGTATGAATTTTTTGTAGAATTTTGGAATGAGAATTTATAAAACTATGGGATCCACCCTATGATCGCCTCGCAGTCCAACCCCCCCCCCCCCCCCCAAAGCGTGCCGCATCTTGACACTAAGCGTTACACTGATAAAAATATTCTTGTGTTTCTTTTGGTCCGTATAGGAAGTAAAACACAAACCAACACAAATTTTGTGTTCGAATTCAGAACAGTATGCGGTGAATTTAGCGCAGAAAATAATGGTGCAGCGTTGGTATTCACCGCTCGTTTTTATTCAATTTCTTCAAAGAAAACTAGCTGGCATTTTCTCTTGAAACCGTCAACCGAACATTAGGGTTATTTTGTGTTTTACTGTCCGTATTAATCAAACTTTTGTGTTGAAATTTCTCTCTGTGTACGCTCTCTTAAGATTTTATATTATAGAGTAGGATCTACAGTGGATTTCATATAATCCAAACAATCTACATTATAAAATTCAAAGGAAAATGCATAATACATTGTAAAAAAAGAGCATTCTGTTGAAGGAACTTTGGCAAAATTTTTAATGATTATATTGCGTGTCTCATCATAGCATGATTATACTTCTCTCCTTTCAAGTGCGTCAAGTAATTTCATGAGCTGCTTCTAAACGGTAAAAACGAGCCTAAATGTTGTTACAATGCTTTACCTTAAGTTCAAGTCAAAATCCTTTCTCTTAAAAATGTGGTTTGGACTATTTTGGTGTGTGTAACATTCAACATAACAGCCCCAAAGGGTTGGACTGCTTGGATACCAGATGGTGCAGCCCGTGGGGGTTGAGCTCCGTAGGTGCCAGGTGGGGCAGACCCTGGGTCTTTAAATTGTATATCGGATATCAGTGCCTACAATAGGGCAGGAATACCACACGCATTACGCCCCACACTGTGCGGTAGCTGGCTGGTGTGAATAGCATCTTATCGCCTTACGACCATAGGAATACTTCACGCATTCCGCCTAATACAGTGCGGCACCGGTTGGCTTGGATCGCAATTTTCCGAGAACTGTCCAATTTGACCTCCAAAAAACAAAGAATTTCTTCTGTTTTAAAGCTACTATCGAACATACATTAGGTCAAAACGGTAAAATCCGAGTCAGGTCGATTGTTGAATCGTTGTCGAATGACATTGATCGATACATAGCATTATGAAGATAGGGAGTTACCGAACAAACTCGTTCGATAACGATTCAACAATCGAACCACGAATCGTTGTCGAATGACCTTGATTGATATATAGCGTTGTGAAGATAGGGAGTTATCAGTGAAACTCATTTGATAACGATTCAACAATTGACCCACGAATCGTTGTCGAATGACCTTGATCGATATATAGCATTGTGAAAATAGGGAGTTATCTATCAAACTCGTTCGATGACGATTCAAAAATCGACCCACGAATCGTTGTCGAATGACCTTGATCGATATTTAGCGTCGTGAAGATAGGGAGTTATCAGTGAAACTCGTTCGATAACGATTCAACAATTGACCCACGAATCGTTGTCGAATGACCTCGATCGATATATAGCATAGTGAAGATAGGGAGTTATGAATGAAACTAGTTCGATAACAATTCAACAATCGACCCACGATTCGTTGTCGAATGACCTCGATCGATATATAGCAGCGGCGTGGCGTGAATTGCGATATATCGATTGTTATGCCATTTAAACCTATGGTAAAGAATCGATTATTAAGGTGTTCGCTACGAACACCCTGTTTATCGATCCTTTTCCATAGGTTTGAATGGCATAACAATCGATATATCGCAATTCACGCCACGCCGCTGATATATAGCAAAGTGAAGATAGGGAGTTATCGATCAAACTTTGATCGATTGATCGATTCAACAAGCGACCTGGAGCTCTGAACAATAAGGCTGGACGACGACGATGGCTATTTGGCGGGACGGCCCGGATTTTTCCGATCCGGTTGTCCCTGAGCGGAGCGTCTAATTTCCTGGTCCACGTTCGACGCGTTTAATTTTTCAATCTTTACCGGGTTGTTCTTTCATTTCCTGCGCTTTTGTGCACGTATCTCCACGGTTGCCCGTTAGGCTCGTTAAACCCCCCTTTTCGAGGGGGAAAGGGTGGTTTTTGTCGGGGGTTCGGTGCTCGCGCGCGGCGCCCGCGGAAATGAAGGGCGGGCCCCGTCCCTCCACGGTCGGCTGCATCCCTGCTCCGCTCCGAGCGCAGGGTTGCGAATCTTCAAACGCCAAAATTACCTGGGAGCTCCGCGCGACGTGGCACGGTGGAACAGGGTATCGCCTTAAAATTTTCCAGATTCTATCAGGACTTGAGGTCAATCAGGATTTAATCCCGATTTCATCAGGATTTGAGGAAAAATCGGTCGTAAAATCAGGATTTGAGAAAAGTCGGCCGTCCGCTTATTTTCCGTCAATTATCCGTTATCTGTCCGTTGAGTTTTCTCCACAAAAAAATCAGGATTTGATCAGGATTCGGAAAAATTATGAAATCAGAATTTAGCAGTCAAAGATCAGGAAAAAATAGGATTTCATCAGGATTTCCCAAAATGAAGAAAAACTCGACACCCTGTGGAACGAGCTAATAGAAGATATTGGACGTGAAATTTTTGACTAAAGTTTCAAATTTTGATGTTTAACTCCCCACAAATTCAATCTCAAGAGGTATCTCTGTCAGAAAATTTCACGAAAAAACGAATGAAACCACTTTTCAACTTGTTTTTTTTCATATTTTCAAAATTATAAGCTTTCAAAGTTCTCAGATTTTGTCCGAATTCTCGTATTAACTCGGTCCAGTGTGCCTGGGGAGTTTTTAGCCCGCTGGTTGACAGACCTGATCAAAGATAGAATGCACCCTGGTTGACCACAGGATCGAAAAACTTGGAAAGCTAGGAAAAGTCTGAGGAAAACTAAATCACTGAAGAATCGTCTTTTCCCGGATGAAGGAAGTAACTCTATGCCGAGCAATACATTTTTTCTTCTGATGAACTTAAACATTTTTGTACAACGAAAGCCTCTCACAGTGCGGAAGTTCCTTTCTGATACCGAATAAAATAATCGGAAGTAACGGTTATGAACCTCGTTATGCATTTCAGACCTTCCTGTCCTGTCCGCAGGGATGCTGGCGGTCTATAAAAAACTGGAAAAATCAGGAAAAGTCAGGGAATTTGTGACGACCGTGAAAAGTCGGGGATAGTCAGGAAATTTGGAGAAAAAGTTAGGGAATTTCGGACACATCACATTTTCGCAAATCACTGAAACGTATCCAGCTGTTTACCCTTTCTGGTCATTTTTAAGGATTTTCATCCTTTGACCAGCCACTGAATTATTTTTTTCTCACAATTTGATCTCCAAACAAGGAAAGTTAGTTCAAAATTTAGCAATAGTCAGCGTATTTAACAAAAAAAGTGGACATTTTGTTCAGAGGAAAAGTCAGGGAATTAGAACATTTTGGAGTCAGGGGAAAGCAAAGAAAGTTAGGGCAAATCGAGGAATTTGAAGTTGAAGAAATTATGGCAACCGTGATTTTCGTTCAACGAACGTCTCTCATAATGCGGAAGTTCTTTTCTGAGACCGAAAAAATGCATCGAAATTAACGGCTGTAAGCCTCATTGTGCATTTCAGACCCCTTGCCTGTCCGTTCAAAAGTTTATGTACGTTTTTCTCATTCCTTTGTCATGGATAATATATTAACTGTACTTTATTGCCTCATCTTTTAAAAAAACACATTCACCACTCCCATCACCGATGTCTATAATTTTTGTTTTGATAAAATCCGCCGCGTATTTCACACGTAATCCGGCTTGAACACGCGTTTAAAAATCATGCTAGAAGGTTGTTGAATGATAACTCAGCAGATGCGAAGCACAATTTCGCTGATTCATATTTCTCTTTTGTTACAGGATGGAAGCCGTGATCCAAATCCGCACCGAAGCCTTTCATAACAGGTAAAACGATTTCCTCCTATAACAATGTTTCATTTTTTCTTGTTTTAACGCCTCGCTCTCTTTTCCGCATAAACCGACCTAGATACACGCTATGAAAACGCGAGATAGCCCATTCATAATTTCATCTCTTTTAAAAACAATCGATTCTATCTAAATGTAGGACTGGAAACTTAAACCTCTGAAGGATAAATTCATCGGGGATCAACACTTTATTTTTAATTAAACCCATTCAATAGGAATCATTTCAATCGATTCACTAGAAGTTGATATACATGAAGTAGACGCAATATTTAAGATACAATGGGCTAGTAGACAAGGTGTAAACTGGAGAAAACCATCCTATGTTTCCTCTTCAAAATCATAAGTAGGAAATATTCATACGGTGGGAAGTTCAGAAATCAACTCTTGAACAAGATATTAACAAAAGCATTTTTAACACAAATTAAACGATAGAAAGATTATACAAATGAAGTCATTTATATTTTTGCATCTTAACTAATGTTAATTTTAAATATGTACAAATATTTTGTTTAGAAGTTAAATTCCAGACATCCTGTCGTGTGATTTTTTTCTCTCCGTAAAATTTTGAAAAGAAATTATGTTGCTTAGTGATTTAATTCATACTTTGTCTAGAGACCTATATCCATTCAAAGATTACTGAGGATCTTTTGAGGACAGAACGAAATTTTTTGAGGACAATCTCAAGGATTTTCAAGGATGTAATAAAAATGTTAAAGGCCCCTATCAAATAGAGAAAAGAGGAAAGACAGAATGCCATGAAAATCTAGGCAAGAATTTTCGGATCAAAAAGGCTTAAATTCATTTCTCCTTAAACAAATTCACACAATAATATTGTTTTAAACTTTTGAAGTTCAATATGTAACTTTATTTGACTCACCTGAACAGAATGTCCTGAATTGTAATTTAAGCTTTAGCAAAAAAAAAAAAAAAAAAAAAAAAAAATCAATCATGCTAAAACAAAGTTACAAAATTTTGCAGCTCTCAGAAAGTTTAAAAAAGTGACTACGTGCCCTTTTGATCCAACATGCTTCAAATAAAGCACTTATTCCAACCGAATATAGGAAAAAAAAGTTTCAAATGTAATTCGTCAGTCCTTGCAAACTTTACCCTTCGTGAGCGTTCCAATGGTAAAGACGACCGGATGGGAATTTTCCTTTCAGCAATGCATCGCCGCACACTGGGTCAATTCAATGTAAGAGGGTAGAAATAATTTGAATCTTTAAAATCTCAAAACGCAGAAGTTTGAAATGGGCCGTATCGTCTCTCTATAAAGTTGCTCTGAAGAAACATTCCTTATAATTTACAATGGGAGGGAGTAAACATTAAAAGTTTGCAATTTCGTCAAAAATTTCATGTCCGACCTCTATATTGCCATGCTGAGGAAAAACGTCGTATGAAAATGTGTGAGTTGTCAAATTTCCTCCGGTAAAACTCTTATTTGCAGGGAGTCATGAATATTTTCTCTTGTTTTCTTCAGATAATTTAGGTCCGATTGCGAATAATTCCCTGGAAAATTGGAGGAAAAATATTCATAAGTTTCTCCGGAATATCGTATCTTCTTAAATGAAATTGGGCAACTTCTAAAGGCTCATACAGCGTTCTTCTGTAGCAGGGCAGTCTCAATGCTGCAAAGCTAAGGAAAAACGCCGTATGAACCTTCAGACGTTGCCAAATTTCCCCCGAAAAATGAAATGAATTTACAGGGAAAAGTTGTCAATTTTCCCCACCAATTTTCTCAGAAAATTTTGTTTGCAATTTAATCTAAAATATCCGCAGTTTTCAAGAAAAATACACATATCTTTCCCCAAAAATTCATGTTTTACCTGGGGAAATCTGGCAACTCTCGAATGTTCATACGGCGTTCTTCCCTAGCATGGCAGAATGGCGTGTTCCACTGTGCGGTAGCCCGCCCGTTCTTTTCAGAGAGATATTCACAGCCGCCCGCACCCGCACAAACCCACCTGACCCAGTTTCCCGCACTTATGGCGGCCGTAAAGTAGACAGGAGCATCCCGCGTTTCAGATAAAATTTCAAAGGGGATGCAACGCGCATACGTAATTTTCCAGTCGGGTAGTGGCACACAAATTAAATCCAACAACTTCTCAGATAGTTTTCTTACGACCGCTTGCGCTTATCTCCAGTCGGGGCATCTGACCCCACAGTTGCATCCTTCTCCACTCTGTCTTGCGAAGGAAGAACACCGTATGTAGCTTCAGATGTTGCCATATTTCCTTCAATAAAAAACGGATTCGCTGGAAAATTTGTGGATATTTTTCTTCAAATTTTTCTGATAAATTTGTTTGCAATTCAACCTAAAATATCTGAAAGTTTCAAGGAAAAATTGCATAACTTTCCTAAAAAATACATGTTGATCTGGGTAAATTTGGCAACTCTCGAAGGTTCATACGGTGTTTTTTCTTGGCACGGTAGTACTCCATCCAAGATTTCCAGTTGACTCAACGAAAAAATCGCTTGTCTGTTTGTATTTCGACCGAGTTTATCAGAATGGAACGAACCCACATTTTCGAAAAAATTGAGTTAAGAATCATTTTGAGTTCCACTAGCCGTATATTTTCTCCTGCCATATAATAAAAGTCGAAAAACAGAAATCATTTTGTGGAAAGAGGGGTTTTATTTTGTTTTCTACACTGAGCCTTATGCAGGAACAAAACTTCAAACCTATTTTTCTCAGTTTCAACTTGATGTGGGTTGGTTCCCTTCTGATGAACTCGGTCTATTTACCCTATCGATAAGAAATTCATTTCGAATAACGTACTCTTTTAATCAGTTTACGGGAATGGTACAGAGTATCATTCCCAAACAGCATTGCCGAATCCCAAATCGAAAGTGGCTCATTTTCCTTCGTTCGGACGGGTAGTTCAGAAAGTTTTCGTTGAGTTACTTGACAAGGGTGGCCAGCGGGCCGAGCTTCACTGTCAAAATTTATCGCCGAAACGTGACTTATCCGTCGCACCCTTTTAATAATGAAACTGGGTACTGCGGTGGCGACCGATAAACGCTTTAATATCGGTAATTTGAAGTAGATAATTAAATGGGAAATCCCTTCATCAAGCAATCCACCGCCACCATCCGACAGACTCTGCCATGCAGCAGTGGTGATGCTTTTGAGTTGGCAACATTGCTTTTGCTCCATTTAAATCCATTAAACATCCATTAATCCATCGATTCTAGATGCGGCAAGCAGCCTCATCTAGAATCGATTGTTTTACACACGTTTATATGAAAGAAAAGCAGTGTTGCCAACTTTAAGAATCGCCGTTGCCGTGCAGTAAATGGACCACCATACAAAATACAATTTGGGTGCCACCCCAAATGGAACCAATTATTTTCTAAACCACCCAATCGCTAAAATTTCGAATGCGAGAGAAGCAAGGAAAACGCCTTATTCGCTTTATTGACAATCTTCGAATTCCAAAAAAAAAAAAAAAAAAAAAAAAAAAAAAAAAAAAAAAAAGGATGTTCTTTTAGAAAACTATATTGGAATCAGACATGATTGATTATACCAGAGAAAACAAAGAAAAAACAACCCCTAAACCACCAAAATTGAGATTGGCGCTCTCGTGATTTGGAAAATAATCGGTTCAATTACTTAACGCTCTAGGGGGAAGGGGGTCGAGGAGTGCGTTACGCCATTTTGTTTTTAGGTGTTACAGGATTGGGACCTACGCCACTAAAGCGGTACACGGGTAAGCGGTAGAGGAAGGGGGAGAGGGGTAAAAAATGCCGGAAAAGTGCGTTTCGCACTTTAGAGATGGCCCCTCACAGCACCGCAAGCCATGTTACTTTATCAATATTCTCTGCAGAACATGCGAAAAGCACCAAATTATAAAACGAATGGGAAAGGTCAGGGCTATGTGTCTGTAAGAGTTTTTTCGCCGCCCCTTAAATCTGAAGTGTAAAAACTTATTTATACCTGGAAAATTTTACTTTTTAACATACTTATCAAGTCAAAAGTTATATCGTATTAAGAGTATTATTTGGTGTACGAAGTTATAATTTTTCCGGTGAAGGAGCTGGAATGAAATCCGTCAAATGTGTAGCTAATTCGATGTAATAGTTTTGGCGGCCAATTAGTCTATTAAACGAACCGCTCAGCCCGTTGCCAGCAAAAAAGTGATCATAAAAGTTGAATGGTGGAATCGTGAAATCCATAGTTTCCGCTCATTGCCAAGGGGCGAGTAGAGGGTTTCTATTTACTTCAGGATATTTAGATAAGTTATGTAATTAAATATTTGCTGTGAGTCGGTACATATCGAAAGGAATTTTACTTTGTAAGTCTAAAACTCTCTTAGCCTTGCGCTTCCTTGATCAAAAGACGGAGCTTAATATTCCAGGATCAAAGACAACATGCCATTAGTCATCTTTGACATCGGACTTCAATAAGTCGGAAGAGTTCAAACGACTGAAGGGGGATTAAGTAGAATGTAAAGGGAGATTCTGATCTTCCGCCAGGTGTACCGTCAACTTAAAAAAAGACAACTGAGCACAGACGGCGAAGTATATAGGCATGAGAATATAGGCAGCAGAGAAGCCGAAAATAAAAAAATAATTCAATATATTTTTTATTTTAAAAAAAAAAAGTAGATACCGCCTTTGTTTAAGTTAACAAGGAATGATACTTTCTTATAGGGGTCATTCCTCCAAATACGGTGAATGTTTTCAGGAATTATTTTATTATCACCGAGTACCAGCTTGGGTGAACGATTTAGTTGAACCAGCACGAAAACGCCTCAAAAGCGTAAGTTTCGATGGAATTCAAAGGAGAATATGTAATAAAACTTCTTGCTCAAATGTATCGAGCACTCATGAAGATATTTGTTGTGTGTGTTTGTAGTGAACATTCAAACAAGAACGGAAAAGTCAAAGTATCGGCGCATACATCGATGTGCATAATTTGCATGCAACTTCTTTCAACTCAATGAATAAAATAAGAAGAGGAAACAGATCTAAGAATGATTTTTAAAATTCTCATTGAAAACTAAAAACGTTCAAATCATTAATAATCCGCAAAACTGCATTCCTATATCGAGAAAATATTGCAACAGCTATCTTCTCTAAGAAAATTTATGGCTACGTGAAAATTACAGAAGTTCAGCGGGGCATCAAGAGGTACAATGAGTTCTTTTTATGCCCGTATTAACTTGAAAACAATTACTAGCTCTAAACGCTCTTTACGTCTAATTATGACAATGCAAAAATTCAACTACTACGTTCCCGCCACAAGTTGCAATAAAAATAATAAATAGAAGTAAGTTGATTGTGGAACATACTTTCATCGATTCCCCGTGCCACGAGGCCACGGCGACGCGACAGCAGCTCCGTTAATGATTGCCGTGTCTCCTACCGCGAAGTTAGATCGCCTTCAAATAAGAGTGTAGGCAATTCCACTCCGGAATGCGCGAATAGTTGCCTATCCCATGGTCATTCTCTTTCTGAATTATATTAACCACATCGCGATTGCGAACGGGCCCTGTCCGAGAGCTCGTATGTTTTTGTCAGTGCCTCTTTTATAATAATTTGTGAAAAGTGGTGAAGAACGGACTTTCGGTAAACTGACATTGATAACTCGTTTCCAAGTAATTTAGTACAAACCCCACCAGAATTATCAAAGCCTGTTCAAGCCCGTTGATGAACTCGCAATCGCCTACCAAGCGAGCGCTTTTCGCCAAATTGAGCGTGAGAGTTTCATTCGAAATTCCCTCTTTGAGTGTATCGCATTTAATCGGAATGACTGCACAGCACATTCAGGTCAACTAATATTGATTCAAATCTGTTTGCAAGAGTTGCGCCCAATCACATCCCGCTTTTTGTCACAGTCCCACCGTGTTTATTTGGGGCTTTTAAATTTGTGATCCTTTCGATATTCAGTAATTAAAAGTGATCGAATTCCGCGTACGCATCCCAGATCGTATATTGAGGTAAAACAAAGTGGTCTATAAGCATTCGCTGTGAGTGTGATTCCCTGCAATGCTGTTTGTTGATTAAAGGAAAAATTGGCTCTTCATATGCACCACACATACCATAAAAAACCTCAAAAGAAGGCACCCAAAGTGAGAATAACTTGGTAGAAAAAGAAAAAAAAAACGGTTCAAGCGGACTATTTAGGTCAATCGCATTACAAACAAGCGTTTTATGAGCTTGAAATTGCTTTTTAAAATGTGTTAAGGCGAGAGAGGTATGTGTACAATCTTAATTTCCGTTGTCGCGTCGAAGAGCTTTGAAATCTCTGTATAAAAGGTAAAAAATTGTAAGTTTATGAGACCCCGAATCATCCGGATGGGTATTGGGTGACTTTATTGGCTTTTGATTTTTCAGTTTTGATGAAACTCATTAAGATTCGAGTCGAGTTTATTCTAAGGTGGACTAATAAGATTTGCTATGTAAGAAGATAAACGTCAGTGGCGTAGACAGAACTTTGTCATGATAGGGCAACCTAACTCGAGGTGTTTATGCTTTATGTATGAATATCTTCCACGGGGGAGGGGGTGGGGGGTAGTCAGAGTCAGAATGTCCCTGAATATCACGAAAAAATGACCTTGTTTCACTACTTTTGAATTATTGTGGGGTGTCCCGACTTCTTGAGACAAACTAACTCCGTCCACACCACTGGATCGACCACCGGAACAACCTCTGGGAAAAAATTCATACTTGGAATAATTTTGTCACTTAAGTGCACGGCTTATATCCTGCGCAAAGTTTTGATAAGGAAACCTATTTGATCCTTGTCTGTTTATACATTCCTCGCTCGAACGGTTAAATAACCTCTAATGTTGGAGTCAGATTCTACCAGTGCTACGAAGTGGCCGTTTCTAGAACTGTTACGATGTAGATTTAGATTCACTCTATTTGCGATCACTATCTTGTTGGCCTGCAATGCGAACCCTTGAGCAAAGCTGCCGGCAAAGGGAAATCGCCGTATCGGCATCCAAATGTTGCCAAATTCCCTCTTAGAAAATATTTATTTTTGAATATAGTTATGAATATTATTTTCTCATTGAAACTTTCAGACGCTTTTGATCAAATTACGAACGAAATTCACCGAAATACCGAAAGAAAAATATGCACAAAAATCACGAAAATTCTTGTCGTGTCGAAGGATATTTGGACCGCGTTTAACAGAAAGGAACCAAGCCACATTAGCTATTGCCAAATTTAACTGGGTAAGTAAATTTTTTACGAGAGAACGTTTGTGCGGATTCCTTTGAAAATTTTAAGGAATTTGCTTCGTACTATGGAGAAAATTCACTGAAATTTGCACGAAAATCCGCCCAACCGTTTTCTTGTAAAAAATTAATTTGCCCTATTAAATTTGGCAATAGCTGATGTGGCTTGGTTCCTCTCTGTTTAACGCGGTCCATTTGGCAACGTCTAAAGGCTCATAAGGCGTTCTTCCTTAGCACGCTAGTATGGTGCTTCGACTTTATACTGCGTATTTGCCCTCGACTACACGATCAAGATGCTGAATACAAGATGGAAGCAAGTCGAGTTGCTATTACATTACACTTTTATCGTGATAGGATGATGCAAGGAGCATGAGCACCTAACTGTTTATTCGAGCAAAATAAAGGTAAAATCTCCAAGTGGTGGTGGGTGCGGTATATTCATATCTCACCGTAATGGAGCGTTTCGACTGTGTATCCCTAGGCAGCTTTCAAATTGACGTTGCCAAACATACAAAAAACCCTCTCGCTGCTTCAACCATTCAACGGCAAGGATGAGATTAAAAGTATGACAAGAACTCGAACGAGAAAATTTTGTATGCAAACTATTTTCAATTATGCCTTCTTAACCACCTGTCATATCTTCAATTGTCAGGTAATTTCACCAAAATGTGTCAGGGAAATGTCAGGGAATTTAATTTTCTAAATTCTGTGGCAACCCTGACGGAGCAAAAAAATGAATTTAAATTTTTGGCCGAAAACATTCTCTAGTATCACAATGAAAAAATTGCGAACTGTTCAGTCCATTTTAGTATCGTACTATAATAGAGTTCACAAAATCACCGTAACTCTGGGTGCATTAACATATTCGGGCTTCTGGTCGCAAAATATTTGTAGGCAATTCCTTGATGCTCTGCACGAAGAAAAGTATAGTAAATAGCTTCAATGAAGACTCTCGACTAAAAATAGTCAAATTTTGCAGGTTGCACATAACCATAGAGTCATTTTTTTCACGGTGCAGTAAATTGAACCAGAATCTTTTAGTTGGTGGACCTGTAGTTTAACTCGCCTTTTTACCGAGTTGTAACAATAACTCAAGTTTTAGATTTTGTGTACCAAGTTCTCTATCTTGTAGTCACATTTCAGGGACGGCCCTGGAGCCAAGATCTCCTCTCATCGACGGCCACATATACGTCCCTTTCTCTCTGGCACCACTGCACGGGTACAATGGACATGACATCCGTCCCTTCTTGGGTCGTGGTCTGGTGGTGAGGTGGATGATGTCACCGTGCGATATCAAGGTTGCCATGTTGTGAGTTGAAATGTTGGCATCTTACATGGGTTTAAATGGGTAAATAAAGTGAATTTTACTGCAGAATCTTGCAACAATGGGCGATATGTAACGTGGTAACACGCTACAAATGAGAGCTCGCACAGCGTGACGCCACCACTCGAGCAGGGCTAACTGCGATACCCACTCGCCCCCCGGAATAAAATCCGCATCCCTGAAATATCCTGAAGAATAACGTCGTATGAGAACTCGAACGTTGCCTAATTTCCCTGATAAAATGTTCATTTCGGAGGGAAGAGCTGAACATGTTATCCTTTCAATCTTCAGGTTCTTTAGATGAAATTGCACATGCGTTTTTGTGAAAACTTGGAAGGAATATAGTCAAAAGTTTCCCTGGAAACTTGCATTTTATCAAAAGAAACTTGGCAACGTCTGAAGGCTCAAATGACGTTTCTTCTTAACCCAGCAGTGAGGAGGGTTGTTTACCGAAACAAGTTTCCGAGGATGGCTTTTCCTTTCTCGGACATGGGAACAGCATCGTTCAGCATGTTCCGTGGAGGAAGGAAGCGCTGTCGAGATAGTGAGATGGGTTGTAGATGGTTTTTTTATACTTGACGCGTGGACCACGTTTCATTCTTTCGTCGGGCGGTCGCGTGATTTTTCGTTGTCTGACATAAGGGCGCAGAGCTCTATTTTCATGCGAAATCATGAAAGTATGGAGTTGAATGGATGACAGAGCAAGTCCGCCGTGCTAAGAAAGAACGCCGTGTGAACATTCGACAGTTGCCAAATTTCCTTCAATAAAATGTTTATTTTTGAGGAAAGATTAAGAATATTTTTTCCTGAATTTTTCAGGGACCATAGGTGAAATTGCGAATGAAATTATCTGATAAATTGGAAGGAAAATATTCATAAGTTTACCAGAAAAGTCGTGTTTTTATCAAAGGAAATTTGGCCACGCCTGATGGTTCATACGGCGTTCTTCCTTAGCACGGCAGTAATCCCGACGTGTATAGGTACGACTTTACACGTCAGTGCATCGCGCCAATTTTGAAACAAAAGAACGTAACTCTGTTTCAAGATTGCAAAATTTTATCATATTATTCATTTTTTATAAGAATGTGACTGAGCAATTTCTGTACAAAATTTTGCTGATTTTTGCATGATTAAAAAGGAATCAGCGTTTTCAGGTAGGAACGCTTAACAGTTCCCTTGTAAAAATACTATTTGTTAATGGAAAAACGTATTCACGTCTCCTCCACCGGGAAAAGATGAGTGGAGCCGTGGAGCGACGTATCGAGCCATATGATTCGTGCAAAGTCTAAAGTTTACAAGCTTCTTCTTTTTTTATATATAAATATATTTAATCTATCCAGCTCATTAAAGTTCATTTTTAAACTGCTACATAAAAACCCGTTTTGTTCGAATACCAAGAACTTAGAGGTTAACTTCCCACTAAATCAGTATAACTCAAAAGAAAATCCAGTCAATTATTTCATGATCACCCTCGTTGTTCGTATACAGCTTAAATATAAAGCCTAGTATAGGGGAATTAAATGGCGAAAGTTTTACCAAGTCTACCGACAAATTTCAGAAATCAATAGCAATCTTGTGGACGGGACTTGTAAGTACATGAAAGATCGTACGGTCAAAGTAAACCGTAGGAAAGCCTCTTCTTTATAAAAAATTATCGGAGGAAGCCAAGACGATTGCACTTATAGATGTGAGGCTACCAAGCGGGCGAAAGAAAAATTGATCAATTCTCAGAAGAAAAACAAAGAGATTTGCCGGAGAAATGATGCTGTTACGTCTGGCGCTTCCCTCATTTTTTTCGTGTAATCCAAATATTAAACACGGGCTCGTAAACCGTTAATTTATCTTCACGCTCCCATTCTGCCGTGCTAAAGAAAAACGCCGTATGAACCTTCAGGCGTTGCCAAATTTCCTTCGATAAAACAAGAATTTGTTGGTAAACTTAGGAACATTTTTCTTCAAATTCTGTAGGTAATTTTGTGCGGAATTTCGCTTAAGGCTCTTGAAAATTTCAAAGAAAAATATTCATAACTTGCTTCAAAAATAAACATTTTGTCGAAGGAATTTTGGCAACCTTTGAATGTTCGTGCGGTGTTTTGCCTTGGCATAGCAGTATTCTTGAGCTCTTATTTTTCATTCTTCCCTAATTCTACTTTATGCTCGGAAGTCAGCTCTCACCGGTAGCGGTCGGTTTTTGTATGCCTGGTTGTCTATCCGAGGCCTTGTAGGGGTTTTCACGTTGTTTGGTCCATCTTGCTATCGGAGATGCTAAGTTTCATGAATTTTCTTCCAATTTTTTAAAGCAAAATAATTTGGTTGATCTATGTATAAGCCCTCCCATATTGAATTTTAAGCTGTTTTAGCATACTGCATAGTTACATACATAGTTGTGCATCATTTGAAAGTTGAAAATTGACGAATAATACCTCTTTCAGCGTAATTTTATGTCAGCACATAGACTAGGTATCTATTTCTGTGATGTTTAGTAATTTTTGGTTTGGTAAACTTTGGTTATGTAGTTCTGTTAGAAAACTATTTCAGTAAATTTCTAGGAACACTTTTTTCTATCCCCCTTTCCCATTTTTCCTTATCTCTTTTTTTTCCTTTTTTGGCCATGCCACCATACCCCCCCCCCCCCCCGGATCCGTCACTGCCCAAAGTAACCTCAAACTCGGAAATTTTGAACTTCGCAAAAGAATCCGTTCTGGGAAACTTTTCCAAGTTCCATTGATAAATTTTAATTTCGTCTCAGACGCAGAGCGACTCGCACCTTTTACTCGCCGAGGTTGGTTACTCTCTGAAAGACCGAGGCGAAGAAATCCTAAGTTTCCCCACCCGTGCATATTTTATAAGGTCCTAAGGAGCCGTCGGAGTTTTGCGGAGACGCCCTGAACATCTACCGACTTGGGGTCAACCAAGCGAATCCGAAAAGCCCTTCCTCGCCTCGTTATATTTTTACATGAATTAATTCGCGTTGCCAGTCGCCCCTTCACAGAGGGGGTCGTTACTCAATGTTTTGTTCGTAAACCTTGGGTCTGAAATGAACGCATTTCTGCCAAACGGAACTATGTGCATTATGACGTGAGCTCCGTAATGCATGTAATCCTATGGGTCTCAGGGCTCATGTCTTAATGCACATAGTTCCGTTTGGCAGAAATACGTCCAAATTCATGACGGATCCTGTCGAAATTGAGCGTCGAGTAAGCAAGTGAAACAAAACTTCAGCGGAGAATATTCAAATGGACCGTCAGATCGTCTCCTTCCGGCAAAAGTATCACAAGCGCCGTGCAACGTTTCAAAATTACCGCCGCCATTTTATTTTTTTACAGAGAAATTGTTCAACGAAGCTGTCCGAAAATTGCACTGGATTTTCTTGGTGCTGCTGCTAAAATTTAGCGAAATTTTCAAACAGATCGAACCAACAATTTCTCTGTAAAAAAATAAAATGGCGGCGGGGATTTTTAAACGTCGCATGGCGCTTGTGATACTTTGGCCGGAAAGTGACGAGATATGGGAGAGTTATTGAGAAATCAACAAGACGAGTTTCCTCATCAACAGTTTCCACGGACAACTTTCAAAGTATTGAAAATTTCTAAAATCAACAAGCGATCGAAAAATCACCTCTTAGTTGAAGGTTGAAGGTAAATTTAATGTCCACGTGTCCCGTACACCTGTTCATCCTACGACCAAGCAACTATTTTTACTCCGGTGTAGACATTCTGCCTAGCCTTCAAAATTGAAGGTTAATCAAAAATCCGAAGCGCTTAATCGCAAATATTTCTCCTTTTGAGCCCATATTCAATTATTTGCAAATGCGAAAGCCCCCAAAAAATATTGACGTCGTACGTAAGACAAGTTTCCATGAGACATTCCAGAAATTTTTTTTTTCTCTATTCAAAATATAGAGAACTACAAAGTATTAACTCTATTCGCTCTATAGAACTACAAAGTATTAATTCTATATTCCAGAAATAATACAAGAAGATCGATACATATACTTCTAATATCAATGAAACACTTTGGTCATCATCCGTGAATCAGTTCATATCGCACACCGAACTTTTTAAAAGGTAACAAACTTATTCGGTTCACTTCACCGAAATTCAATTCTTCTGACATAGACATTGATTACTTACCTAAACCTTAAAAGTGTCCAATATGATTAGAAGTTCAGTCCCTGGAACCGTTTTTTTCTTTTTTCTTTTTCTTTTTTCTCAGGGAGGTGTTTTCAAACTTAACTTCCCTTGAATCGGGTCTTGTTTGTCAAGCAGGTCACTCATCATACTTTTCATCGTTCATTCTTAGTCGCTTCATTACACTGGAAAAAAAAAACACATTGGATTTAGGGTCCAGACTCTTAAAAACATTGACAAGAAAAAATACTCTTGATTCAATCGGATTTTTGCTTAAATTAAGAACCAAGCCTCTTAATTTGAGCGGATTTCCTTTTGAATTAAGCAAAAATCTGATTGAATCAAGAGTATTTTTTCTTGTCAATGTTTTCGAGAGTCTGGACTCTAGATCCAATGTGTTTTTTTTCCAGTGTAAGGATCCCCGAAAGCAATCTTTACAGCATAGAACACACAGCTAATAGTGCACGGTATGCACGCTCCTTCGTCTCGGAGTAAATTCGTGTGTAACGCCGCATATGCATTGAGTGTGGTATTGCGCTGTCGTGCAGGGGCGCTTTGACGCGAATAGCCGCACGCCGCGTATCTTCCCGCTAAAGAAAGAACGTAACCTCCTCCCATGAGCGATCCTGTCGTTCATATAATTCCATGCAATTCAAGGCTCACGAAGAAGTTGAGTTATGCCTTTTTGTGAGGAAAACAACGAGGTTAAGACCACGTTTCACCGTTTCGTGTCATGCAACACTTATGAATCGCATAAACCGCCCTCGTTCGCCTCCCATAACCCAAGTTAAAACAGCGTAACTAAGACGAAAACCATTTGTAGGTACGTGGATTTTGTTTAATCGTCGAGAATTCTGCCCTTCCCTGGAAGAACCGCGGACACTTAAATGGAAACTCTGTGCAGTTGAGCTGTTTTGTGTGGAATCGTCGAAGATTCTACTCCCGTAAGAAAGAACCTCCTAACTTCAATAGCGATCATATTTGAAGTAGCTGGTTTTTGCTCAGCAGGGGAATATTTCCCCACCCTTTACGGACAGAAACGTCTGCGCTCCGACACAGAGACCTCGCTTTGACGGATACGAAGTGAGTGACTTCGGTGTGACGTCAAAGGACGCATCAATAGTGAATACGTCGCTTTCGGTTTGGGGTGGGTAATGGGGGGGGGGGGGGAGGTAGAGGCTGCGTATCGCTAGATCATTTAGGCTTTGATGAGCGTCTTTGAAATTTTGCAGAGAGCAGTTACCTCTAAGGACCGAATTCCTTTGGACCCGATTTTAGGCTCGCGGTATTATGTTTGAAGGCTTTGGCGCACTCATATTTCGTGGTGGGGACCGGAGACAGTCAGAAGCCCCGCGGTATTAATAGCGACTCGAATCGAAGGTAGGTACTTTGGGGTCGATTCATTTGGAAATTTGAAACCTACTTTGTATTGAAATAGTTTTTCCGAGTCATTTTAAAGATGGTATGGTCATACAAAGTTCTGCGAAATAATTGTAATTTTGTGAATTGGAACAACAATTGGATCAAATTTTTCAGTTAGGAACTACAATTTCAGGCTTGTCCATAAAAGCACCCACCTGCATAAGGAAATTTATCGCACATATGATGTTTCTATCATGAGCCAGAAATTGTAGTTCCCAATCGAAAAATTCAGTCCAATTATCAACCGAAGGACACCCCATTTTGTCATTTTCCAGACAAAAAAACGGAACTACATTTGTACCGAGTTTTACACAAATGCACTAAGTTGCATCAATTTTGAAGCGAGAAAAACAGCTCTGAAGCCATAAGTCCATAAGACTCAATGTTAAGTGCAAAGTTTAATGACTGGTTTTACGTTCGAAATTTATTTTCCTGGCTTTAAATTTTTGGCATGAGAAAATTCAAGACCAGTCAAATTCAAACCTACTTTCTACTTATTTCTGTTCCAAAATGTGAAATTGTGCGCTTTTGTTGAACTCGGTCTATTTCAACGTTGCAAAACTTCATTTTTCTAACTGTTCTTTTCACCCTGAATTTATCGGGCATCTATGGCCAAAAATCACCAATTCTTCCTCCGATTACACGCAGCAATCAGGCAAACCTATAGAAATCGCACTGTCAATATTTCCGAGAGCAGTTGAATTACTTGATTCAATTTTGCAATCTTAGACATTAGATTCGAATATACAGTTACGTTGCTCCTTATGGAAAACGACGATTCCCTTCGCAGAGTTAATGGCATGCCTTCTATTAATGTCTGACCATAAAAAAGCAAGCGCTAAAGAGGAGAAGGGTTTGTAGGACTTGGAGACTTGACGAAGATCCGATGGGAATTTCGCAACATGAAAGTTCTCATGTGGCGTTTTTCCTTTGAACCAGTGGCGTGGCGTGCTTTGCGATGTATCGATTGATCTACCATTTGAACCTATGGAAAAGAATCGATAAATAAGGTATTCGCAACGGACACCTTAATAATCGATTCTTTACCATAGCTTCAAATGGGGAAATATCGATGATCGATCGCACGCCTCGCTCTGCTTTAGACGGCAGAGTAGTTTACTATGTGCTATATTCACAACGTGCAGCCACCGAAGCTATAGAACCTAAATTAGACCGATCCCAACTGCTTAAGTTGGCGTCTTTCCTCTCGCATGCGAGCATAAAAAGAGAGAAAATAGTGGCCGAAATCCCTCCCTCATTCCGATCATTCTTCGACCACGTCATAAAACGAAGAGGTTGCGAGGTAAAGAGCCGTGGGCGTTGCCACATTGTCCGATAAATTCAGTATATCTTTGTCTTCATGAGTGTGCTGCGGTGTTACTGGCAAGAGTTGTACTTTTAAATATGGATTGTTTTTTGTAATAAGGAACAACAATTTCTGGCTCACGCATAAAAACTCATATCTGTGTACAAAAACTAAAGGCACGCATGTTGTTTCTACTATGAGCTAGAAATCGCAGTTCCTGATTGCAAAACGTTGTCTAAATGAAGTCTTGAGAAAATGGACCTATACTACCGTCCAAGTGGAAAATTTTAGCGAATCCTCTATTTTTCGTAAAATAGTCAATAATCATCTGACAGCCACCGAGAAATTGTTCGGATGATTAAAACTCGAAGAAATTTACCAGTGACTCCATAGAAAGGATCTTTTTAATTTCATGGTAGGCAGGCAGAACAGCAGCTTGTGCTGTCCTCTGCATACTTGCATATTTTCGTTTCAGACACATTTAAAAAAAAATGTAAGGTCAGAAGATGGTAAAAGAATGGCTTCATTATACTGAAGGCAGCAGTAAGTACGTCTCTCTAGTAGAATAAACTTAATTTCCTGGTGTTTCGTCTAAAATGACGTCAATTTTTGTCCACCGCTTATGCTGCTCGTTATATACAAATAAGACGACTTTTGCTGTTTTAGCTGTTAGTTTATCCAAATCAGATCAGTTGGAAAGGAACTCGCTTCCTAAACTGTTGACCAGAGTAGGGTTGGTCAATAGAGGAGAGTATAGGCACGTCAAAATATGCAACTCCCAGGGTCCTGAAGGGTCGCACGAATAACACGAGAAAAATGCCGCTGCCAATCTACGGATTCCAATGAACCACTAGACAAGGTACGAATTTAAGCATTCTGATACATGTTTCCTGGTCAGAATTTCACGTGGAGCACGATTCGCACAACGAAAATTACTTAAACCAACTGCTAACGAAGATATTAACGTTTTTATTTCACACTGGTTACGAGGAATTTGAACTGCCCGCTCACAAGAAACTCAAAGCTCTACGTGAGTCAGATCGCGCACTACAACGGTTTCAGCAAGCTTCTCAATCGAGCAATGTTCATTTCCCACCATTTGTTGTTCAAACTATAAGCAATTTGCTATAGCTGAGCCAAAGCATCAAGATTGAGGTTGACAGATTTAATATCGCAGCGGCTGTCATGATGACGATGATATCGCAGGAGACTTGGCAACCCGCGGTCGCGCGGAGGGTGGGCCGTGCGTGCGGGGTGGTATCGCTCGGTCCGTAAGGCGTCGATTAATTATGTCGCTCTTGATACACCATCCATTCGTAGCTCGCCTCAGCTGGGGCACCGCTCCCCCCGCCACGGCATTATACCGCCGCTTTGATGGATTGTTGCGTGGCGGGGGTGCCCATTCGTTCGAGTAATTCTCTGATCACCTCCGGAGGGAGCCAAATTTGCCCCATACTCGGCGGCTGTGTCACGTGGGTAGCGAGTTTTCACCTGTAACCGTGTGGGGGCCCGGTACCCCCGCAGAGTAAATTTATCCCCGATATGTTTATTTCTCTCTCTATCAGCGGTAACTTCGTTATTTTCAGATCACGGTTCGTGACGCCTTTGGGTGCATTTTCATTTTTTCTTCTTTTTTTCAAATTTTTAAATTTTCAAATTCAAATCCTTAAATTTGTGAAATTGCCAAAATGTACTTGGAACTTGTAAGTACTTGAACAGGCCAGTTGGGTCAGACGCAGCATAGCATTTTTATGGTCTAAGCTTATAGATTAGCAGAAAATAATTAGATCAAAACGCCTAGTTTCTACGTCCAATACATAGAGAGATACCGTCCGAAACATGGTGTATGACGTCATCCAGCGCGGTGATGCATACTATGGTTTCTTCCACCTTAGATTCATCAATCAGTGAAACGTCATTTGCCCTGGCTGATCGGCTTGAAACATGGATGAAACCAAGGTAGAAGAAACCGTGGTACACACCGTTACCGCGGCGGATGATGTGACACGCTGTTTTTATCGAATCGCGATATCTCCTTTAATATTGGACGCGGGAACTCGGTTTTTGGACTTGTCTTATTACTTTTTTACCAATACCATCAAAACGCGCGTCCCTGAATTTTACTATGTCCGGTCATTTTACTTACGATCGCGTAGTAGAAAGGGCTTTTTCCCTTTGCTGTAGAGACTTTTGAAGTGTCAAACAGCGTCCACTGTACGCGTCGCTTTCTACGTAAATGTTGCTTTTTACATAAAATTTGCTGTTTTACAGAAAAAATAAAGGATAAATGTATGGATATAACTTCATGTAGGAGGTTTTGCGTATCTCTCCAATCGAAGGCGTTTTTAATGTAGGTGAATCTCCCGAGTCAACGATCTAAACATGGGAGTATCCATCGATAAAATAATATGAAAGCACCTCAAGGAGGAGAGAGAAGCTATTAAAATCAGTAGGCGAGAAAGTGGAACCATATTTAATTTCTGACAATCTTTGTAACGTTATAGATTCAATCACTGTCATGTCACAGGAGAGCGATGAATATCAATTTACTAAGCATCTAAGTAGGTTATATATTTGTTATTGTTTGATTGAATTCGATTACATCATAGAATCATAGCAACGCCACCTTTGAAGTGTTTATAACCTGATTGATATTTTGAAGTATATCGATATCAATTACGTCTTTCTCAATGTAAAATGAAGAAGTGTTTTCACGTGGTTTTTACAGTGTGCGGGTGTGTGTGTGTGTGTTCCATGTTAATTGAGTATGAAGAAGAAGACATTTTCATTCAAATTAACTAAACCGCCAAAGAATAAACCAAGAATGCTCTCAGCGATCACGGAGGAAAAAAGCCTCTGCTGAGAGGACTCAACTTCAGACCATATGGAACACAAGTTTTCAGCCCAGGTGACCGAAGTTTTCAGTCCGTCGAATCGAATTTCAGTTCA
Organism: Bemisia tabaci; assembly: GCF_918797505.1. Taxonomy (NCBI): domain Eukaryota; kingdom Metazoa; phylum Arthropoda; class Insecta; order Hemiptera; family Aleyrodidae; genus Bemisia; species Bemisia tabaci. The sequence goes on along the minus strand of NC_092797.1, from coordinate 46,182,938 downwards.
TAAACTCGAAGTTTCTCGTTACGAATACGAGTCTTGGGAAAGCCAACGAAAGTTCGGTACCATTAGCTGAAAAGTTCAGCTATCTGAACTGAAAGCGTTGAAATTCCGTATGAAGCGACATTATTTATCTCCGTGATGATTTGTTATTCCGCCTTTTGGAATGAATGACTCAAAAAATTGATTTTATGATCTCGAAATAGATTAAATGAGAGGCGAACATCCTCATTTTGTTATGCGGGTTTAGCCTTTTGCCTATGAGTATGACGTCCAGTTTCGAAACACTTGGCAACTCGTAGCTTCTGCGGTGGAATTTTATTATTCATGACGAGTTTAACACGGCGACACACGGGTATCGGTGGCGAGTTAAACACGGTTTACCCGGGGCCAACGATTTGGAAGTCAACATCGGTGGATCCGTTTTGGTTCACAGAGGATAGGAATTAGCGTCAACGAGTTAATTCTTGTCCGTCGATACGAGTTGCCGCTTCCGCCGTCAAAAACCGTGACGTCAGTCCTAGCCTTAAAGGTGTTACGTCACTCGGGCCGTACAAACAGTGACGTTACGGCTGAATCCCGAAGCTTAAAATCACTTATGAGTTCAGAAAATGTGGGGATACCTCCATCTTCAAAAAGCCTCACTGCGCTGATCTTGCCTCTGCAGAGAGACTTGTGCCATTCCTGCCACGGATCATTATTGAGATTGATAGACAAAGCTATAGACAAAGCGACTGACAAAGAAGACGAAGGGAAAATAGAGCGATCCTGTCGGTTGAAACGGGTGGCTGTAATAGACTGAGGGGAAAATGCTCTGAGCTTGTTCCTGGCAAATTCACTGTCTCGTCAAAGGAATTTGGCAATGTAGGAACACCTGCAAAGTCATCGATATGCCGACAAAAGTTTTGGAAAGTTGGTGATCGCTGTTAATGAGAAAGCTGGTTAAAAAATCCCGCCCCCCCCCCACTGAAATCGTCAATTTAAATAGAATGATAATTTCTCAACCAGTACATTCATACCACAGAAATGTATCTTAGTATACAATTTTAAAACGCTTATGAATCAGTTGACTTACTGACTCATGTTCTATTCCGTGGCTCACGTAAAATCTGAAGCTCCACCACAAATCAGACGAACGGGCGTGAACTCCAAATGATCCACTGTATGCTGCCCATGAGATGTCGCTCAAATTCGGTAGAAATGTTGAGCAAGACAGCCCCGTTCACGTTTCTCCTATCTTTGGCTGTGTCTGCTCTCGATTTTTTCTCTTTTTTTTTCACTTAGATGTCTGATTCTTTTTATTTTGCGTCGAATGTAAAGTGCCTTATACTGTCGTGCTAAGAAAGAACGCCGTATGAACATTCGAGAGTTGCGATATTTCCTCCAGTAAAGTGTCAATTTTTCAGGAGAGTTATGAATATTTTCCTTTGAAATTTTTAGATACTATAGATTAAATTGTGACTGAAATTCTGTAAAAAAATGGTAGAAAAATATCGACAAGTTTCCAGGAATTCCGTATTTTATCGGAAGAAATTTCGCAAAGTCTGAATGCTCATACGGCGTTTTTCCTTCCATTTATGGTCCATGTTATGATCGATATCTCGACGGAGCCACTCATCGCCGGACATTAAACACGAGCGCCTGTCGCCGACCACTCGACACACCAGATCGGCCGAGTAATTGACAAATGTTGAAAAGCGGAGCTTCCACAGTTCTAGTGACGTCATCGGGAAACAACCTGTGCACACACGATGACAGACCCGAATTCGGAGTAATCCTCGGAAAATATACTCGAATGCACAGTGTCCGCGGCGGCTATTATTGCCACTCCGGTGCAGGTAATTTATCGGCCAGCACTTGCATTCTTCCTCCCTCGCCTGCCAGATTTCTGACTCAAGTTACGAGGTGTCGATCGGTCTGACATTGAACCTATGGAAAAGGATCGACAAGGAGGGTTGTTCATCTGACAACAATGTCAGTGTCAGAGAATTGTACCAAGAATTGTTTTGTATTTATTTACAATTACTACGTAATTATATATTTTTCATATTAAAGACTAAGAAAAATAGGGCGTTTGCGACGAACACCTTAATAATCGATTCTTCACCCCAGTTTCAAATAGGGAAATATCGCTAATGGACCATTCACGCCTCGCCACTGTGCGACTACAGTCCAATGTTAGAAATGAGACGATAACTACAAGTTTAATTCGGTAGCTGTACTCGCATTTTTTGGTAAAAATATGTTTGTGGCTTGCAATACTGCCAAAATTGTGCACTTTTCCATAGAATTTGTAGCAAATGAAATGCATTTACAGTCGATGTATTGCCACACAATAGTAAGGAAAAATTCAGAGCAGCATTTTCTTGAACGATCCTAATTTTACCTACAAATGAAAAGAGGAGAATTAGAAAAAAATGTGTTAAAAAGCAGTGTCAGGCGTTGTAAACCAAACAATTTTGCGGCCGAATGGTAGACAATTTTTAATATTGCTGCGTTTCCAACGCCTCGTCTTCACGGGGTTCCCTTCTGCTTAACGCGGTCCACATGATTGGCCCAGAACGTTTTGTAATCGGCACTGTGATTCAAAGCGAAGAATAAATTTAACCTTAGATGACCAAGCCGGGTCAAATTTGAACCGAGGCTTGCTAAAAACACGTGTCCTGCGAATTGTATGGGACCGGTACATAAGAGCTCTAGATATACATTATACAAATCTGCAAATAAATCCTAAAAAAAGAATCAGACATCAAATTGAAAAGAAAAAAAAAAAAAAAAAAAAAAAAAAAAATCGAGAGTCAACACAGCCAAAGTTAGGAGAGACGTGAACGGGCTGTCTTGTTTAACCTTTCTACAAAATCTGAGCGACATCTCATTGGCATCATACAGTGGAGCATTTGGAGTTCCCGCCTCGCGCCATCGCGCCTTCAATTTCGCAGATACAACACGGACATCCATCAAGCACGAATAGTTGTATCCCTCACGTATTGCGCAATGCTTGAAGTATCCTTACGGGTTTGTAGGCGCCGTCATCGCCGCACTTCCTCTCCCTTGCTCTACTGCCATACTGTTCTTGTTTCCGTTCGTCTAATTAGTGGTGGAGCTTCAGAGGTTACGTGAGCCACGGAATAGAACATGAGTCAGTAAGTCACGGGACGTTTCGTAGGATTTGTTCCAAGTTCGAATCGCAGAAATGAAACTTCCGGGCTTTTTCCCCGTTAAACAAAACAACAAAATCTCTTCTTTCTCCCTCTCTGAATCGCACTCCGCAAAAACTCCTCTTATACTATGATTAGTATTGACTTACCTAATATTTTCCCAGCTTCGCAAGAGATCTTTCCCCGCGACAAATCCCACGAAACGTCTTGTGGAGACAAGGCCCAATAATGTTCAGTTGATTTCATCTTGCTCAGGGAAACAGAGGAAACACAAGGATGAAAAAACGGGAAACAAGGCTAAAAATACACAATTTATGAACCCGAGACATTTCGACTCAAAACTGAGTCATTTTCAGTCGGAAACAACAAAATTTAAAAGAAAAAACGATAAGAACAACCTCCCGGTCCCGGCCGCCACCATGTAGATTGTAGGACTCAGGTTTTTATCGTTTTTTCTTTTAAATTTTATTGTTTCCGACTGAAAATGACTCAGTTTTGAGTTGAAACGTCTCGGGCTCATAAATTGTGTATTTTTAGCCTTGTTTCCCGTTTTTTCATCCTTGTTTTTCCACTGTTATCATTGTCTTGGGCTGCTCTTAAAAAATTGTATCTTTGCTCAGAGAAACTGGACCTCAATTTGGCAACGCTACACGCTGGCGAGTGCAAAATCCTTGGAGTAAAAAATTCATACCCCTGCCCGCTTGGCCGAAGAAACACCTGCGCCCCCTTCCCCGCCCCTCACATTGGCGTTGTCCTGTGGGCCCTCGAGCTTTTTCCCTGTCATCCCGTTGGAGTCTCTGCTTTCGTCCTCATGTCCCGTAAAACTAGTCATTTTGTCGTTTCATGCTCAAAGGCTCAACGTTACCACCGTGACAAAGGCTCTGTCCTCAGAGACATGGAGCTGTCTTTTTAACTCTCTCCTCTGGAATTCTCTTTGGAACAACCGGAATTCCTCTTGGGGAATGGAGCTTTGAGTCAACAGACCCGGAGGCTGAGCATGGCCAGCGCGGCGTCAACAAGCTGAGGGACCTCAAAAGTGGCATGGTGTCAACGACCATAGTGGCGAAAAACGGTCAAGTACCTCGCAAGTAAAATTCATGCATATACTTTCTCTCCGCGCATCCTAAGAGTAAGGTAGAGCAGGGTTAATTTAGGTTGGATCTCCGCCAGTCGGGTAGCCGGAAATTTTTCTGTGAGGAAGGGGGTGTCTGCGGTCAAATATTCTCTCATTTTGGGGGTCTAAAAGGTAAAATGAAAATCACTAAAATGACTTTTTTTTTGGTAGGTCATATGGAACCATGAAGTTTTAAGGTGGCACAAACCGAAGTTTGGTATCAGACAATGGTGAAAAATAGGAGCTGTAGTATGCCGAATGAAAAAGTTCTCTTACCTGAACAGACTGAACTTTAGTCCTTATGGCTAAAAAGTTCGGTTGCCTGGGCTTAATATTTTTTTATACCAAATCAGCCGAAGTTTTTTCTCAATGCGTATCCTTGAAATGTTTTCATTGGACTTGCGAGCATCGAATTCAGTGGGGCAGTGACCAGTGGAGGGTCATGAATCATCGACTATCCATATCATCTAATTTGAAGCCACGGTGAATAATCGATTTTTTAAGGTTTTCGTTGCGAACATCTTGATAATCTTTCCTTTGCATTGATTCAATTGGCAGATCAATCGACTTATGGAAAGTTGTGCGAGTCATCGACTATCCAACTGATCCCATTTGAAGCTACGGTATATGGAGAATCGGTTATCGAATAATCGATTATTTTCCATAGGTTCAAATGGGAAATCAATCGATCTATCGGAGAGAACGATGTGCAGTGACCAGTCGTGAATCATCGACTATTCACATAATTCCATTTAAAGCTTTGGCAGAGAATCGATTCTCGAACATTCTGATGATCGATTATTTTTCATACGTTCAAATTGCATGTAAATCGATCTATCGGAAAGCACTGAGAGCGTCGGAAGCCAAGACGCCGGCCGTCGCCGTCCAGATGGAGGAGGGACGAACGGGAACGCCGAACACATTGGCCGGACTAATTACTGCCAAGTTTATGAGCCCCGTAATTCTTATTGTGACGCTTTGGTACCGTTGCCAAGTCTGACCCGTGCAGGGGCCTTGGCCGGCAGACGGCTAACGTCCGCGAACGCCCCAACGTGACGAGCACGTAGATATGATTCGATTCGGAGGAATTTCTTCGTCGCTAACTACAGTGTGCTCACTTTTGGAGATGACGCAACGGTAACAAAGCGGATATTGCCGTGTACACGAAAAGCACTGTAGCTTTTGGTGGAAACAAATATTTGTCGTACACTGAGAAATCAACTTCAACTTATATATAGGCGGATCTAGGGGAGGCCTAGGGGGCGTATGCTCCCCCTCCCCCTCGTTCGCCCGAATTATAGGAGGAAGAAAGGGAAACATAGAAACAAGGAAGGGACAAAGGAAAGGAGAAGGAAGTGTAATTTTTAATGTACCATAAAAAGTGAAAGAAAAGTTGAGATTTGCTCCCCTACTCGACCGAATGTGTGAATAGAAATCTTGTTTTCCAAAAATTCAAGTTTCAGTGACTGGCTCCCCTTTACATAGAATGAGAGACCCAGAAAATATCGGTGCAAGTTTGACCCTGAACACTTAAAAATTAAGGGAGATTTGACCTCCTGAAGTTCGAGGACAAACATTTGTAAGTTTTAGGTCGAAATTTTTGGTTGAAGTGTCAGGTCAAGAATTCTTACATAGACACTGCATAGGAGCAACTAGTACCCTCTGTTGTGAGAAAATTAAAATAGAACCGTACGTAGCTTCCGAAGGCCTCTAGAGAACGTTTCGCGTTGATAACTCATAATCACCAATTAATTCCAAATTCCCCTCCCAAAGTCTCTCTCGGTAAGTTTTTGCCTGTAAGGTCTCTGTTCATAAACGCGGTCCTTAATCGTTAAATTTTCTTGTCTTTGAAAAATTTTGGTCCTTAAGTTCGATGTTTAAAATGATCGAACTTTTTTTCTCTGTGTAACTCTGCCTGGTGTCAAGCTTAAAGAGTAAGCCGAGTTCACCCACAAAACCCGGAATTTCGCTTCAAACATGAACACACTCAAAATATTATTTTAAATAAATTACTAATTTTTATAATCAACACGGGTGTGATGTCGCAAATTCCTCATCCGCAGCCATTCGAAACCAACCGTAAACTCTTGCAACTCCTCAAGTACCCCGTTGCTCGGCGCAGTCGATTCCGTTTCAAGAGCCGAGTTTTATTCTCAAGTGACGTCATTTTACGAGCTGTTGCAATTTGATGACGCGTCTTGTCACCATAGAAATGCTGTGCTTAAAATGCATTCCTCTATGCAGCTCAGCTATCGCAATCCATCGGTCGTTAACGGCTCGATTGGTTTCGCTCCTGCTCTTGGTTGATTCGATGTTTGTTTATAGATTGAAAAATGGCTACACTATGCCTGTTAAATGATGTTCAGGGGTGTTTGCGGACTGGTAGTGGGTAGTGTCCATGTTAGAAATTTTGATTTTCCAGTATAGTGACGAATGCACCACTAAGTTAAAAAAATATTACTGAAAAAAAAAGTTTGATCCTTGTGGAACACAGTATAATTTGATTTGCAAAACCGCATCGTCAGTCTCCATTCATAGTTGAGTCTTGTAGACTAAAATGATTTGGTTTTGCGCACCAAAAAAATCAATAGGTTCCTTTTCACCTGAATCGTTCGGTTTTGCCGATTTCTTATTCTCAGTGTTCGGGGTCAGTTCTCTGTGTGTGTCTGGTTTTCAGCAATCTGAACTAAACTATGAATGGTGAACAGAGGAATAATTTTCAATTAGGAATTGCAATTTCAGTTAATTAAAGTGTTGATTCCTAAATTTTACGGTCTACATGTTGTCGTTATTTCCGGTGAAATTAACGTCAACATTTGATCTTTTTCAACTCTGCGCTTGCACAATATCGACGTAAAATTCTGCATGGAAAAAAAACAACTCTGGCCGTGGAAGCCGTACATACGAGCTGCATAGAAAGACCGTCCGCGTTTCGGGCTCAGAGGCCGAAAATTCCGGGCGTAGCAACCGGAGGGGTCGAAGCTACGGTTCCAGCATTCGGAACTTTCGGTCTCTGAGCCCGGAACGGACGGCATGTCTAGCCTGTAACTATTTTTCGGTTTGATTTTTTTCCCCAAGTCAATAGACACCCAAAAAATATGCTGTGATGCGCAGATCCTACCCATTACGATGGGAACCGAAGGCGCGGCGACTCGAGTTCCTTTATACTGAGAGTCAAGACAATGTGAATCCATTTCTGATTGGTTCCCGTATTTTAGGCCTTCACAGTGTCACAAACGGGAATAAAGATTACATTTTCACCGATTGCAAAGATTATAATCTGGATTGGACCAGGGAATTTCGGGTTCGGCAAGGAACAAACGGAATGAGAGAAGGAACGGAGAAAGGAATTTGAGACTGGGCCGATCAAAGATTACAAAAAACGTTCAATTTCTGTAATCTTTATTCCCGTTTGTGACTCCATGAGGGGTGTTGTCTTGACTCTCAGTATAAAGGGACTCTAGCGGCGACTAGACACGCGTAAGCAGCGCTGTCTTACGCGTTTAATATTTGAACGGGCGCTCATCGCTCGAGTGTTTATGTGCGGATGAAGTCGGAGCACACTTGGCAGGGGAAACCTAAACAATGCTTAGGGGCCATCGACGCTTTTATGACGGGAACAAAACGGAAAAATGACGCATCGGATACACTCGCCGGCGTCATGAGCGCCTAAGATTTTGGCCTCCAACACCCAATTTTTTTCGTTTGACACCCTTATCCGTGACAATAAACACCTACTCCGCACATGGCAAGTAAGCATATAAGATACGCGCGATTGAAAAATCCGGCTCTTTCCATGTTTTTACATTCTCACAATATGTCGATGTTCGTGCCAGAAAAACTCGCGTCTCAAGTAGAGTGTCATAGGATACTCTCCAGCATGTGTTTCACCGTAGTACCAAAAAGAGCAGTAAATGCAAAAATGAAGTTTTGAGTAAGGGGACTTCGTCGCGTCTACGCAGAAAATTTTATTCGATAAGTCATCTCTTCTGTATAAATGTATCAATACTCACTACACAATTTTCTAGATTTTTTCTCGACTATCATTCAAATCTTTGACTTGCAAAAGCGTAGCACGTGTTTTGCTATGGATGCTTGTGCGTTACATTTTGGACACATTACGATCTTTAAAGTTAGAAATTAGCAGGAAATGGCATATCGTTTTTTTTTCTCTTGTCGCCCCCCCCCCCCAAAAAAAAACGTCTAAATCGTTGCCCCTCTGGCGCAAAGCGCAAGGGCGTATCTCACTTTTCACGGAAGCTATATTCAACATGTAAACCCATGCTTTCTGGGGTTCCTGGAATCGAGACACGCCCACACGTCAGAGGGGCGAAGAAATGACGTTCACTGCTGTCTCATAAATCTCGCCTCTATTAAACCTTTGACGAATTTCGCAGTTTTACTTGAATCGACTGGTTCATTTAAATTTACTCAGATCAGTCGGATATTAGAGGAAACATAATCTCGAAAATGCAGGCGTCACTGTTCTCTTCATTAATCCCGCAGCATAGTCGAAACGAACTATCACAAAAATCGCAACGTGATAAAACGTTGGCCACGGTCGCTTACCGGCCGGACAGAATGACACAGCCGTAATAACTCCTCTGCATAGAATAAACAAAGCCCCCAGAACGCGGCGCATTGTGCGATCCTGAATTTATGGTTCACATTTATGACACATAGAATAACACATTGACCCACTTCTGCCGTGCTAAGGAGGAACGCCGTATGAAAATTCGAGAGCTGCCAAATTTCCTCCGGTGAAATTTTTATTTTCGAGGAAAGTTATGAATATTTTTACTCGAAATTCCCAGGAACTTTAGGGACCTAAGATTGCGAACAAAATTATCTTAAAAATTGGGGGGAAAATATTCTTAAGTTTACAGAGGAATTGGGTTTTTATAGAAAGGAAATTTGGCAACGCCTCAAGGTTCATACGGCGTTTTTCTTAACCGCGTTAGACTTGCCGGCCCGGCGGCGGTCACCTCCAGCGGCGTGGCAAGCTGGAGCCGAAATCGGATTTCGGGTTCCCGGGCTCGAAACGCCCAGGATTCCCGTTCCGTCGGTTGTCGGTAGCGGCAATGGTGCACGGGTCATTTTATGACGCGGCCGATCGCAACGAACTGTACGAGCACCCAGAATGGATCAATTAAGCGTGCGTCCGAGGACGGCCTTGACAAAAATGCCGCTGCACCGCCAGCGTGGCCGCCCGCCAAGTGGCGTCGCGACGCGGCGCGCGCGGATGGGTCGTGCACCGGCGCGCGTCGCGCGTCCGGCGATTTCGAGTGCCACCGGTTCGGAGATGACTGACGATCAAGCGCGTGTCTAGAGACGATTTATTTTAGAAACAATGTAGTCAGTGCCAGACTAATGAGTCTTTTAACCTGGTGCGAGAGTTAAGCGCCTCGCAGCGTTAGGAAAGATTCAAGGGACACACTAAGGCTGGAAAAGAACTCAGAGGAGAACCCACGAAATATTTGCATTTAGAATCGCTATTTTCGTTGCTCCACTGATGTAAGAACGTATATCTATTTCCACACGAGCCGCTACAAGCATTGTGATGTATGGACACCACCTTTATGCTAAAGAAGAACGCCGTATCAGCCTATAGACGTTGCCATATTTCCTTCAATAAAAAACATATTTACTGGGAAAATTTATGATATTTTTCTTCAAAATTTTTAGGGAGCGACTATGAATACGACCCTAGAAGCTGATAACGGTTTAAAATTCCTGCATCGATCCAGTAACGAAACGCGGGGGTTCTTGTTTTGAAGACCTCTCCGAGTAAGTTAATGATTGATTATCCCGTGATCGGAAGCAGTGGTAGTGGCAGTAGCCACTCCCGGGGTCATATTTCGCTTGGTGATCGTTTAACATTTTAATATCTCCATTTCCCGGGAGTTGAAGGTAGTCTTTAATACTAATGAGTGTCATTCAGTCTCCATGCTTCGCTTTCTGCGAGTCAGATCGACTTTGTTCGCAAAGGCCGCTCAAATTTCTGCGGGTTTTGTTGATTTTATTTTAAGTGAAATTGCAAACTAAGCGAAATCGTCGTGCTAAGAAAAATGTCGTATGATCAACGAGGTGTTGCCGGATTATTGCTGACAAAATATTATTTGCCTAGGGAAGTTTTGGGCATTTTCCCTTAAAATATTCAGATGCTCTGGATTGAAGTCCAAATAAAATGTGCTGAAAGACCGAGACGAAAACAGTTTCTCTAGTTTTCCAGGGAATAGGGGGTTTAAACAAAGGAATCAGGGAACGTCCGATACTTATACGTTGTTTTTCCTTATCACGGCAGCATGCCCATGCAATCCTGAGTATTAGTTAGATTTAGACAAAGTTCAAGAAAGAAGAACCAAGTCACGTGATCGAACTGAGGAGAAAAGGTTTCAAGTTTTATTCCTCCACGAGATTCAATGTTGGAGTGAAAGTTCAACGCCTTTATTTCTTATTCCGAGTACTTATTCTTGACTTTCATTATTTTTATCTTCTTATTGTTTCAGGTGAGTGACAAAACACGTTTCGAATGCCGTTTGACCTCTTGCTTTTCCAAGGACAGATGATGCAAAACTTCTGTAAGTTATTCCCCGGTAACTTTTTCAACCGTACTTGCTTGTTTTTTTAAAATTTCATTTTTGCACAAGTCACGGTAAGTAGCTACTGCCGGAAATTTGCAAGCGGTTGAATTGTTCAAATGAATCGAAAGAATTCGTTTTGGCACAATGAAATTTTGATGGCAATAACCCTCTAAAGCACGATTTCGGCCGTAGCGCCTTCGTTTTTTGTGATACTCTATACGCTTTTTCGCTTCCAGGACTTTATGTCCACCTACCTTTCGTCCACTAAATAAATGTCCACCGCTGTTTATGTCCACTAAACGTTAAGTCCAGTCTTTGTCAAGTCCACATGATTTAATGTCCAACCATGAATATGTCCAAAATTGTCCAAATTGTGAACATAATTGTGGACATGTTATGTCCACATTTTTTTCTTCTCATTTCAATGACAGGAACCACCTCAAAAATAAATGCATACTACTACTACCTTCATTCTTAAAAACATTTCATTTATGAATCAAGTCATGAAAGAGAACAGACTCTAAGAGCAGATAAAAACATATGTTCATGTGTACACTGTACGGGCATGATAAGATGAAAACCAAAGCGGGAGCCTAGAAAACGCTCCAACGCCAAATTAAACATTTTTCAGCAACAGACGCAGTCAAAATTGAAAGTCCTCTTTCACCAGTTATTTCGTGCGCTTTCAACCTTGTAGCATACTGTCCGACGCCTCTGACGCGAAATAGTTGCTCAAAGCGTTGCGGCGCGGCAGGCAACCAGCGTGCGTGACACGCGCATAGGCGCCTACAAACCTAACGGGATACTTCACGCGTTGCGCAATGCGTGAAGTATCCTGTTAGGTTTGTAGGCGCCAGTGCGCGTTCTGCGCTGCTAACACGCCGCTCCGCTCTGTGTTAGGCTCTAATATTTAAACTCGCGGAGTCAGCGTTTTTCAACTCATGATTTTGAAATGTTTGCACTCTCTGCATTGATTATTCCCTTTTAAACTGATGAAAAAGAAATATGTACCACTGGAAAATATAATGTGTTTTTTGTGAATATAATAGTGGTTGCATGTCAAAAATGATTTCCAAAGCATTCAAATTTATTCTTTTATGTTTTGGGCTTTTACTGTGCTGCAGAGTGGTGTAAGCGCAACCAAACGCTCAAAATTGGACGTATTTGACTCAAGGAGGTCGATGTACAAATAAGTTAAAAACAAAAAATTGCGTGCTTCTTGGTTTTTTTCCTCTTTTATTAATTTTTGTGTAGTTTCTTTCATCACAACTACGGCTCATTGAGATTCATATCGATGCCATCGCTTGGAAAAGGTTTTGAAAATATTTACCACGTTTTAAAAATGTAAATGTTTTTAAAATGAAGTAATCAATTTCATTTAAAAAAAGAATGTACCTACATTTAAGGCATATTTTATATAAGAAATTTCAAGGATAGAAATGAAACCAAGTATTTACCACAGACAATTTGAAAAGATGAATCAAAAGAAGAAATTAACATTTCATTTAAAATATGAATTACGACAACAACACCTCATTCCCTCTTAATTTTCTCATTTCGATATTGTGAATATAATTTTACACACGAACTAAAATATGACGCTTGAATTTGATTTTAGTGGACTTTACATTTGTAGACTCAACTTAGTGGACGTTTAAGTAATAGACTTAACAATAATGTGGGCTCTAGAACTGTGGACGTAAAAATTGTGGACGAAAAGTCTGTGGACGTAAAAAAATTGGACATAAAGTCCGTGTACCGCTTTTTCGCAGGGTTAGTTTAGTTGCCTATCCCATCTAAACTTCAGTGCGGTCTCAGATTTCACTTCTGCCTCTCCTAAATGTGCCTGTCACTGTTATTAATTACGTAGGAAATTGTCTATTCCTATTAAAGGATGTCTATTCCTCTCCTCATTTCCTGCCTCACTCCATCAAGCCACCATTTGGCACAGCCAACCAAAGTAACCTATAGTTTAATAAAACATTTGTTCTGTCAACCAAATCCTTTTGATTGATCTGACCAAAAAAGAAATTTTTAACTGCACGGGGCATTTTCGGACCTTTGTTCGCTGTCTGGGAAACGAGAAGGATTGCAGAATTATGCGGTCATGTTGTCAGCATTAAAAACCTTAACGACCGTTGAAAAGTTGCCGCTTCAGCGTGGAGCCCGTTTTAATTTTCATATTTTCCCTGTTTCAGCGAGGGGAGCGGGAAGGGGTAGCCTCGGCCGATATTAAAGTTATAAAAGTCGGCGGGCAGGCCGTCCGCGGCCCAAGACGCACCCCCAACCCCCTCCCCCTGTCCCTCCCTTAATTGCAGGCGAGGGGCGATTCACGCCCTGAAAATGTAACTCGATCGCCGGAGGATTTGCTTAAAATTCAACGGCACTGCGAAAACTTTGCTCATAAAATATTTTTATTAAAAAGGAATAAGTTGCTTTTATGTTCCGGCCGAACTTTCGCCATTTGCCGCAAAGCAGCTTGAGGCTCGTATTGCCTTTCAGGACGTTGTTCTTAGACTTCTTCAGCCGGGTTTCTTTCGGTTTTTTCGCTGTCTCAGCGGAGGGGAAAAACAAGAGGTCGTGGTTGGTCCACTTTCTGCGGCCTTTTTTTTGTCTCATTTGATGACGTTACCGGGTGGGTATCAAAGTTTGTGACGCTTTAAAAGTAGTATTGTGTGAGCTGTGTCCATCGAATCTGTGCGTGCACTGTGGTTTTTATAATATTTTTTTATTTTTTAAAATGTTCTGGGATGTGTCAACTTTTAAGTCAACTCCAGCTTTTTTATCATGTTGTTTTTGTTATTTTTTACAGAACATCTCATTATACTAACATTATGTACGTAATACCGTAGCTCTGTAAATTTTGAACATTTTGAATCTTCTAACGATGAATCGTGGCCTCGTGATGCATAGACCTGTTCATCTGAATGTTCTTTCATAGTTAAATTCAATTTGTTCCGGCATCCAGACATGATCAAACTAATATTCTTTTGATCCTTCAATATTATATGTTCTAATGAAAAATACCTTATGTCTTAAATAGTCTAAGGTAACATTCGTCGAAATTGAATCATCCATGCAATTTTAAAAAGTGTTTTTGACGATCGTTGACAACGTTGCTAAGAGCGGAAGCTCCACTCCAATGCATTTTTCGCTCCGACAGCACGAAGTATATTTTCTCAAAACTTCAACTGGCCTTCATTTTGCAATTAGGAACCACAATCTCTGGCTCATCCGTAAAAACACTAATGTGCATGGAAAACTAATGGTACCCACTTTGTTTTTAAACTGAGCCGGAAATTGTAGTTCCCAATTGCAAGACGCAGTCCAATTTCGCACTTACGGCTCTCTTTGGAGTCTTTGACAACACGGGGACCCTAGTGATGGCACCCCCTGTGCGAAAAAACACCTCACGACACGTCGCCCAAGGCACACCTTAAATATTCGGTGCAATTTCACAGGTCGTCGGTCGAATCATCTCAACTGCGGCGGACACGGGGGTCATGGGGTTTTCCTGGGGGACGCGATCCCCTCGCCGCTCCGCGCCGGGCCATCCGCGCTCCGCTAGGCCGTCGCTCGGGTCGAGCCCGTCGGAATCAGTCGAGTCGCTCGGCTCCTCGAGAGGGGCGCGCGGCCCGGCCACCCCTCGCAGCTCGCCCCCCACACAAAACCCCACATCTGCAATACATACCTTACGGAAGATGGGATGTTTTGGGTTAGCCTGGGGGGGTTGGGGGAGGGGGCTCGGCGCAGGCGCGGGGCGGCGCGCGTCGAGTTGCGCGCGAGCACGCGGCGGCTCGGTTCGACAGTCTGAGGTGACCCAGTCTCCCCGCCGGCCGGATACTCGCGCTCGTCGTCGTCGCCCCGTCCGTGGCTCGCCATCGATTTTTCCCGGGCCCCCCGGTCCCCGGCCCGCGCCAGTGATCTTTTGTGCGTTCCGTCGTGCGTTTTTCGGTGCATTTCGGGCTCTGTGCAGTGCTCCCCGCGGCCTTTGGATTGCGTCCGCCCCCGACGCCCCCTCACGCTTAGATATTGATGTTCGTCCCTGTGTGACGGCCCGCTCGCCTCCAGGTTAGCATCGCAGACCAACAGGGATCCTCCGCTAGCCTCTCGGCGACAGGTGGAAACCTCTATCTTCGAAGCTCCAACGCTCAATTCTTGGACTTGGAAGCACCTCCTTGTTGCCTGTTGAGTGTCGTGTTGAGAAAAACGTTCAGAGAATACGCTAATGTTTGGTAAACTTGTTGGGCGCATTGTTTGGCCTATAAGTTAGCAAGCAACATGGACTGTTGCTGCCTATCCGCTAATGTTGAATCTACGAAAGTAAAGGTATCCATAAAACCAAGATTCCAGCGGAGGATGTCTATTTGTCCATGTCTTCTTCACGAGAAATTCTAAGTACAAATTGAGTCCTTTCTATAGCCTCACGGTGACAGGTGGAAACCTCTATTTTCGGGGGTACAACGCTCAACCCTTGAAAGTACGTCTTTGTTGCCTGTTGAGTGACGTTCGCGATCAGCGGATACGCTAATGTTTGGTAAACTTGTTGGGCGCATTGTTTGGCCTATAAGTCAGCAGGCAACATGGACTGTTGCTGCCTATCAGCTAGGCTGAATCCACGAAAGTACCTAGAGGTATCTACAAAAAACAAGATTCTAGAGGAGGATGTCTTTTTGTCTCTGATTTCTTCACGAGAAATTCCTAAGACGAATTGAATCCTTTTTATAGCCTCACGGTGACAGGTGGAAACCTTTATTTTCGGGGCTCCAACGCTCAACTCTTAGACTTGGAAGCATCTCCTTGTTGCCTGTTGAGTGTCGCGTTGAGAAGAACATCCAGAGGACACACTAATGTTTGGTAAACTTGTTGGGCGCATTATTTGGCCCATAAGTCAGCAGGCAACATGGACTGTTGCTGCCTGTTGGCTGAGGTTGAATCTGCGAATGTAAAGGTACCCATAAAAACCAAGATTCTAGCGGAGGATGACTATTCGTCTCTGACTTCTTAATGAGAAATGCCAAAGACGAATTGAACTCCTCCTATAGCCTCTCGGTGACAGGTGGAAACCTTCACTTTCGGGGCTCCAACATTCAACCCTTCGAAGTATCCTCTTGATGCCTGTCGAGTAACGTGTTGAGGTATGCGTTTGGCGAACAGGTCAATGTTTGGTAAATTTGTTGGGAGCATTGTTTAACATAAAGCTCAACAGCCAACTAAGAGGTAAACTGACTATTGCTGCCTATCAAACTAAGTTGAATCCATGAAAGTGAAGGTATCCCCTATCACCGCCGGGATTCTAGTAGAGGGTGTCTAGTTGTCTCTGATTTCATCACAAGAAATTGTAACGATAGATTAGAGTCTCTCCCTCAGCCTCTCGGCGACGGATGGAAACTTCTGTTTTTGGGGCCTCTCCAGTGATCCCTTGAAGGCACTTTCTTGTTGCCTGTTGAGTGACGTGCTCAGTGGTTTGTTAAGGAATCAAGCCTATGGTTTGGGAACTTTTTGAGCGCATCGCCTAACCGGGAATTCAACAACCAACAAGGAGGTACATAGAATGTTGCTGCCTATCAGCTTATGTTGAGTATCCAGGGTATATTCAGGCCTCAAAAGTGGAGGCATATCTCATTGCCGGAATACTGGAGGAGAGTCTCCATTTGCCTCTTACTCCTTCACAAGAAATCCTAAAGACAAATAGAGACCATCTATAAGATTCTTGGTGACAGATGATATTCCTTCTTTCGGAGCTTTACCCCTGAACTTTTAAAATTCTCCTCTTGTTGGCTTTTTGGGTTATCTTTCGAGCAATTCGATCAGCAACTATTCGGAGCTCAACAGCCAACAAGTCTCCACTTTCCGCCAAGAAGCAAGAGGAGGGCCTCTGTTTTTTTATCTGGTGTGCATGCAAGTACCGTACATAAAAATGTATACTATCTCATGGTGTCTAGGGCTCTGGAATACCAGAAAGCACAGGGAGATGGAGAATCTCTGGAAAAATCAAGGAATTCGTTTAGGAGTTGATATTAAAATCTATTTCCTCCTTTATCTGCACTGGAATCTCACAGGATTGACGTTTTGCTATCCTAAACGAAGTTTGAAGCGAAATAACGCAAGTTGGCGTTAAACTTCGGAGAAAAGAAGTACCATTTCTCCTCTATTTGAACCTCCTACAAATATTCGATTCTAAGTGAGGCAGATTGCCTCGATATAATCGATTGTCTAAAGTGCATCCACATGGACGGAAGCAACTGTTGCCAACTTCCAAGTTTCGCTATTTCTACTTACTTTCCCGCACCGGACAAATCTGCTTTGTCTCTTACTATGTGAAAAAGCCATATTTTGTCCTGAAATCCGAATGATTATAGCTCTTCACAAGAAAATCTAAGGAATAGCGAGGGAAAATTGTGGGTTTTCATTGGAGAATTCGTCCCTCAAAATTAGGAAATTATCTAGCAATAAGACAATTTCAGAGCTCTAGACACCTTGTAGTGCCTTGGGGTAGCTTTGTCACGTTGTAGCTGACATATTGAAGAAATGCGGGTTGCATACCGTCAATTCAAAGACTGCTGAGCTAGTGTCTGCAACCCTCAGTCTGTATACTCGGTACACATGCCTCTTTTTTTTCTGCGCATGCCTCTAGATTTTATTATTTACGCTAGACTCAATATTTGAGGGAATAAGAGTAAAAAACCCTCGCATCCAAAAGTTACTCATAACTTGAGTCGTTATATCTGCAATACCTTTTCTCATTTTTTAATTTCTTTCGATGTAAGAAGATCTGGTTCTATAATTCTACTCAGGGTATCAGTGATGCTTATTTAATTTAATCCGTTGTAAACGAAGTTTTCATAACTTAGAATATCTGTTTTGGATTTAGAATGTTTTATGCAGAACAAAGGGAGGGCCTGAATTTTAAAATATTAATCTTTAGGGAAAAAGGAGGCACTCGCTCAGACAGCTTGAGAATTTTTCGAAACTTTATGTTTTGTCATCAGACTTCTTCCACCATGTACATTTTCCATGTCGTTTATTTTAACCACACATGTTTGCAAACACACACTTACTCAGACTCTCATATTGTAAAACGCCAACCTATATATTTTTAAGGATACCTTGCAAGGATTTGTTTTCTAAGTTATCTGGTTGATTAATCCAGGTAATACATCATTAGTGGTCCTTATCCATATCCGTACATCATTAATAGTGTTACGGTGATATTCATCACGATGTTTAAATATTAAATACAGTAGGTATTATGTTATGTTGAAGGCTCCCATGAACTTTCCTCGATCACAGTGTAAACCTGTGGAGACTCCCTAGGAGAAAAAAAAAAACTGTTTAAGGAGCAACGATAAATCTTACCGTGCTGAGGAAACACGCCGTATACACCTCGGGCTGTTGCCAAATTTCTTGCGATAAAAGATATATTTTTGAAGAAATTATGAATATTCCTCATTAAACTTTTCAGATACTTCAGATCACATTACGAATAACATTTTCAAAACATTTAAAAGACAAATATTCACATTATTCCTTGAAAGTTGGTTTTTATACTAGAGGATTTGGGAACGTCTGAAGGCTCTTACGACGCTCTTTAGCATGGCAGAATAGGAATCCTATAAATCGATAGTTAATAGAATCATTCATGACGGATAAAAATTGAGAAAAACAGTGTTACCAACTTGCCATCACCATCGGGGCTAGAGAAATAGAAAGTTTTAGTTCAGAATTTGGCAATGTTTAAAGGCTCTTACGTTGTTTTTCTTCAGCATGGCAGAATAGGGTTCCTATAATCAATAATCAATCTAACAATTTATAACGGGTAGGAATGGAGAAAAACAGTGTTGCCACCTTGCTGTAATCATCATTGGGGTTAGAGAAAAAGAAAGTTTTGGTAAAGAATTTGGCAACGTCTGCTCTTACGGTGTTCTTCCTCAGCATGGCAGAATAGGGTTCCTATAACAATAGTTAATCAAATAATTTATAACGGGTAAAAATGGAGGAAAAACAGTGTCGCCAACTTGCTAGAATCATCATTGGGTGAAGGGAAAAAGAAAGTTTTATTTAAGAAGCGGAGCTTTCAACAATCGCTGATAATTCCGAAGCGTTTGAGCGTTTCGTTGGGATGGCTCGGGCAGGTGGAAGGAGCGTGGAGGGAATTATGGGGGAATAGGGTTCCTATAATCAATAATTAATCACATAATTTATAACTGGTAAAAATGGAGAAAAAAGAGCGTTGCCAACTTGCTGAAATCACCGTTGGGTCAAGGGAGAAAGAAAGTTTTAGTTAAGAAGCGGAGCTTTCAAGAATCGCTGATAATTCCGAAGCGGTTGAGCGTTTTGTTGGGATGGCTCGGGCAGGTGGATGGAGCGTGGAGGGAATTATTCATCTCGGTCGGACACCGCCTCGCTCGGCGCGCGTTAAACGTGCGAAGGTTCCGGGCCCGGGTTGACCTTTCGTCAAAAGCGCGAGGGCTGAAAATCAATATTCCGACTTTTAAAACAACCCGCCGTCATTTTAATTGGCAGACGTCTTCGGCTCTCACCCACTTACGCGCCCCCCGTAGCCCCCCTCGGCACCCCGGCGCCCGGGGGCATCGGCTTTATTTATAAACACCGCCCTCGAGTGCCTTGTTCCTGGATCCGTCGAATTCAGGAACGCGAGATGTGTCTCGAGGGACCCCCCCCCCCCTCCCCCCAGGTAGCCGTATGCTCACGCTCTGACTTGCGTTTTATATGGCGACGCAGGGAAAATTTTGAAAATTCAGGGAATCTCAGAATCTGAAAAGTGAGGTAGTTTTCCCGGAGGTGAAAACTTATGGGATTTTATGGGAAAAAAAAAAAAAAAAAAACTGCAGTACCCTCCAGCATTCTGTTTAATCCCTGCATTGAGATGTGAATGGCAGGACAGAGCCAACATCAAAACTATCAGTTGAAGTCTGATCTACTTCATCGAAGTTATAAAAACAGTGAAAGACAAAAATTGAAGCGCTGAGTGCAGAAAATGTATTTTTTCGGTTCCGGTGTCGTAGAATCCTCGTCGACATTTCCTTCTTTCTAAGGGAGGAAAATGCATGAATTTCGTTGAGACTTTCACTGGAAATTCTGTATCATTTCTAATTACTCTAATCGATAAGTTACAGAGAAATTACACGTTATTTTCCTCCATGAAATTCAAACGAGCAGCGGATATTCTAATTCACCGCAAACGAAAAATGCTCTTCTTTCACTCACTGTCTCAATTTTAGAGTCTAACTAACAATTTATAGCTATTGGATGACAATGTGTAACTATTGGCCAAATTTTTTTCTCGTGAAAAGGATTTTGAGGCTCGACATCCTTATGAAATCAAGGAAAAGTTAGACAATTTTTTTTTCTAAAACCTTGAAAAGTTAGGGAATTTGTGGAATTTCAAAATAAGGGGTGTCGATAAGAGCCATCTATGGGTCCACCTCAGCTGATGCACTTCATCTCTACAATATTTTTCTGAGTGAAGGTCTATACTTTACGAAATGCATCATAATTTGGCAATTTTCAGTCTCTTTTCGGTATATTGCGAGTCTAAACATACACTGGAAAAAAAAAAACACATTGGATCTGGAGTCCAGACTCTTGAAAACATTGACAAGAAAATGGACTCCTGATTCAATCAGATTTAAGGTTAAATCAAAAGAAAATCCGCTCAAATTAAGAGGCTTGGTTCTTGATTTAAGTTCGATTCTGATTGAATCAAGAGTACTTTTTCTTGTCGATGTTCCTAAGAGTCTGGACTCTAGATCCAATGTGTTTTTTTTTTTTTTTTTTTTTTTTTTCTTTTTCCAGTGTAGTATACAATTTTGAAATGCTTATGAACCAGTTGACTTACTGACTCATGTTCTATTCCGTGGTTCACGTAACCTCTAAAGCTCCACCACAAATCAGACGAACAGAAGCAAGAACAATATAGCAATAGAGCGATGAAGAGGAAGTGCGGCGATCACGGCGCCTGCGAACCTACAAGGATACTTCAAGCATTGCGCAATGCGTGAGGGATACAACTATTCGTGCTTGATGGATGTCCGCGTTGTATCTGCAAAATTGAAGGCGCGATGGCGCGAGGCGTGAACTCCAAATGCTCCACTGTATGCTGCAATTCTGTCGCTCAGATTCGGTAGAAAGGTTGAACAAGACAGCCCGTTCGCGTTTCTCCTACCTTCGGCTGTGTTGACTGTGTCGATTTTTTTCTTTTTTTTTCAATTTGATGTCTGATTCTTTTTTTAAGGATTTATTTGCAGATTTGTATAATGTATATCTAGAGCTCGTATGTAGCGCAAACATCGTGGAGTTAAGAGCATGCCCGAGGGTGGACCCAAAAACGGCCTTTATCGATACCCCTTTTTTAGGAAAATGTTTTGCCATCATAAAGCCAAAAGAATTAAGCCCAGGTTAAGATTTAAAAGACACTCAGAACACCCGTCCATGTCTTCAACTGAAACGCAACTTAGAACCGGCTCTACGCTTCGTGAAAAAACCATCCCCGCCCGGAAAATGAAGGAAAGTAGGTCATCTCCATAAGTATCCTCCATTCTTGATGCCCTGCGTTCCGTTCCGGTGTGCGCGCGCCAAGATACAAAATTCAGATTTATGGCCCATATTTGTCTTACACCCCTCCCCCCCCCCCCCCCCCCGCGGCGCTACACCCGGTGCCGCGGAGGAGCCCAACGAAAAACAATTACCCCTTAACCCGCCCGCTTTTTATTTTTTTAATCTCTCGCGTGTTCCATCGATGCTCCGCCGCCGCCCCTCATCGCGGGTTCACGACCGACGCTTAATCCGAAAGAGACTTCGGATCCATTAATCTTATTAATCCGACGGAGGGGGGCGCCGGAAGGGGGTGAAATAGCCCCCGCGTTTCCGACTTACCTGCAAGGGAAACAGGGTTTCACCTGGGAAAACGCATCGACACCGGTGCGGCTCCAGCCTTTCGAATGCGCGACCCGACTTTTTAGTACTTGGAGGCATGGTTCCACGGACAGCGCACAACGCACTAAAAAAAGTTCGGTCGTATGTACCAAAGTTCGGTGTTTCATAACACCCCAACTTATTCGGTTTGCCAAACTGAATTTTCGTTTTATCAAACCGGACTTTCAGTTTGCGTAAAGGGCTGGACACACGTTCAAAGTGAAGCTTCAAAGTGGTGGCTGTTCAGTCAAGAGTTGCTCATCGATGCGTCAAAATAGGGTGGGCCGCTCTCCTTTGAAGGTAATCGATGGCAACGCTTGGCTAGACAGACACCACTGTGAAGCTTCACTTTGAACATGTGTCCAGCCCCTAACCGAACTTGTGCGGTAAAGTGAACTGACGAACAAAAGTTTAGTCATAGATGCCGAACGTTCGGTTACACGAACCGAAAGTTCAGTTTGACAAACCGAATATATGGGATGATATGGAACACAGAACGTTAGGTTCATATGACCTTTTTTTTTCTCAGCGCGCAGAATTGGCCACGGAAAATCGGCCGTCGGTAGAGAAAAGTGACAGAACTTGATGTTTTTAAATTTGCCTATTTTCTTCTCTAAGCAGCCAATAGAATAACTGATTTTGACCAACTCATTGTTTTCCGGGAGAAAGACCCGAATCCAGCGAATTCATGAACGCGAGATGCTTTTGTCATAAGTAATGGGTCCGTTGCAAACTCCAGCTAGAGCAAAAAAAGAGCTTTATCTCCAAGAAAGTGGCTCAAAAATCAAGATGAGCGCATTTGGACAGTCTGATATACACTCCTAACTTCACAATCGGCGTAAGAAATATGCGTTTTCCAAGCTTCCCGCCACAAAACCGGTACTTCGGCGGAGGTGAAAATTTCGTCAGAGGGGTTGTTCCATCCAACCCTTACGCACTAGGATATTACGCTATATTCAACGTGACCAACGCCAACCCACCAAAACACACGCGACGATCACGGGATTTTATCAACCGCCGTGTTCATGTCCACATTTTCCTTGCGTTTCTAAAGACCATGGTGCTTCCCCATGGTGCTTAATCCAGCAAATTGGCAACCCCCTGGAAATGTATCGATTCTTGGAGGGGCCTGGTACTCCGACGAGAATCGATTACTTAACATGGGTTTAAATGGAGGAAATCCGGTGTTGCCGAATTGCTGGATCCGCCGATATTGTGTAGCGTCGTAGCTTGGTTAGCACCACCGAGTTTTGCTTTTTAGTAAGCTCGTTAGGGATGGCCCTCCTTTCTTTCCTTTCAAATCGAGGTCGTAAGAGCAGTAATCGACGTAACAAGATTTATCTTCGTGCGGCGTCGTTAGCGGAGGGTAAAAATAACGGTGATCACACCCGATGTCGTTCGATCGTCGAAAAAACTCGACGAAGAAGACGCGGGGGAAAATCGATCCCTCCCCCTCCCCGTCTAAGTTGCAACCGGTGCGGGGTGAATTCCGCGGGGTACTCATCGAAGACTCGCGGGGGAAGGTCGAAGGTATTTGCCCCTCGACGATCGGACCGGACGGAAATAACCAGAGGTCAGAGAATATCCTACGACGAGAGGCGGAAAAGGGGTGGGATTGGTGTAATTCGTCTTCATCTATCAGGGGTACATCCACGCGCGGGAAAGTGATTCCGTGATGGAGCGGGTCACCCCCTCCGGTGGGGAGGGGGGTTACCCATGCGAACTTGTGACAACGTAAACGAGGCGGTTGATTCTGACGGAGACTCTCGAAACGCAATGTGTGCAACTGACCTAGGTTCAGTTTTCGATCAGAGGATTTTAGTTTCACTACCCTTCAAGTGGTTGTGGCGCTTGCCCAATAATCAAGAGGCCCCGGGTTCGATTCCCGGTCAGGTGACCAGAGTTTGATGGTATCAGACAATGGTCACGTGGGGCTGGTGGTAAGCGTGGGATTAGCCCAATAGGGGCTATTTGAAGCTTGTAGGAAGAGAGGGGGAGAGAGAGAGAGAGAGAAAAAAGTATTAGAAACTTCAGTTTCTGGTTCATCTTAGAAACGACGGATGTATCATTAGTCTCCCTAGACACATAAAGGGACTGCGTTTAGTAGAATGTTGAATCATATTTTGATGGTTGAAATTTTGCGTTTCATATACTCAATCGGATGAAACTCAGTATCAGTGGTTTTTTCCGATTAAGACTCTAAATGAGACATAATTGTCATGAGAAGGCAATAGAAGTCACGCAGATTACTATTTCGCCTGAAATTTTTGATTTGGGCTCGAAAAAGCCCTCGTGGCGCAATGTTCATCCATTTGAAGATTCAAGTGTTAGGACGTTTAAACGTCTTGTATTCCAGAAACTACCCTTAAGAGGCTTGAAAGACATGTTGGATACATGCAGTTTTTGAAAAAATTGACGTATCGATGATTTCAACTAAAACTAGTCCTAAAATATATTCCAAGAAAAATCCAATTTTTACACGGAGAAAAAAACTTCGTGCGTGGGACCCGAAGTTTAAGTCATATATGGATCTCTGAAGTTTTCAGATTGAGCATCTGAACACTTTAGGTCCATCTGCTGAGGTTTGGATCACATATCTAAAACTTCAGTTTTTACATCTGAAATACTTCGGTTTTCACATCCGAAAAACTTCGGCTCTCACATCCGAAAAACTTCGGTTCTCACATCTGAAGTTTCAGATGTGTGATCCGAACCTCGACAGCTAGACCTAAAGTGTTCAGATGTTCAATTGTTCAATCCGAAAACTTCAGAGATCCATATGACCTAAACTTCGGGTCCCACGCACGAGGTTTTTTTTCTTCGTGTAAGCATCAAAAAGTGAGTTCAAACTTCCCTTTCACCATAAGACTCCATGAAATTTTAAAACTTTAAACGCATATTTCTTAAAACAGAGAAAACTCGTCAAGCCCCTCACTTGAAGCTTTGGTCGCTTCCCCTGTTCATCCATCAATTCAAGTCTCCATAATCGATACTTAATATTATAAAACAGAAAAACAATAATTCAGGGGAGCATTCGCTGTCCTAGCGTATACCAAACGTCACTGCAGCGTTACCAACTCCAGAGAATGGACGCTACTCCTCAACTGCACCCACTTTCTCCGATTTTCCGATCGAAGCCGGCAACCGCTTCATGGAAGTCGGGATAGTTTGATTTATTTATTTTCGACTTCACGGAACTCGTAGCAATTCGATCGCCCGTCGCGTCCCCAGCGTTACAGCGCACAGTGGATCGAGCCAAGCAGAGAGGCCGGACGTCAAATTTTCATCTAAAACGGCAAATTTTTATGTTGATTTCGCCATATTTTCAACTTTAAGGGGTGGTTTTTGAAGAAAATTTCACGAAAAAACCAATGGAACCACTTTTAAAACCTCAACATTTTTTTTTAACGGAGTTATGAGCTTTTTAAAGTTTCCAAATCGTGTCCGATCTCTCCTATTGACTGGATCCATTGTGCGGCGGACGTAAATTGAGGCGTTCGCTCCGGCGGCCATAATTTACCAAGTTCAGAAACTCGCAACGTTATCGGGAAACAACTCCACGGGTTTGTCACGTCCCAGCGCGAAATTTCCCCGTTTCCCGCGCGAGTTTCCCAGATTCCCCCGCGAACCGGCAGGCCTGGTTCAAGTTCCCCGTTGTTTTGCTTCTCCGGCCATCGGGACTCGGGGAGGGTTTCCGTTTCCGTTAACTTCGTAATTAATTCAGTGTCCAGTTAGAGTTTATCTTCCGGGTATTTTTATCTTCGGGATTATATTTCTAAGGTTTTGTGTTTTCAGTCGAAGCGCCGTACGCCTGGTCGAGAAAAATTACTTTTTCTGTATACTCAGCACTATAACTGTGTCACCACTTTTAGCTGGACCGAGTTTAACAGAAAGGAACCAAGCCACATTAGCTGTTGCCAAAATTAACTGGGCAATTCAATTTTTTATGAAAGAATGTTTGTGTGGATTTCTGTGAAAATGATGAGGAATTTGCTTCGTACCATGGAGAGAATTCACTGAAATTTGCGCGAAAATCAGCACTACCGTTTTTACGTAAAAAATTAAATTGCTTACAGTTAAATTTGGCAATATCTGATGTGGCTTGGTTCCTTTCTGTTTAACTCGGTCCAGTTGTACCCATGGCGAGGGAGTTTGATGGAAGATAATTGTATAAAACTCAGTCGTTTCATAGACGGAAGGACGGAACTCCATCCTCAAATTGCCAAATTGGCTCAAACACAGCAATTTTCTTCAAGAACATTAATGCAATTTCCGTCTAAAAATTTTCTGATTTTTGAAAATAATCAGAAGAAAAATCAGTGAAATTTTAAGCTGCAACTGTCAAAAATTTTCTCGTAGCAGTACCATTTGCGAGAGAAAATGTCGTAACGTTGAGATGTAGTTACGGTCCTTTGTCTAGAAGACGATAGTGTATTAGCAAGGATTAAGAATTTTTTATTTTTGCCGAGATTAAGCAACTTCGTTTTTATTATGATGAAAAAATAAAAATGCCTTCGCTCGGCCACAAAATTTTGGAAGAAAACTCATTTAAATTATTGAGGAAACAATACGTAATATCTTAGCGGATTCAGTGTCTCCTCTGTCGTATTTGCTCCCTTTCTGCTAAACTTCATCGAAGTAGCAGTATAGAAACTGAGAAAAAACCATGTTTCGATTGAAAATCGAGTATCCTTCCTTCCGCTTTTCTCATATTTTGTTCTTCTTCTTCTCATCATCCTTATTCTTATTCTTCCTCCTCTTCTCTAAGGAAAATTCAAGCTCTGCGCTCCAGAATAAAATAATTTGATCCATCGCGTCGCTTAACTCAGACGTCTGACATGTAAGTGCAGCATGCCACACAAAGTACACGATTTTATTCGTGTAAATCCGACTTGTAACGTCGCTGAGCAAACTAAAAAAAGTACGCTTTTTATGATCGCATAAAAATCTTATTGTTCGCAGCTCGGTCAACGCTTGGAGGACAGAATTACCTGATCTATTTTTGAGTTTGATTCACCTATTTTTGCTCTGAACGTGTTAGGAAATCGAACCCTCTTTACGTTGGTATTTTGCGGATAAGAAAACATTATCTCAAGGAAGGGTGGAAACTGAGCTGTGGGCTGATTGTCGACATTGATAGACAATGTTATTGACATAGAAGACGAAAGAGATATGGAGGGATCCTATTGGTGAAAGCGGGTGGTTACGATGGACAAAGGACGTAGGTATTAGGTAATAGACTAACTAACAGCGACGTACGAGAGACTCTACATACAGTCCATCATCTACCCCTTACTCTACAAGAACCAACCACTTCAACCAATAGGATCGCTCCATACTCCCACTATTCCCGGCTCATTTTAGAAACAACATAAATTCTATTGGTTTCCTTACGCAGAGAGGTGCTTTTATGGAAAAGCCAGAGATAGTGGTTCCTTCTTGCAAAATGCAATCCAAGTGTAAGTCACGCGTGTCATGAGCACGCAATTTTTTACCAGTTATTTTTCCGGAACTTTCGAAGCTTCCCGGAGGTTTTTCGGAAGCTGCTTCAGAATCTCAGTATTTTTGCAGGATATGTGGCTTAGCGACTACATTTCCATAGGATCCTTCACATGCAGATGCAGAAGCTCGTGCTCTTTTTTAAAAGATGGGGGAGCGCTAAGCTCGCCTCGAGTTGAGCTGTGCTACTCATTAGCGAGTTGCTCATGAATAAATCCGGATCCGTTTTAAAAAACCGGAGAATCTGCGGTCACCAGACCGAACTGCCGCGCTTTAATTTAAAACACCGTATGAATATCCGAGCGTTGCCAAATTTCAATCGGCAATATGCAAATTTAATAGAAATCTTCTGCACTTGGTTCTCTGACTTTTTCACATGTTTCGTCGAGAGGGGAAAACAATGACCAGCGTATATAGAACGAATGTCGGATTACCTTATCATTCGATTCGTTCGACTCAAAATCCAGTTGTCCGAACACAATGTTATTTCTGTGACATATTGGATTTTATTGATAATTTTATTGATTTTATTGACAACGCGTCATGTGGGGCAGTTTTACTCAACATATAGAGTAACTACATAGCTAGAGTATAGACAGGTGTGAAACACCGAAAATCCACTAGACCTCCACCGGTGCTTCTGCGAATAAAGTTAGGGTTCAAAAGGGCATCAAACCTATGAATTCAAATTATCCAGAACGATTTATTATTGCAGTTTGACGTATTTCTATCAAACGGAACTACGTGCATTATGAAGTGAGCCCTGCATGTCATGCATGTATTCTGATGGGTATCGGGGCTCATGTCCGAATGCACATAGTTCCGTTTGATAGAAATACGTCCAATTGTTACAATCCGTCGTTTGTAAAGCACGCAGTTGACTTGCAGTAGTAGCTGTTTCATTGTTTTTGCGGAAGAACGCTCATTTATGAACATTCTTGGCCATCTTGGTTTGATATTGGAATCTGCAGGTTGGCAGTGACAATTTTTGTGTCAGAAGTTGGCTACCCTTTTGGGTCCTAAGAGCTCCATATTTCTTCGTGTCCGCACTCTTTCTGTATAGGTACTTAAGGCGAATCTGAGCGTTGACTTCCCTGAGTATTTCGTACACTACAGGGAAGAAAACAGTATGGGGTCTCTAAAGTATATCGTCTCTTATCTGAAAGTTTCAGAAAAATATCCATAACTTCTTCGAAAAATCCGTATTTTATGGGGGCGAACACGACAACGTCCGAACGCTCATACGCCGTTCTTCATGGCTATCGAGGGTGGTCGCGTCGTTCCTTTTTCGCCCGTCGCGAGCAGGACTCGCCGGAGCGTGGCCGTATTAACGCCTCGCTTAAAAACCACGCAAGCACCATACAATCCCAACGATGTTAACGCCGTTATCGCGGAAAATGGCGAGGACATTACATCACCTCACTCCAGCGGGCGCCGACGGTAATTCCTAATTCCAGGCGGTAACGTCCAGCCAGTCGGGACCCAGTTTGGCAGGCTGCCCGCGTTTCTTTCCCGCCACTCCGCACCGCACAGTGGACCGAGTCGATCAGGGAGGTCGGACATGAAATTTTTGACTAAAACTGCAAATTTTGATGGTCATTTCGCCACATTTTAAATTGTAAGGGGTGACTCTGAAAGATTATTTCACGCGAAAACCGATGGAGCCACTTTCAGAACCTCAAAGTTTTGTTTTAACTAGAGTCCCTTTATACTGAGAGTCAAGACAATTTGAATCCATTTCTGATTGGTTCCCGTATTTTAGGCCTCCACAGTGTCACAAACGGGAATAAAGATTCATTTTCACCAATTGCAAAGATTATAATCTGGAATGGACCAGGGAATTACGGGTTCGGCAAGGAACAAACGGAATGAGAGGAGGAACGGAGAAAGGCTTCTGAGAATGGGCCGATCGAAGCTTACGAAAAACGTTCAATTTCTGTAATCTTTATTCCCGTTTGTGACATCCATGAGCTGAATTGTCTTGACTCTCAGTATAAAGGGACTCTAAGTGGACCGAGTCGATCAGGGAGGTCGGATTTGAACTTTTCGACTAAATCTGCAAATTTTGATATTTATTTCGTCACATTTTAAATTGTAAGGGGTGTTTTTCAAAGAAAATCCCACGCGAAAACCAATGAAGCCACTTTTAGAGCCTCAAAGTTTCGTTTAAACGGAGTTATGAGCGATCAAAGTTTCCAAATTTTGTCCGACTTCTCCCATTGACTCGATCCACCGTGCACCGCCTCGTTACACTCGGCGATTACGCTGCTTTCCGCGATCGAGCAAAGTCAACAACGGTGGCGGAGACAACGGACCGGGTCATGCCCCCTCCCCCGCGCCCGCCCCGACCCAATCAACCTAAGGATCCCTATTTTTAGCCGGCGACCGCGCTTCGATTCCCGCCCGCGGCCCGGCAATGCGGAGTCGAGGGAATTCCGGAATTACGATCGACCCTGTACATTTTTGTCTCCAGGGGATGACTGCTCTTTGTGCCGGAAGCCATGCAGCAGTAACGTTCGAATTTTCGGAATCGAGCTCCCTCCACAATTCGACCAATTTATCTGTAATTTAAATTATTTGGCTGATTCAGCGGAAATGGCGAAATTCGTCGTATACAGGGTGATCCTAAAGTCCCTCATCACTAGCACCAGGCATTGCCCCTATAACTAGTATATAAATTGAGATAAAGACTTGACATTTTGGAAGTGCTCCTGGGTCCTAGGAAACGGCTTTTGAGAACTCCTAATAATTTTAAAAGGATCAACCTTTTTGGGGACAGAAATCTTGGGGTTACAGCGGTGGTGTGGGACTTTTGGATTACGCTATGATATCGATAAGGCCCATCTAAATTTCCTCAACTCTACGATTTTTTGCCCACTAAAGATCCATTTTTAATGCAGCATAATTTGGTCATTTCTGACTCGTTTCACGTCTAATGATGGCTTAAATAGAGCCTGAAAGCCGATTTTGGCGGTAAATGCGGAATTTTTGACGATCGACTGAAAACCCCCATTTTCCGCCAAAATCTGCCTTCAAACACATATTTCAGCCAATTTTTAACCCGAAAAGAGCTAAAAAATGGCCGATCATGATACATTTCGTAAAATATAGACTTTTACGAGAAAAAATAATTGAATTATGAGGAAATTCAAGGTGGGCCCCAAGACGGTCCTTTCGATCTCCCACTATTGATATCACTAGTTAATCATGCCGTTGAATTTCGATTCAGATTCTCGGTAACATTAAACTAAAACAAGTTTTCCAGAATATCGTGTGTAATCAGCACAAATCGGGCAATGTCTCAATGTCAATACGGCGCTTTTTCTCGGGAAGGCGGAAATGACCCCTTGACGGGTACTTGGCGACACCCCGAAAACGTGCGTGGCGATTCGCGGTTCGCGGCCATCGGGTCGGTCCGGCGCGGCGCGGCGCGGCGTCGAGTCGTCTATTTAAAGATGCACGGGTTTTTGTTCCAAGGTATCCGCCCGAACAAACGAATCGCGCGCGTTATTAATGATCGGCCGTCAAGCTATCAGCCCGCCGCGGCACCGGCCCGAAGAAAGTGACATTATCGCCGGGATCCCGTTGCCAAAATTCGCGAGGAACCTTTCAGCGATGATGCCCGGCGAAAGGGGTTTCATCGCGTCAATGGTCAAACGTCGACGTTATCGTTAATGGTGTCCGAGCGAGGGGTGGTTGCGGCGAGGGGTGGTGTCGAGATATCAGCCCCGGGAGCCGAAGAAAGTGACACTATCCGTGGGGTCCTGTTGCCGGAATTTGCGTGGAGCCTTGATGATACGGACCGCGTTAAGCAGAAAGGAACCTAGCCAAATTAGCTATTGCCAAACTTAATCGGGCAATTTAGTGATTAACAAGAAAACGGTTTTGCAAATTTTCGTGGAAATTTCTGTGAATTTTCTGCACAGAATGAAGCAAATTTCTTAAAATTGTCAAAACAATCCGCTCAGTTATTGTTGTTCTCTTGTGAAAAAATTAAAGTGCCCAATAGCTGATATGGCTTGGTGTCTTTCTGCGAAACGCGGTCCATATTATACTGCCACGCTAAGGAAAAACGTCGTATGAATACTAGAGAGTTGCAAAATTTCCTCCAATAAAATTTGTATTTTCAAGGAAAGTTATGAAGATTTCCTCTTGCAATATTCAGGTAATTCAGATCTGATCGCGATTGAAATTCTGTGAACAAATCTAAGAAACATTTTCACATATTTCCCTGAAAATGTATTTCTTTTATCAGAAGAAATTTGGCAACGTCTGAAGGTTCTGAAGGTTTTCTTCTCTAGCACGGTGGTATAGTTTCGGGATTTGATCTCGACAATGGTCAGAGGAAGCGTCGGTGTTGTGATTGATGGTATCCCGGCAAAGGATGTCAGTAGAGAGAAGTCCTGGATGCTTCTTAAAATTTGAAATTGTTTTCTTTCTTTTTACCAAAGTGTGCCTAAGTTCAGCAGTGCTGGTACAGGAGGCCCTCGATTTCATCTTTTCAATGGTTAGAGGAAACGCTGTCGTTATCATTGAGGTGTCCTGCAGACCGTTTATTGAATCTAGTCGAAGCTATGTCGACAAGATAAGGCATGACAAAGCCCTATCTCTACCGTGTAATTTATCAATGTTCGGTGTCCTCTTGGGCCTACATAAATTTCAATAATCAATCCACTGGAGGGATTTTAGTTGAGAGAGTTGGCAGATTCTCTTCAGGATTGTATAATTTAACCTCTACATCCTCATCCTTACCATTAATCGCTTTTGGGGTATTTTCTGTCATATTTTAGAAGCCATCGACAGTTTTACTCACTAATATACGGCACCACTTTATTAAATCCAAAAACCAGCAGAGATGTTTTAGAAACACAATTGAAACATGTATGTTTGTAGTCCCACCGTCGATGTCCATAATTTGCTATGCTACAGGCTACAACATTAGAGCTTCCGGAACTCCTGGAACAGTACTAATATTGCGATGTCACAATCGGCCTTTCGTCTTCAGCTTGTCTTAGAGCATTGCCAATTACTTCAAGGACTATTCATACATGATATCAACCACTCTATTTGATTTTTTACCCCACCTCATCTACTTCCAGATACCCTCTACTCCTGCACCTTCGTTTAAAGGGGTTTGTCAGGCACTGTGCCCCTTTCTTTTCCTTTAAACACCTGACATTCATTTAAATACCTGGAACCTGAATTCTGATTCGCTTGTGGTCTATCTTCTCAACTGAAGGCGACGATTTTCTTCAACATCATTGTTGTAAAATGTAATTCACAGGTTGCGCGGCAGGTGGTTTTGAAGTTGTTTTAAAATACCTGAAGCCTGAATTCTGATTCGCTTGTGGTCTATCCTCTCTACTAAAGGCGCTGTTTTTCAGCATCATTAGTCCAAAGCGTGATCCACAGGTTGCATGGCAGATGGTTCGAAGGCGTCTTAAAATACCCGGGGCCGGAATTAAGATTCACCTGTGGTCTATCCCCCAAACGGAAGGCGTTCAACCTCATCATCATTAGTCCGAGGCGTGATCCGCGGTTTGCGTGGCGGGCGGTTTGAAGGCGTCGCGTCGCGGTGGATCCGGCAACAGGTGGACCTGGGTGCGAGCGCATCGCGGCAGCTAACCTCTAATCGCATACGCGAGGAGACCGCGCATCATATTAATTGGCCATTAACCTCGCCGCTTTTGCATAATGGCCCCCCGACGCACGGTTTCGGCACACGCTGACCCCTTGCCTCCCATCCGTCTGCCGGCCCGTGCAAAATGAGCGTTATCAGCGCCGCGCAAGTACCGCCCGGAAATTAACCCCGGCACATCCACTGCGGCTCTTTTCAGCCAATTTTGCGCACCGCCCTACAGTGGATTGAATCAATTAGAGAGGTCGGACATGAAATTTTTGACTCAAACTGCAAATTTTGATGTTTCTTTTGTCACATTTTTAATATCAATGTGTGCCACTAGAAGGAAATTTCACGAGGGAATCATTGGTACCTCTTTTAAAATCTCAAAATTTCGTACAAACGGAGTTATGAGCTTTTAAAGTTTCCTAATTTTGTCCGACCTCTCCAATTGAGTCGATCCATTGTGCGCCCGTGGAATATCGGGTGTTTTAGGAGCTATAGTCAGTTCATCGTCGGCGGGTTCATTATTGGAACTCGTTGGAGCTATGTCGGCAAGATAAGACAAGACAATAAGCCCTATTTCTACCAGGTAATCCGTCCTTTCCCAGACGAAGGAACGTAACTCGACTCCGAGGTCGCAAAATCGACTCAAACAGTTCGATTTTTAACAAGAGTGGTGTACTTGCGCAATTTTACCCAAAATTTTTTCAGATTTTTGCATGAGATTAGAGGAAAAATCAGTGGAATTTCCAGGCGGAAGTTATCAAAATTCTCCTGTTAAAAGTGCAATTTTTGCTAGGGCAACATTGGTATATAGTTACGTCCTTTTGTCTCGAAAGCGAGGAATTCATCGATGTTCGATGTCTTCTCGAGTCTACGTGAATTTTAATAATCAGCCCATTGCAGGAAAAATCCCTGCAGTGGATTTTCAAAGGTCTACATAGGACCAGATCAATGTCCATATTCTCTCAATGAAGGAATTTAATCTGGAATCAGAGTAAAAACTCCGGAGAGAAAGACGTTGTGCCTGATTGAATACCGTCGTTTTTGCTGCTCTTTCTCCAAAAACGAACGCTCCTTAAGAATGACCTATGGGTGAAAATAACCTTAACCCCACATTTATCTTCGCATGATAATTGAATTATTTGTCAACGAACACTTTCTTAAATTGATGTTTGAACAAGTTGTTATCGAAAGCCAATAAGTCCATTTTCCTAATGAGCTCTGATCTACGTAAAAATACTAGCGTTGCGGGGCTCATCTGGGAAATAGACTGGGTTCCTTCTAGAAACAACTCGTCCATTTTGGTATTAGAATTCACGAGTCCCCAAGATGACCACCCTTCGAGGGCACTTGATCGTCCACGCCCTTCCAACCAATCAGTGCGAAGCGTATACGATCGACTATCGATATCTTCCCTTTTGAAGCTGTGGTAAAGAATCGATTATTAAGGTGTTGACTGCGAACACCCTATTTTCGATCCTTTTCCATATGTTTAAAGACAAATCAATCGATTTATCGCGAAGAACCCCACGCCACTGAACCAATCTCTTTTGACCTCCGTAGATTTCCTGGCTTTGCTTCCCCACTCTCCCCTTTCATTTTCCGACTAGTTGCGAAGCGTGAATGATCGATTATCGATTTTTACCAATTTGAAGCAATGGTAAAGAATCGATTATTAAGGTATTCGCTGCAAATTTTCTGTTCATCGATACTTTTCCATAGGTTTAAATGGCAGATGAATCGATGTATCGCAAAGCACGGTCTTTCAGTTTCCGACGCGGAGAAAGTTGGCGCCCGGGGAAAAATCGAAGGCATTTTCTTCTCATCGGAGCTCACCTGGGCGGAAAATCGATATCCTCGGGCCGCGTCCGGGGCACTTATCCGCGCCACTCCTCGGACACCGGGCAGCCTCTCCAGCGCCCCTCCCGTCGGAGGCGCCCCTCCGCTCAGGGGCGCCCCGCCCGCCCGTGGAAATCCGCTCTCCAACTTTCCCTGGAATCCTCTCACGTTTCAGCCCGCCCTTCCGACTGCGGTTTCGCTAATGGCCTTTGAATCGGCTCCATAATTAAGCTCGCCGACAGGCAGCAGTCATCGACATTGCCAACTCCCGAGCGAGGGAAGAACGCCGTATGAGTGTATAAATTTCGCCAAAACTCGGAGACAATGAATACAGGGTGATCCTACAGTTCCGCATCACCAATATTAGGCATCACCCAACCCTATAACTTTTGAACAAATTGAGATAAAAAGATGTAATTTTGTGACTGTTCCTAGATTGAAAGAATCAACTTTGGGGGATGTTCACATTTAAATGGGACCATATCGAGAAGAGGCAAACACTCAAGGGGTCATAGGGGTGGCGCGGAACTTTTGAATAACCCCGTTTTCTAGTACATTTGCAAAATCTACGTATGGAATATCGCAAAAATGACGCAGGCACTAAATAAGTCCTTATGAAAACTAAGTCATAAATCAAAGACACATTGTCCTTAAACAAGCAGGGCGCGAAAGTACCAAATCGCCTTCAATTGATAGAGTAGGCAACATGCGCTCCTGCGAGTTTGAATAGTGGTATCGACGCTTACGGCTATTTCTGCCGTATACAGAAAATGGTAAGTCAGGTGGTCGAAAGCCTCTAAGTATACGGTACAGTTGAAATCTCATATTTTAAAGGGTCACAATTATCTCTGCAGATCAATTAACCTCATAATTTTATTAAACAAACCATGGACTAATTGTTTAAAATCCCCAATGTGCTATCTTCCTCACAGTTTAATAGTTACTCTCAGAAGTTAGTTACCTAATAGTTACTCACCAAACAGTTAAGCAATTGCTCTAGCAATCCTAATGTCTAATTCAGGTAATTTGGATATCAGGTATTAGGATAAACAGAAAAATTAAAAAAATCTTCCCAAAAATTCGTGATTTGTCAGGGGAACTTTTGCAACGTCTGAAAGCTCGCACGACGTTCTTCCTTAGCACGGAAGTATTTCCAATCCGGCATCGAGGGTAGCTTTCGGGGCCATCTTGTTCGGGGGCCGCGCGTTTTTATTCCGATTCCCGCGTCGTAGTTTATCTTTTCGACGGCCATCAAGCCACTCGACCGATTTTTCCCGCGCCGTTTTTTTTTCCATTTTTTTTTTCACGCCTCTCCCCGGTCGTTGCAGAAACACATTATCGCCCGTCGCTTCGTTCCCGATCGCCCCCATCCCCTCCCCTCCTCCCACCACCCCTCCCCTTTTCTCCCCCGAGGGCGCATGAATGGCTTTCATGAGTTTTACGTTACGACTGCTGTCTTTTCAATGGAGCCTTCCGGCGCTGGAGCCACTCTCAGAGCGCCTTTGCTTCGGGAGAAAAGCGTAAGTGCATCCCGGCGTTAAACGCGGAAAGAATGTGTTTCCGTACCTCGCGGGGCCCGTTCCTAATTGCACTTACGGCTGTCTTACGCAAAAGTTCGAATGCGTCTATTTCGCGCGATTGAAAGTCGATTTGTATGGACCCTCTGCGGCGTTGTTGGAGCCGTTTTCAAAGCTGCTGTGTTACGGAAGAGAACAGTAAGTGCATCTCTGTATGAGCCACGATTAGCACATGAACTTATATGTTTCAAGGACCATATCAAAACCCACTTACGGCTCTTTTCCGTAATACGGCAGTAAGGGCCACTATGCTACGGAAGAGAACAGTAAGTATAGTCGGGCGTGAGCCGCGGTCGGCATGTGTTCTTATGCGCTTTTTAGTCATTTTCATGTTGTACATACTGCTCTTTTCCGCAGCGCGTCGAGTGAGTCTATTCTGCGCTATGGAGAGTCGATTTGTATAGACCCTCTACAACCCTTCGATGCGAGACGATTTCTGCTGAATACGTGCGCCTGCAGATTATTTCAGTTTTCCTCGGTAGCGAGGGATTTTTAACGCGAATCAATGACCGTTAATTCGACGGATCTATTCAGAATCAGCCTATAACCGTATTTTATGTTGCCTAATTTCTTCCTATATTTGTTTTTCAAAATGACTAACCAACTTACTTAATGCCTTGAAATATGAGTGAATTTCCCTTAAGCACAAGAAATTTTATCTACAAAATTTCACGGCTGAATTTTTTTTAGTGCCCCGTTAAAACAATAAAATGTGAGAGGAAAGCGAGCAATGTGTGATGTACTTACGTATGTAATTAAGCTGATTATATAAAAAATCCGTCTAACGAAGGATTTCAGCGGAAACTCGATTTTGGAAATGCAAATGCAGTAATATCCCGATTATCGAACGCACGATACTCCTACGCAGGTAAAATTGAGTATTTGGTCTAAAACAACTCAACCAACATAATTTCCTCCGTTACAAAATTTCTGTTTTTGAAACGTTTAATTTTGAAGGAAGAATTTTTATTTTAACTTTCCGGATATCGTGTATTGAATTACGAATGAAATTTTCCGAAAAATCGGAAGAAAATGACACATAAGTTTCTCTGACAATTCGTATTTTATTGAAGGAAGTTTGGCAACGTTTGAAAGCACATATTGCGTTTTTCCTCGGCTCAGCAGTGCAGCCCTCACGTCTCTGCGACGGAAAGTACGTAATTTCCTAATCCTATGTGCTGTTTGCTCGTAAAAGCTGAGGTTAAATTCCGAATTCAAATTCTCTGAAACACTGGGATACAATTTTTCGCAAGTTTCCCTAAAAATTCGTATTTCACCGAAGAAAATTTGCTAACGACTGAGGGCTCAAACTAAGTTTTTTCTCAATACAGCAGTGTAGTCCTCACGTCTCCACATCGAAAAGAACATAACCTCATAGTCCTACGTTCTGTTAGCTCGTGAAAGTTGAGGCTGACGCGGTATCGATGGGATGTGAACCTGCCGTAATAAGGGAAAAACGCGAATCTACACAGAGTCTGAATGGGAGATACGAGGTTCTTGCTCATGACGACAGAGCCTCCGGACCTTTTCGCGACTCCGCTCTCGCGGGTGCCTAAAATCACTTCCAGGGAAATGCGCGCCTTGTCAGTGCCGACACAATGCCGCGCATCAGTTTACAGCGGTCCATTATTGTCGCTCCTTTGACGTAAGGGCGTATCTCGATTTCTTCATGAGCCGCACAAAGCGTGCATTTATATGTGAAACAGGGCTCACGAGGCAATTGAGATATGCCTTCATGTCAGAGGGGCGACGTTATGCGGCGGAACCCCCCGATTCTCGAGCCGAACATTTTTACCTCATGCTTCACCCAAAAGCAGGGTTGCAAGCGGTAGAGATGCCAGGAAACCGGGGAAATTGCGGGAATGCTAACCGCCAAAAGGGAGCTTTTTTATTCAGTGTCGCGATGGGCGTCAGACAGCGTTGTCCGTCAGATTATGGTTAAGTGGATTTTATTCTTTACGGTAGGTAGAGTGAGGAAATTAGCTCTGTTCTGTCACACATACAGAACTTCGGTTCATATGTCACCTTCTCTGAATCAGGTAACTGAAGCTTCAAAAATTTGGTTTCTGTAACTAAAAACTTCATTTACCCAAACCGAAAAACTTCGAAGTTTAATAGACGCTATTATTGGTGACGTTATTTCTCTATTATATCGAATAAGATCGTATTAGTAACAACGACTTAACCTCTTTCAATACTAACCATGAGAATAAATGGATGTAAATACGTATATTGCTTTTTTGTGACGTAACTCCAACAGCGTCTGAATGAACCCAATTTTAGTCCCTGAATCCTACCTTTTTTCGTCGTAATTTTTTGGTTGACTAGTCAGGGATAGTTATTCACCTAAATTAGGAAAATCACCGATTTGTCTCGGAATTTAGGAGAATTTGACATTTTTAGTCCCGCATTTTCTGGGAAATTAGGGAAAAGGGGGATTTTTTTTAAAAAAATTCAGGAAGAATCCTGGGAATTTTCTCTGTACATCTTTTCAGTTATTCACCGAAAAAGCACCGATAAGCAGTGTTAGGAAAAAGCCTAGATTAGTTTCAGAATTTAGGGGAATTTGACATTTTTAGTCCTACATTTTCTGGGAAATTAGGTAAAGGGAGATTTTTTTTTTAATTCAGGAAGAATCCTGGGAATTTCCTCTTTACATCTTTTCTGTCAAGTCAGGGAAATTTGATCTTCCTCTTGACTTGCAACGTCGGATCGAAGAAGCGCAGCCCGGCGACGTTCTCGCGGGATGACGCTAAAAAAAGACCGAGCGATTCCGGGGCGTCCCTTTCAGAGGAAGTCGACTAAATAGAGGGATCCCCGAACTGCTGAAGTTTTCGGGAAAGGCGAGACCGGCGGAGCTCCCCGGTGAAATTAATTTCAGTTAACGGGTCTTTTGTTCGCGTCCCCTCCCCCGCGCTGTCCCCCTCACTTAGCCCCCCACCACCCCCGCCCCGGGGCATTGTGCTTCTCAATTTCGCTACTCGCATGGGAGGGGAAAAAATCGCCGGGTTATAATACACAGTTCTTCGAGTAACTTCGGTCGCGATGAGTTTTAACTTTCGAAACTGGTTAATACGCATTTATCAAGTTCCCGAAATTAATTTTCCGAGCCGTGGCATTGTTGTCAGCTCGTGCTAAAAAATCGGCTTACTCTCCTCCCCCCTTGCAGATTTATGTAAAATATATGAATTTTACGATGTGGCAATCCTGATCGCGACGGCTGGTGACCCCGAACTTTGTACTTTGAATCAGCCAGCTTTCTCGGAGCATTTTTTCCTCCCCGAAAAATTATACTGCTTTTTCTTTGCAAGTCTAAGGTTGAAGACATGAACACAGAAAAAACTATTGAACTTGGTTCAATGACCGTACATGAATTGCGTCACACATGAGGAGGACGAAGGAGGACTGGTCCAGCGTAACAGGGACGTGATAGGAAGGAACAGGGGTTTGACCCTGCGCTTGATGTCATAAAATAGTTTTCGTAATATACCGGGCGAAAAATGTATCATTATTTTATTTATTTATTTTTTTTTATGGTAGTGAATGTCAAACAAAAATTATTATTGGACAACTTTAAACACAGTTAGTGTTTAAAGTTAAAACTTTTTTCGTATACTCTTCGCGTTAAAAAATGGGGTTTTCATGGAAAAGTCAGCAGCGTTTTTTCCTATGAACTAGTTAAAAAATGGTTTCAGACTACGACGGAAGAATTAATCCCTGATATGTTGTGGAGAATAGGTATAATTAGAATTAATATCAGCATTCTTCGGGAAAAAAAAAAAGAAAAAAAAAAAAAAAAAAAAATTGCATTTACTAAAATAATCTAGAAATTAATCGTGAAATGATGACTCATTCCACTCCACGTATATTCGACCGACTTTCTAGGTCTCCCTTAATGCGAGACTCATATTTTTCATTCGGCGAATGAAATTATAATGTAGTAGGACTTCAGGGACATTCTGATCCTAAGACTATTCGGGAAGAATTTCCAAAACGCATTTAGGCGTGTGTCACCTCGGGTGGCTCCGAATCAGGATTTTTTCAACTTTCGAAGTTGGCAACGGTTCTGCGAGGGCTCGTCTGGTTGCACTTAGGATCGCGTTGACAGCTCAACCGCCCACCCGGATGAATCCGACCAGTGTTGCCGTTTTTTTTTAAGAGAATCGTGTAAATGTTCCCGCAAACGCGTCTTTAGAACCCGTGTACACGAGACATGTTGGTTATTCAGCTGTCCGCGACAAGACATAAATTTGAACAAATAGCGCGGGTAACAAGGCTAAGAAAAACAAATGAAACCAAGACATCTGGGCTGGAAACGCCACAGACCTCTTCAGTGGATAAAATATGAATAATTTTGATTTTAAAAACTTAGCACTCGGTTGTATCTTTTCTAAACACGAGATGAATAATGTTGTAATGTTGTTATGGGACCGTTCCTAAATTACGTAACGCACCTTATCGGCATTTTTGACCACCCTCTCCCCTTGTAACGCTTTTGTGACGTAGGTCCCTATCGTTCAACGTGTAAAAACAAAATGGCGTGACTCTTTCCTCGACCTTCTTCCCTCCCAGAGCGTTACGTCCCCTTAATATTGTTGGGATAACATCATTCATCTCGTTTTGAAAAGGCAAAACTGGGCACTAAGTTTTGAAATTTCAAGTCAAGTTAAATTCCATCCAACTGCAGAGGCCTCTGATGTTTCCAGCCGAAAAGCCTTGTATTGGTCTCATCTCGTTACCTTCCGGTCAAAGTATCACAAGAGCCATGCGACGTTTAAAAATTTCCGCCGCCGTTTTATTTTTTACAGGTAAATTTTTGGTTGAATCCGTTTGAAAATTTCACTGACTTTTATCGGCAGCACGAGGAAAATTCAGTTGACATTTTCGGACAACTTGAACAATTTCCCTATAAAAAAGAAAATGGTGGCGGAAATTTTTAAACGTCGCATGGCGCTTGTGATACTTTGGTTGGAAGGTGATGATTTGTTTTTTCTAGCCTCGTTACCCGCGGTGCGTACTTGTTTAAATTTAAAGTCGTATACATTTCACCTGTTTGTTCTCCTCGATAATAACGCTCTTTCCTAGGTGAATTCTCTCAGACAATCGGCAGCACCGCAGCCAACAACGTCTCCACGTTAGGTTTTGCGATTTTAATTTTACCGCCGTGCTCTGCGTCAAACCGCGAACCCCTCAGCGAAAGGGTTCCGCATGTCCCTGTCGTACCACTTCTCTCCTCCTCCCCCACCTCGCCCTTCGTAACTCGTGAAACTCTTACGAATCGGAAGCTGGTCTATCTGTGGCACCGAATTTGGCGCATTCCAAGCCTCTCAACTTGTCAACCCAAATCGACCATTTCCTTATCAAAATTCGATTCGAATAAAATGTGTAAGCGTGTTTTTTTGGGTTATCGCAGCCGTGCACACCGGGCGAGTGAATGAGGCGTGAAATATTCATGCATGCAAGAGGGAATTATTATTCGTGTCAGTCACGATAGTTCATGGCCGCGGAAGTTCATAATGGGGTTTCCGAAGGGTGCGGGATTTACGATTTAACCATGACATTCTATGGAAACTTCTGCCATGAGCACAATGGTCTCGTCTGCAGGCAACTCAAAATAAGCTCTCAAAGTTGAGGCCACAAGTCCGGCATAGTTCCAGAGTATGGGAGTGTTCACCTCTGTATATATTTAACTTCTATAATATAGCCTGATTTCATGCTACATCCCCTTAACTAGCTCTTTGCTCAGATACATAATTTCTTGAGACTTTTTAAAATGAAATTTTCCAGCGTGAAATTTTCTCAGCAAACTGTGATTTTTTGTGAAATTTCATCCTGATTTTGGTGACAAGTGGACATCGGTGTAAAAAGTTTTGCATTTTTTCCCCCTATAAAAAGCTTTTGATTTCTCAATGAAATGAAAGTGAATTTTCTGACGGATGCAAAACTCTGATCCGGCGGAAGTCGGTAAAAAATGTATAATTTTAGTCAATAATTGCTCCCTCTTAAGACAGAATATTTTCTCAGATAGTCGAAAATTTTCAACTATTTACCGAAACTTTGACAAAATGCGTCAGAAATTTTTGAATGGACTTTAAAAAGATCAATAAACCACTTGGTTCTTATCATTTTACTTACTCATTCAAAACCCTGTCTTGGCGGAAATTATCAAAAAAATCAGAATTTCAAACGATTTTCCTCTCTTTTAACGAAGAATAATCTCTCATATATCAGCGAGAATAATAGACCATGTGTCCTAGCATTTGAAGAAACGCCCAATTTGACTATTGGCCTTCGATAAAGTTATCAAAATCTCTCGATGGAACCTAGCATAAACAATTATCACAACATGGCCGAGCCTAAGTCAGGAACGTACCTATGGCAGAATTTAACACCGGTAAGAACGAATCGCCGAAAATAACGTTGCTCCTCATACGTAAGTGCTTAACTACTTTTTGGGACGAGCTTTGTCTTCCATAGAAGGCCATTCTCTCCAGGGCTCAAGAATGAAAGAAGTTACGCCCTTGCGTTAGAAGAAAGACGCTGAATAAGCTGAGCAAGAGCCGAGTTCACGGGAACTTCCCGAAAATTGCATTTACTTCTGGGGAAACGAGGAACGAAGAGAGGGAAATTATGATGAACGGCCGAACTTTTTCAATTATCCATGTCTTTTCCAATTTCCAATTCCAATCGCGCTGTTTCCCGACGAATTAAGGGCGTTTATACGGACGTTCCGATCCGGACGAGCATTCTTATTTCGCTCGGATTCCCGTCCATTTTTCCGAACTTTTTTAAGCTGTGGC
Source organism: Bemisia tabaci (assembly GCF_918797505.1). Classification (NCBI taxonomy): domain Eukaryota; kingdom Metazoa; phylum Arthropoda; class Insecta; order Hemiptera; family Aleyrodidae; genus Bemisia; species Bemisia tabaci. The sequence goes on along the minus strand of NC_092797.1, from coordinate 46,139,809 downwards.
TCGCGGCTCAGCGGTCAGAATTGGAGGAATTTTCCGTGAAAGGACGTAAAAGCCGTAGGAATCTTCTACCTTTTACGTCGTTTTTCAAACAAACCGATAGATAACGGAGCTCATCAAGTATCTCCTTATCTGAGGCGGAAGTGACCACTCCGTTATTGTTGCTTGGGTCATTACTGCCACACTACACAAAGTAGCAGTAACTTCTTTCCAGTTTTTGCGATTTTTCCAAGTTTCACTGCGCTATCCTTGGAATACTCCAATAATCTCGCACTTGAAAAAAAACACATTGGATCTAGAGTCCAGACTCTTGAAAACATTGACAAGAAAAAGGACTCTTGATTCAAGAAGATTTAAGCTTAAATCAAAAAGAAATCCGCATAATTAAGAGGCTTGGTTCTTGATTCAAGCTTAAATCTGATCGAATCAAGAGTATTTTTTCTTGTCGATGTTTTAAGAGTCTGGACTCTAGATCCAATGTGTTTTTTTTTCCCAGTGCGTGCTTATTTTTCTACACGAGTTTTTCCGAGTTTCGAGATTATCCTGTAATATGAAGGACTGCAGGAATATGTACAAACATAAAAGCTGTTGGAAGAAGTGGAATAATGTGCCGGAAAAACCTGTTTGAAAATTCTCTTATAATTACCTGTTGGAATAACCGTTGGAAAAAAGAAGAAATTAGGGAAGAAAGTAGAAACCATTACAATATATTTTCTGCAATGGCATGCTTTGATTTCTCCTTCCCTCCTTTCTCTTTCCAGTGATTGGTTTGGCTTTTTCGCCTATTATACTCATAACATCTACATTCATATCCCGACTCTGGAAATTGACCGAGTGAACACATCCATAGTCAGAGCTTTCAAATTTTCAGGGATCAAGGATCAGGGAATGTTTTCGTAGACCCACTCATTTGTTTCACAAAAATGACGACGCCCTTTATTTCTGAAACACCCATTCGACCCATGAAAACCAACGAAAATCGTCTCGATGCCATTATGATCGTATTAAGCAGATTGTTTTGTATTTGATTGGAAGTGCCAGCTCAGACAATTACGATAAAAGGAATCGTAAGCTCAGACTAACGACCCTTTCGTAATCCAAACGCCCCCTCCGTCCCGTCAAAACGTGCTCAATTGGTATTTGGTAACGCTGTTTACAGATCGACTTTCTTATTGGGAAGTCTTTTCAATAATTTTAGACTTACAGCTCGGAACGACAACAGCGATGAATCAATTGCACTTCAAGAGGTCACTCAATCGTAAACGATGAAATTTCTGGGATTTTATAGGGTGGAGAAGTCGATTTCTTCTGACAGGTTGCAAGGGAAGCAGGGTTGGCTCTACCACGACTAAAAACCAATTTATCTTTACGTCGACCGCGTGGTTCTTTTCAAATTTTATAGTTTAACTATTATTTTCCCGATGACATCTTATTTTTCAAAATCAGCTCATGACATACTGTGGTCGGAGAAAAATTTGAAATCTAAAGTAGCCGAAGTAGTTAGACTATGTCATACGTACGATTGAAGTAACGGAAACCTTCAGCTCTTTCTATAGGGTGATTTAGAAGTCCCGCAACACCATCAGGCATCACCCCTGTAAAAATTGAACAACTTGAGTTGCAGACTTGAAATCATGTCTCACATAGGTCTGCATAGGTCATGTCTTCTAGGTCGTAGGACACAATTTTTTGAACCTCCATCTAAAACTTAAAGAGTATCCTCCCGGAAAGGGGCAAGAACCCTAGGAGCTGTAGAGGTGGTTCGGGACTTTTGGATCACCCTGTAGATTCCAAATCGCAGTGTTTCCGATCACGGCAACCCTGAGGAATTAGAAGCGGTCACTACCCGGTTTACGAGAAGGAAAGGAGGTTAAATGGTAATGTTAAAACCGCTCATTTACTATTCATAGGTTCGTGAGGGGGGGGGGGGGTCCTTACCCTTCCGTGCCCCCCTTATTTTTCGCCCGACCTACGTCCCTCGGGGACGAATCTCCGTGATTTCGGGCATAATTACTCGGCCGTTTAAGTATTCACGAGGAGAATCGCTATAGAAACCGCCGTGAATCGCCACCAAACAATGAATTCTTGCACGGAGAGAGATTCGTTGTCGTGCGCAATTGAAATCTCAAGAACGCGGCCCCCTTGAATACACCGACTGAACTCCTTGCCTGATTCTTTAGTTTGTAGACAATTTCTAACGATGGACTAGACCAACGATAGACAGAACTTATTTTCTCGTGTTGTGGTTTTATGAGACAACGTTTAAGAATTCATGATGACCCTCTTGTAATATCGTCAGACACTTCTTCTGCGTACGATATTGTCGTTAATCAAACATCGTCGCTTCCCTCACGATAGAACGTAACTCCCTTTCTAGGTTGCCAAATTTCTTCTTGAAAAGTAAATTTTTACCAGGAGCAACAAGAGTATCTCTAACTGGAAATCCAACTGATTTTTCTTCAGACCACATGCGAAAATCAGAAAAATTGCACAGGTACATTCTTGTAAAAAATTGAATTATTTGAGTCAAGTTTGTAACCTTGGAATTGAGTAACGTTCCTTTGCTCGAGAAAAGACGTATATGCAGTCTCCGAGGACTTGACTTAATTTTGAATCTTATTGAAACTACTTCACACAGCACAACTCAAATTTCGATCAATCATTCGAGCTTTTTGACTTAAAAATTGTGTTTTAATGTCTGAAGAAATTGTATAATATTTTTATAATTTAAAATAGTCTTAGTTTGATAAAATGATCATCCCTGATAGAGATTCATATTAATTTCGCATAAGTATTTAGATCGTAAATTTTAAATTTTACTCACCTCTTCGAAGTTCAAAATATTCAAAGGTAGTTATGAGCGTAGTGGTTTCATTTTAGAGTTTTTCTAATATCAGATTGGTCATGGAAGAGAAAAATTGACGCGAGAGCATAAAAATTGGGAGTTTTGTTTTGATATTGAGAGATACTTGGGATTAATTGTCATTTCATGAAAATCTAATATACTGGCGGAGTATTTGGATATTATATCGAACCCTACACTTAAATCCCACAGAAAATTCCAGTTTTTCCCACTTTTCCCCAACTTCCCAATTTTTAAACCACACATCATTTGTTTTTATCCTCTTTCTTGGTTGCTGCTGTGCGTTGCATTAGCCTGGATTATCAAATTAATTTTAAACCCAAGTCTCTCTCCAGCTCGGTTTGTATTTGTGCTTGCATAATACCACATTCTCCGGAACTGAGGATTGAATTCATTTGGAGAGAATACGACCAGAACTGCAGAATCTTATTGATTTTGTCCTCGGCCGACTCATTTTTTTTTTGGCTCAAAATGTTTGTCTTCGGTTGATCTCACGTTTTTCTGAAAAAGCCTCTTTTTAGCTTACGACGAACAGTGGACCGAATCGATAGGAGAGATCGGACAAAATTTGGAAACTTCAAAAGTTCATAACTGCGTTTATACGAAAATTCGAGGTTCTAAAAGTGGTTTCATTGGTTTCCCTGCGAAATTTTCTTCTTAAAGCACTCTTTAAAATTCAAGATGTGACGGAATATACATCGAAATTTGCAGTTCCAGTCAAAAAATTTCAAGGACGACCTCTCTGATTGACTCGTTCCACTGTACGACGATGAAAGGCAGCCTTTTCGACCCGAGAAACAAAAATACGGAGAAGGGAGTGAGGGGACTTAGTGATCTCTTTGTTGACATACAATCGGTAGAGAAACGCTGCTTTATTTTCGCTCCTAATAGAATTTGGTTCCTCAGGATAAAAGTTGACCACGAGTGGGGTTTTACTTTTGACTTTTGGCGGCAAAAGCAGGTTACTTTAGGAGGCTTCGCGCGTTTTGTCACGTCTTATCACGAGTTCGACGCTGAAGTGGTAGGCGGAGGCTCGGTCGAATCGTAAAGCGGACGTTTTCAGCAAATTATTGTATTTTTCCCCCGCAGTCCTCCGATGGAAAGTTGTTTGATTCTCCTCATCTAAAATCCTCGTCCACCAACAAACGGTTTTTAGATGTACCCGAAAACTTGAACAAATTAAATTCCCCTTCAATTCGACAGCTATACAATTTTAGCTACTTGGGGGCTGAAATAGTTGCGCATCTAAAATCCTCATCCACCAACAAACGGTTTTTAGATGTACCCGAAAACTTGAACACATTAAATTCCCCTTCCATTCGACAGCTATACAATTTTAGCTACTTGGGTCTTGAAATAGTTGTATCACGCACTTTACTCAAACTTAATATAACAACTACCTCAATATCAACTCCCACGCTGATAAAAATATTTGTGTTTCTGTGGTGCTCTCGGTTGATATAGGAAGTGAATCACAAACCAACACAAATGTTGTGTTGATTTTGGTACAGTTTGTGGTTTAGCGCAGAAACCAAGGAGAGACCGAGAAAATGCATTCCTCCGATTGCGATGTTGGTATTTATCGTTTGGTATTTTATTAAATTTCTCCAAGAAAACTAGCTTTTTCTTGAAATTGTCAACCAAAGCCCGAAGGCCAGGGTTATTTTATGTTTTACCTCCCCTATTATTAAACTTTTGTGTGAATTCTCTCTGTGTAACCGAGTTGATTTCGGACATTTTTAACCATTCTGTGTACAGTATTTAACAGCGTTCTGCAGAAATTTTTATATAGGGTATTCCATTGTCATCGCTCCAAGACTTGACGTTCAAAATCGTTACTTTTAATCCCGAATCACACCGTTGAGATAAGCCCGAGCTAAGCACCTCTGACACGAGATAAAAACCGCGTGGCAAACGAGAAAAAAATCACTTTCCCGCCGCCGTAAACAGCCCGGTCCTAATGGATCATGTTCGTCACATTCGGGGGAACATCCGTGAAAACAGTTTACATTTCACACGTTAACCCCTCCCCCACCCCCACCAGCTCCCCCTCCGCCCCCGGGCGCTCTTTTGATCTCAGTTCCGCTGCGTGTCACTTTCGGTCCCGCGGCCGAGTGCAAATAAATGGTGATGCCTGTAAACTATACTGCCATGCTAAGGGAAAACGCCGTATGAGCCGTCAGACGTTGCCACGTCAGACGTTGCCGTTGTCAGACGAGCCACGTTAAAAACTGAGTTTACAGGGAAAATTGTAATTATTTGTTTCCAAAATTTCAGACAATTTTGTTCGCACGTTAATCTAAATTATCTGAAAATTTCAAAGAAAAATGTGCATTCAATTTGATATCTATGTAATTTTAGCTATCTGAACGTTGAAGTAGTTAAATCTATCATTGTCAGGTGGAGACAATAGCCCATCCGTTTTCTAGGTACGCCCTAAAACTAAGAAAAAACCAAGTCCTCCTTCTTTGCGATAAGTATGCAATTTGAGGTACTTGGACGTTCAAACAGTTGTATCTCACTTTTTAACGGAACTTAAACCAAACACCATCGACCAAGAGCAATATATCTTCTCTGAAAGTACCGTAAAAGTAAAAAGAAATTGAGCTCTCCTTCAATTCGATAGCTATGCAATGTGAGCCTCCCAGGTGTTGACATAATTGCATCACCCGTATTACTCTCATACGGTCTCAGCCAGCCTGATGACGTTATTCACCTCCCAGATCTGCCATGCTAAGGAAGAACGCCGTACAAAAGTTTGAGAGTTGCCAAATTTCCCTCGATAAAACATGCATTTTTGAAAATATTCATGCATATTTTTTCTTGAAATTTTCAGATGTTTTAGGTTAAATTACGTACAAAAACCTCTGAAAATTTTGGAAAATAATGTTCACAATTTTCCCAGTAATTTCGGTTTTTATCGGTATCGGTATCGGTAGCTTTTCGTTTTGCAGAAATTCGGCAAACCAAACAAACTGAAACTGATCGATTACTTCTGAAAGTTGATGAATGGGATGAAATGCACGGTTGCAGTATCAGGCTGTAGATTGACTGTTGACTTTCGCCGATCTTTGTCAGTTGCGTCAAACGAAATCCGCGAGATCCAATTAATCTCGCGAGGTAGCGCAAAATGCTATTTTGACTTTGGGGACCCGTGCGAAAAGCTTCATCGCCAGACCCCATTAACCATCGGGTCACTCGTTTCGTTTTCATTGCAGCATCGTGTTTAATTTAGATTTTCTAATTTTCAGACTGAATTATCCCGGGTTGATTGCGCATCCAAAGTGAATCCAATATTCGCTTTGCCAAGGTTCGGCTTGGGAAGGAGTGCCAAATTTCATGACGATTCGTTCATCGAGAGCTCGTATTTCAAGGAAATACGGATTTTTGCATTTTGAGCCTTGGGTGCTTTTAACCAGGGGAGTTTGATTTTTAAAGGCAAAAAGAAGTCTCATTCTGACTTGTAGAATCAGTTCTCAATTTTGCCACTTCAACCCTGAGGTATATCGTGTTCACTGTGAGAATCAAAGACATATTTGTGACTGTATCTGTGAAAAGGGACCATATCTTTCGAGTGAACATTTTCCTTAACGTTTTGTGAACGCGCAGAGGAAGAAAATCTGACATTTTAGCGCACGTTTCACCCTAAAATCTCAAAAATTGAAGGACATGTTAGTCCTGGAGCTCCCAGACGAAAATTGTTAGGTTGCAGAAAACCGTGGTTTAAGTGTTTGCGAAGAGTCAAGGAAAATTATCCCACGAAAGATGAGTTCTCTCTCCATAGATCCGGTCAAACAATCCTCTCAAAACGGAAATCAGTCCGTAATCAACTACTCTCTTCAACTTCGCCTATCTATCGTAAGGGCGTATCTTGATTTCCGCATAAGCACCAGAAAGGTTTCATATGGAAAACGGGGCTCTCGTAGAAATCGCGATACGTCCTTTCATCAGAGGGGTGACGATTTGAGCCGTTTACACGAATTAAATGAATGCAGCCCAAGTCCTTTTTTGACCCCTATGTTGAAGATAGTCTGGTTCAAATATTTTTACAGCTTTTGTTTATTTATATCCGAACGCATAAGTTAGAATGCACCCCGCTGACTCATATGTCTTGTTCCGGCCGCTTTAAGCCGGTTTATTTGTTTTCGAGGGTGGAAGTTACTCCGGAGGTCCATCAATCACAAGTTCCAACAAATTAACCGGAAAGAGCTGAAAGTTGCGCTGAAAGGGGGCAGGGGAGGGGGCTAAATTCAGCGCGCTTTTTTCCCCCGAGTGCGGACTCGCTGAAAAGATGGCGGGGTTTGTTTTCAGCGGTGTTTCCGGTTATTCGAAACTGCTTGGGCGGAAGATGAACTGGATAAAAACTCGCGATACGAAAAAAGGCGGTGAGGAATGTTAACGCGCCAACTTTGCTCGATTCCCGGGGCCCCGGTGAAGGCAGCTAAATAATTTTACGCTCGATTCGGCTAACTTTTAATGAAGCGTTTATCTTTGAAGGATCCATGCCGCGGGAACTTTTAAACTGCTCGATAAACTTGCAGTTTTTGGACCTGTCGTCTTGGTTGAGCTATCGAGTTCCGCCGCACAGTGCGGAATTCCTTGGACAAAAATCGAAAATTGACTTTCAAATTTTGCAAATGTTGTTTTGATATTCGTCATCAGGACAATTTTTCTGACATGAGGGTATACTTTTTATTTGATTTTCTTTCAAAATCCGGTTAAATATGGGTTTGAAGAGGGAGGTTAATTCGACCGAAAAGGAACTGTTTCATAAGAAATAAACATACTCTAAGATAACCAACATTAGATAAACCTTTTTTTGATAACTAAGGATATCCCTCCGGGTGGTTAACATTTCCTCATTCTTTGGACATATTCAATTTCAATCTTGCAAAAGAACTTTTGCACCTTTCTGCGGCCATCTGAGATATTTGCATTTAAAAATTAGTTAAAATCAGGTCAAACTCAGCATTTTTAGTCGCAATATTGAATGTTATAACTCCTAATTACGTGTATTTAGCTCATATGCAGCCATTTTGGACCCATGGTGCCAGCTCTCGGATGCTGGCAAATTCAAAATTCGTCAAACAGTGATCCCAGTGGGGCTCAATTGAATATCTCACACCTTTTATGGCACCTTCGGTAATTAATTACGTCGCCTCTGATTTTCCACCACACCGCTTATGGAAGTTCCGCACTGTGCGTCGCAAGGACGTCGTAAGGTGGATCGTAAGGACTCATATGAATCCGAGCGTTCGCCCGAGTCTTCGTCAAATAAACTTAGTTTCAAACTCAATTTTTATACTTTATCGCGAGCTAAAGTTTTAATCCAAAGCGCTTCTCGGTGAAGCTTCGGTGTCGTTTCGAGAGGAGAAAAATTCTCCGCTTTGTGATGGTGTCAGAAATTTTAAGCATCCAAGAAATATTTCAAACATTAAGCGTTACTGGAGGGCGTTACGCGCCTAAAACGTATCTCGTCTGAAACACGACTACACCGTCATTTTGTCACTGTGGAAAATCTCAAATATTTCAAGAGCGTTCAAAAAGTCTTTATCATTATTATCACGAACGAAGTTGCCTCAACATACATCCTCTGCCGTGCTAAGTAAAAACAACGTAGAAGTATTCGAATGTTGCCAAATTTCTTCGTTAAAAATATTTATTTTTGGAGAAAGCCATAAATATTTTTCTTTGGAACTCCCAGACTTTTTAGATCAAGTTACGAACGAAATCCTGTGGAAAATCGGGGAATAAATGGACTACATTTTGCAATTAAGAACTATACATTTCGGCCCGGTTAAAACAACGTATATGCTATTAGTTTTCCTATGCACATGAGTGTTTTTCCAGAAGAGCCAGAATTTATAGTTCCAAATTGCAAAATACAGTCCAAATATTCACAGATTTTCCTGAAAATTTGTAGTTTGTCGAAGTAAATTTGGCAAGGTTTGATGGCCTATACGGCGTTCTTGCTTAGCACGGCAGTCTTGCTCACGCACCTTTTTTTTTATAATTTATTTTTTATTTTCTCCTTCTTTCCCCCCTGAATACATACGATGATTAAGTGTGTGGTTGCATGACGTCTTTAATTACTACCCTATCACAGAGCCACTTCCTCCTGCCAAGATATCGCTATCACGTTCTGTATTTTTTCAGCAATGCTGCGTTGGAGCTAAATTTGGTGGACTCGCAGCGCTTTGACCCAGGATAATCTCCAAGTGACAGTGACTTCGTCTGGAACGTGTGCTTGCCCAGTGAAAGATAGAAAATAGTACGGTATGTGTTGCAGTAGTGCGTTCCTCCAGTTCCGATCGTATTTTCCGCCGGGGAACGATTCAGTGCGGCATACCATCCACTAACGCCCTCGTACCCAGTGGCAACTCCATTGTGTTCAACCTTAATTATTAGTTATTCAGTGTAAATAACGGATTATCTACTTCTCTCCTCCTTTCGACGGGTTCACCTACAATCTTGAGGTAAGTGTCTCGTTTCAGAAATTTAGAGGGTTTTCTTAAACTGATTGACAAATTTGAGAAGGGCTTTTGCCTCTTGCATATAGAATGGGTCAGTTTCACTTTTCACAGAATCGTATTTTGATGCTTGATTCTATAGACGAGCTAAAAATAACAAGATGCATTCAAATAGCAATTTTCTGCATTCAATATTAACCGCGATATCGCGTTTTGAAAAATTCGGTTTATGACGTCATCCGCCGTGGCAGTGACACCCTTGGTTTCTTTCACCTGGCTTTCATCCGTCCGGAAGACACACATTTGCACTAGTTACTCAACGTGAGATTCGGATGAAAGCAAGGTAGAAGAAACCAAGGGTGTCACAACCGCGAAGGATGACGTCATAAACCTAATTTTTCAAAGCACAATATCTCGGTTAATATTGAACGTAGAAAGTTGCTGTTTGGACAGATCTTATTATATTTAGCTAATCTATAAGAGGCAAACGTCAAAAAAAATTCTGAGACCAGCAACTGACCCATTTGGACTTTTTTAGGGGCATTTTTGTTAATTTGATCAGGGGTGCGGGGTGCCTCTCTATATCCGTCCTCATCATGTTATATATCAAGTCGCTACCTCAGCGCACTAGAGCGCTCTGCGACTCCCAATCGCCATTGGAATCGAACATGTTCATCAAGTTCCGTTCATCCTCATCATGTTCCTTGGAGAAAAATGTTCAGCTCGGGGGCGATCTGGCTGGGGCGCGAGGGCGAGGCGAGTTGAAAGGAGTGAAGAGCCCCCTTCACACGGCACAACAGTGACGATGGTGACGTGGGGGGCGCTTTTTAGATGCAAATAAACTCGGGGCGAGAGCGGGGACCCGTGCACTCCTCGGCGGCGGTTCGTCACGTCGATGCCAGGGCGCGCTTCGATCGCAGGAGCCTTGACCCGTGTCACGGCTGCACATAATTACCGTGAACAATGTGTTTTCACATCGACTTTCCTCCCTCTCCGGCCCCGGCCCGGCCGCCACCCCCGGCGCGCCCTCATCTCGATGCGGCTCCGGCCCCCGCGCCCCCACGCCGCACAGTGGGCAACCTGGTTCCAGATGCAGTCACAAGAAATATAACCTAAAAAACCCGGAAATCGTCGTTTTTTTCACGGAACAGAGTGTCTAGCATCAGGAAAAACCGGAAAATATCAGGAATTTTGACCGATCAGGAAAAAATCAGGCAAATATCAGGAAAATCGGAGAATCGGACGTTTTATCAGGAATTTCTCCTAGGCAAATGTCCTCAGCGGAGAAAATCTTATTGCTATTTGCCTGGCGTGCCAGGAGTCGAGAAAAATCAGGAAAATATCAGGAATTTTCAAAATGAAAAAATACTAGACACCCTACGAAAGAACGTAACTAATTTTCAATGTTGCCAAATTTCTTCTCCCAAATTGCATTTTTATCCGGAGAATCTCGGGTATTACTAATTCAAAATTTTGCAAATTTTACCTCGGATTTTGTGTAAAAATCAGAAAAAAATTTAGACAAAATTTGCTTAGGAATGTTTTTGTGAAAAATTGAATTGTTTGGGTCAATTTTGCAACCTTGGAACGGAGTTACGTCTCTTCGTTTGGGACTCAGCGAAATTCCAGGGGAGAATGGGTTTCCTGGTGTCGATAAGTCTAAAAATCTTAAAAACAAGACGACGGCTCCAACGTTAAGACGTTGGCGAGCGTTCACCGCAGCACCTCGTTAATATGTAAAAGTGGTTTTGCGCGGACAGAAGAGAGCGCTGAAAGATGCTGTCGAACTAAACGTGGAGCGTAACCTAGGAAACATACATATATACAAGAAATGTCTTGTCATCATAGAGTAAAATCTAGTGAAGGGGTACTTTGTACCCAAAGATTTTTCTAGAACTACGACGACAAAAAATTTGAACGATCCTTGAAAGAGTCATTAAATAAAAGTGAGTTGCAGAGTTTTAAAACGTAAAGATATTAATTTCTCAAAGACAAGCCTACAGGCATTATATAAAGTGGACAAAATAGGAGAAAAAAGGTAAAATGAAACTTAAAAAAAATTGAGAAACTAGATATGCCTCCCGCCACGAAAAATGGCGCCGATTCCCATGGAGCAGTGCGGGCCTTTACCAATGGATACATTAGTAACATACCCGATGCAAAATGACGGGAAAGAGCGTACACTACTAACGTGGTGAACGCTCAAAATCGAGAGTCAACACAGCCAAAGATAGGAGGAACGCAAACAGGCTGTCTTGTTCAACCTACCTACCGAATCTGAGCGACATCTCATTGCAGCATACAGTGGAGCATTTGGAGTTCACGCCTCGCGCCATCGCGCCTTCAATTTTGCAGATACAACACGGACATCCATCAAGCACGAATAGTTGTATCCCTCACGTATTGCGCAATACTTGAAGTATCCTTATAGGTTTGTAGGCGCCGTCATCGCCGCACTTCCTCTCCCTTGCTCTACTACCGTATTGTTCTTGTTTCTGTTCGTCTGATTTGTGGTGGAGCTTCAGAGGTTACGTGAGCCACGGAATAGAACATGGGTTAGTAAGTCAACTGATTCATAAGCATTTTAAAATTGATATACCAAGATAGATTTGTGTGGTACGAATGTACTGGTTGAGAAATGATCATTATTTTTAAATAGACGATTTTAGATGGAGGAAATTTTTTTTAACCAGCTTTCTCATTAACAGCGATCGCAACAACTTCCGAAGAATTCCGACACTTGGAATTTTTTAACTGAATTTTATACCATTGCAATTTTTTCACCAAGATTGTTCTGATTTTGTATAAGACTAGAAGAAAAATCAGTGAAATTTTCAGTTGGGAATGCCCATGATTCTTCTGGTAAAAATGCAAGTGGCGAGGGGAAAGGCATTATTGAACCGAATTGAAATTCATTCGTAAGGGAAATTGCCGTACATTATTCTTGATTTATTAACCAGCGGTTCATACATTCGCATTGCTTGCTCGATTTAAAGCACAAATGAAATCGAAGTGGAGGAAACCATGGTATGTAACCATGCTGTGTAACGTCATAAGTCGAGTTTTTTGAAGGGCAATATATCCCATAGAATTTGATGTGGGAACTTGGTGTTTGGAGAAATATTTTTTATTTTTTGCTGATTTCTGATCTGAAATCATCAAAACACGATTTTATGGCTATCTTAACTCACCCATTTTGTCTGAGTTATTCTTAAAATTTCAGTCTTGGCCAAGTCTCGAATTGAAACACGTCAGTGAGCATCGACAGCTTTCAACCGAAAATCAGGACCCATCTTTAATTGAACTACTTTTTGCTATCAGAAAATACTATTTCTTATTTATTATAAAAATGACACTCCATTCGTTTTTTTTAATGTAGTAAGGTGCTCATACGTATGAGTTAGAAAGAGTAGTTTCTTATTGCAAAATGTAGTCCAAATGAAGATCTTACCAGCCTGTCTGAGGGTGTTGCCTAAATTGTCGTAATAGAATAATATTGACAGTTAGTCTATTTTGAGGGAAGCATTAAAAAGATCGGAATATCACTTTACAATCTTGCCGATCATCTCTTTAGCTCTCCAACAAGCCTAATCGGTTAACAATTTACTTTTTAAGACGATTTTTCCATGGTTTGTAAAAAAAAAAAAACAAAAAAAAAAACCAGAATTCTTAAGTCCTATATTATTTTCTAACTCCACGCTGTGATGATAAGGAAAATGAGTCCTCGCAGGTCTGTCAGATGCTCATTATGCTCTTTAAAATGAAAAATCATAAATCGGATGCAAACGCTTTCCATCCTTATTATTCCGAATCGAGCCGTGTTACAAGCCACAAACTTGGTCATGAATCCTTCGATTTTTCGCTCAGTGTGCCCTGCCGAGCCGGTGCCCCAATTATAGGGTCATGAAAAAAAAGTATGCATATGCTTCGATGTTGAAAGCAATCCTCGATCTCACCATCGCCATGTCGATGTAAAATGAACCAAATACACGGAAACAATACAAAATCCCCCACGCTTAGATATTTCACGTTCGGAAGATTTCAGATGCACAATTTGGCACCATGTTCGCGTGTGCAGCCCTCGAAAGCTCGACGCTTGGTGTTTCCTGAAAGGTATAAATATAACTTTTTAATTTTTCTACTCGCTGGGCCCGGGTTGCCAGGTTTCTCGGGAAAATGTATGATACGCAGCTCCTTAGCTTTTCCTTGACTTTCAGACATTTGGTGCTTACCTCTTTTTCGAATAACTTTTTTTTACCGATTTTTTTAAAAAGAGAACAAGTTTTTTTTCACAAATAAAAAAGGGCAACAAAAAGTTATTTTCGTCGTTCTAAGAGAAATGCTATTTTCTCTTTTCTCTAATCCTCCTATACTTCTTCTCATTTTCTTCTTCTTCTCACTTTCTTCTTCTTCTGAATTTCCGTTTCTTCATCTCTTCATCATGTTCCTCTGGAAACAGTGTTCGAAACTCACCTTTGAGTTTGAGGATGAGCCATGTGGCGCATCAAGCTCGACTTTTAGGCGCCATTGAAGATTTCTTAGGGGCCAAATTAACTTTTTGCCTATATATTACGGCGCATTTAGTGAAAAGTTAGACGCAAGATGTTTCCGTAACAGAACTAGTAAGTAGCTGTAACTTTGGGAAGACGAAAGCACAAAGGATGAAATCGTGAAGCATAGAAAAAGCTTTCACTTGTAATGCTGACAATTATGAATAAATACCTGATATGAAAATTCAGATTCTAGGGGGTAATTTTTACGGGCCACGTTGGCGCAGAGCCTTCATTTTTTAGGCTCCATGGCCGATTTTTTAGGCGCATTTGGCGCGTTGGCGCTAGTGAGTTTCGAACACTGTCCGAAAACTATGATTTTTCAATTGCAAGCCTCCGTCCATCAAAATTGCGATTATTATGAGCTGTTTTTTGTGTCATTTTTTGTTTAAGACCACTGTAAGCAGCGTTACTAATAATTCAATTTTCAGTTAATTTTTGGCACTCGGGCTCTTTTTTCCTTCGACTGTCGCGATCTCCCACAAGTTTGCAACTATGCCCCTCCCGAACTCGAGCTGCACTCAACTCAATGCAGCTTTTGTAATTAGAAGAATTATGCATTAAAAATGATGTTTCGAGCGTGATGTATTTTTTATTAATGAACGCCGTCCCTTTGGACCGTGCCAAAGCTTCATTAGCCCTTAATCCTCCAGTAAGTTCGAGGGAGCAAAGCACTACGGGTGTAACTCCTCCCTTCCACCCCCACCTCCGGAACAACTTCATTGCCTCATAACCGGAAAAATATTTTGGAAGATCCACCTAACCGTTGCGCGTTGCAACCTCCTAGAGTCCCTTTATACCCAGGGTTAAGACAACTCGATTATCAGCTGACTGGCAGCCGGCCTTGGCTGGCCATGGTGGCATAAAAACGAGTGCACCCAAACGAACAATATTGAGGGATAAGGATAAGGAATCCTGCGATGTCTGACATCCAAAAACAACAACATCAACAAAATTGATCAATTAAAGAGAAAATGAGGTTGGTTCGTGAATAATTTTTTAATCCATTTTCATTTTGGACCAATGGAAATAACAATTTACTCTTGATAAACCACAATTAGGTAATATTTTCATTATTTTTGTTCACATTTGAATCAACGCCATCTTGGTGCACTCGTTAGTGACTCCATGAGCGAGAACCAATCAGAATTGGATTTTTTTTCAGGCCACTTTCAGCCCAACCAAAAGTGAGTTGTCGTAACTCTGGGTATAAAGGGACTCTACAACCTCCAACAGGCGCTTGGCGCCATGAAAGGATCGCCTCCAGAATTTATACTCAAAGGGTGTCCCAGTTCTTCAATGAAGTTTTATCCAAAAGCAACCCCCGATTGCAGGTATGGCCCCCCGCAAATGGCGGGAACAGGTATCGTCGTTTTCTCCGTACCTTGGCAACAGGATTGGATTAAAACTTATAAAACATTGCTTAATCCCATAGTTTTTAACGCTGAGTCCGTTCACTGCCTCAGCAACTTAAAGGGGAATTTCAGAGGGATGTGACTTTTTCAGGACCTAAAATTTGCACTTAGTTCCCATTGGACCTTTGGAATCCCCCCGTCTTGAGATTTGAATACCTCTGAGTTTATGGATGGATGAATTGCAAAAAGCACCTATGTTAATGAGTTTTGGTCAATATAATCGTCGTTAAAATGCAGAAAAAATTATGATCTTCCATGAAAAGTTGTGGAGCAATGTGAGCAATTTGTGGAGCAAAATTTGTGTAGCAATGTCTGAATGCTTTTTTAGAGAGAGAAAAAAAAAAAAAACTTTATAGAAGAAATGAGCTTTATCATGGATTATGATTCATATGCGGAACGTTTTCCTGTATAATCAAAACGTCCGTTCAGTGTCTCAGTCCTAGGAATTGGAGAAGGAGAAGAGAAAGAAGAAGAAGCAAAGAAGGAGGAGAAATAGAAGAGGAGCAAGAAAAGAAGAGGAACGAAAAAAGAAGAGGAGCGAGAAAAGAAAAGAACGGATTAGAATTATTTTCTTCCTCCCTTTCTCATTTTCCTTCTCTTCATTTCTCTTCTCTCACCTCTACTTCTTTCCGATTCTAAGTTCGATGACATTGGTAAAAAGAACTAAATCTTTCGGATTAAGTATAAAATGAAATCACGTTCATTGGAAACGTTTCCCTCGTTGTGTTGGAGTTGTAAGTCGGATCGTCGCTCGTGTCACGACGAGTGGGGCGGGTGGGGGTGGTGGGGGTGGTGGGGGTGGTGGGGGTGGTGGACGGCCAATTAGTTCGTCAATAAATCGCCCCCAACCCCCTTGGCCGCCGGCCCACGGGTTCGCACGCCATCCTCTTCTCCCGATGGCCTAATAACGGGACCCGACACAAGTCGATGGCCTCTTAACTGCCTCGTTACCTTGTTACGTTCCTCCGGCTCGGTTGTTGAATCGAAATCGAACGACCACGATCGATAAAAATCATTGCTTAGATAGGGATTTATCGATCAGATTCGATAAACGATTCGATAATCGGCCCGCTGCCCCCGGATCGGAATTCGCTGGGGGTGGCCGTTAGGGGCATCGAAATGAAACCAACTTTCGTATCCGACGCCAAAAATTATATTAGACGACTCCGGTTGGGGTCATTTCGTCCCTCATGTGACGTAAAGGTATATCGACGGTGTAAGTCGGCAATCTCATAACTCGTTTGCGGTGTCTGAGAATCTCCGCCTCTATGTTATTTTTTCAAAGGTGGACAAATTCACATCATTCCTTGACGTTTTTGCAGAATGGACCACTAGACAAGGTACGAGTTAAAGGATTCTGATACATGTTTCTTAACCAAAATTTTACGTCAAACACGACTCGCGCAACGAAAATTACCCAAATCAACTCCTAACGAAGATATTAACGTTTTTATTTCATATTGGTTACGAGGAATTTGAACTGCCCGCTCACAAGAAACTCAAAGCTCTACGTGAGTCAAATCGTGCACTACAACCGTTTCGGCAATCTTCTCTATCGAGCAATGTTCATTTCCCACAATGTGTCGTTCAAACTATAAGCAATTTGCTATAGCTGAGCCAAAGCGTCAAGTTTGAGGTTGCCAGATTTTTATATCGCAGAGACTGTCATGATAATAACGTTTAGCGCGCGATGTGAATCACGTAAAACAGGAGCGGGTGGTTTGAATTCACACATCAAGAATCATTAAATATCTTCGTAAGGCGTTGATTTCGATAATTTTCGTCGTGCGTATCGTGTTTTGGGTGAAATTTTGGTTAAGAAACATGTATCAGAATGCTGAAATTCGTACCTTGTCCAGTGGTCCATTTTCTTCACACAGAGAAAAAAAATCACGGCAGTTTTAAAGAATTTCTGTTGAGTAGCTTTACCGTTTAAAAAATAAAGTATGATAGGAAGTCTGCGACGTCGCAAACCGAGTTATGTGATTGCTGACTTACACCTCCATTTCCACGTGTGCTCTGTTATTATATCTTTGCATGCATTCTAGGGGTCTTGTGGAAATTGTGATACGTCTTTACATCAAATGAATTATTTCTCGTGGATAAAATGACAAGTTCTTGAAGGGCTGAAAGCATCATACAGACGCTACTCTCAGAGACTTTTAGCAGTTGTGTAGATCTTGTTTGCTCAGGCCAACGGGTGATCGTGAATTCTCGAATAAATAATACAAAGACTCGGTTAGTAGGAAAGTACAGCTCAGACTCACAATAGAGCTTTGATTGATTCTTGGCTTGTTCACTGGTTTTTTTTTTTCGTACCAAATCAATTTGGTCTTTGGATTAGTTGGATCTCATTTTGTTATAGGGAGCCACTATCTCTGGCTCTATTGTAAAATCACTTTTTTGCATACAGAAACCGATGGCATATATGTTGTTTATAAAATGAGCCAGAAATAGTGGTATTGCAAAATTTGGTCCAGTTCGTGAGTTCGTGTTCCATCTCTCATTGTAACCGAAAGTAACATAAGTAACACAAGAACACAAATATTTATATCTGCATTAGGCAAAAGTGCTTGCCAGCGCTGAAAGAATGTTATATGCAAACATCGGCAGGAGGGTTAAACGATGTAGACTCACAGTAAGTTACGTGGTATCGCAATCAGTGCGCGAGGGACGGGACAGAAATATACCAACGCCCTGATACAATACAACTATACGTGCTCCGTAACTGTGCGTGCTGCATATGCAAACAATCGAAGGCGCACCGGCTTTCCTGGCGGCTCGGTTTAAAATCCTACATCAATCAATACGTGTTTGTTTTTGGCCGGTGATTGATTCGCCCGAATGTTTCGGAAATTTTCCGTTGGGCATCCTGAGCCTAGCGCAAGCTAGAAAAGAGATAATGTGACGTAGTGCTATAATTCAAGCTTTGTCCCCTGTCCTGGTGAAAACGTCCATAAATTACATCACGGTGAAACGGGTCTGTGACACACATTAACCGACCTACTGTGCCCCTTTTTTTCTGCTAAATAAATAATGTAAATGAACTAGAAGTTTAGCGGCAACAAATTTTTGCGCAGCTTAATACCTAGCGTCATCGGTGCTAAATTTTGTTTATGGAATAATCATCACAGCAAAGAACAAGAACTAATTTCTGGTAAATGTTCTCTTTTTACTTTAGCTTGTGTCGCTATGAACAGCGTGACTATAAAAAGGAAAATTTACTAACTGAGCTTTTTCCCTTTGTAAAAAGTATTTCAGTAAAACTTATCAAGCATCGATGGCTGTGAAGTCATGTCAACATGTTTGTCTCTAATCTAGGAGAATCTTGATGTCAAAATCTTGGAGTTTCTCCCACACAGTTTCAGTGTAGCAAATCATTGTAATCCCTTACAAAGCCCTTTTTTTAAAGTTTAATCCAAGAATTTTACCAGGTATTTGTCGTAAGCGTTCTTTTTACGATGCTGACACCGATGAATTGCACAGCTAAACCTCCCTTTAACCATATTGCCGGTGAAACTGTAGGAACCCTGGTAAAAATTGGCAGTAGAATCTGTGTTCCAAAATACCATAGACCTACAGCCGGATGTAAGATTTCCAATAGCTTCTATAGTCGGCTACACAATTTCTTATAGCCTTTTCTAGTCAACGGCGACTAAGCAACAGCCAGGCGATAAAGTGTACGCTGAACGTTACTAATTACGGATGCTAGGACTTTTTGCTAGGAGTTTTTGGAATACTGCTCTCTTTTTGGGCCGTAGTATCTTGATTTATTTTGCGAGGAAAGCTCCGTACTTTTGATGAATGCCTGTCATTACTAATATATTAGAGCGCCTTCAGTTTCGTATGATATAACTGTGCAATACCTCTGGTGTGAAATAGTTGCTTCAAGCGCCGTGGCTCGCTGCGGCGCGGCAGGCGGGCAGCCAGCGCGAAACGCACAATGGCGCCTACAAACCTAACAGGGATACTTCACGCGTTGCGCAATGCGTGAAGTATCCCCGTTAGGTTTGTAGGCGCCAGTACGTCACTGCTCCGCTTTGTGTTAGGCACTAATATTTAATCTGGCGGAGTCAGCGTTATTCAACTCATGATTTTGAAATGTTTGCACATCCTGTATGGATTATTCTCATTTTAATTGATGAAAAAAAATATGTATTTAAGGAAAATATAATGTGTGTTTTGTAAATATTAAGTTGGTTTCGTATCAAACTTAATGATTTCCAAAGCACACGAATTTCCACACAATTTCTTATAGCCTTTTATAGCCGATGGTGATAAAGTGTAAAGCCCGGCGATAGGAACTATAGCCCGGCTGTATATTTTTTTATAGCTTCGTATAGCCCGACCGTATGATTTTCTCCGCATTCTACAGCCAATTATATGATTTTCTGTAGCCTTTAGGCGGCTAAAGAAATTCCTATGGTATTTTGAAACGCAGCTCTTATCGTTAATTTTGACCAGAGAACGCATATCACGATTTAGAAAATTGTAGACTTCCTGTCATACTTAACTTTCTGTGTGGGAAAAAAGTAATCGTCACGTTTTGAACCCTTCCCTGATTTATCTTCTCTCAGTGAATGTGAGGCTGTATAGCGTTGTTTTTTCTTCGTTCTTTATTTCTCATACGGAGGAACGTAACTCCATTCCAAGGTTACAAAATTGATTTAAACACTCCCATTTTCCACAAAAACATACCTGTGAAATTTCTGTCCGAATTTTGATGATTTTTACATGAGATCAGAAGAAAAATCTTCGAAATTGTTCGTTCGAAATGCCCAAGAGTCTTTCGACAAAAGTGCAATTTGCGAAAGAAGATTTGGCCACATTCAAATGTAGTTACGTTTTTCCTTGAGAGGATCGATGCATTGATAAAATATGAGTATATTGTGATTATGAAACACCGTGAACGAGATACGCGGTTCTGCATCCGCAGTTTCACCGTCGATATGGGGTCGCTCTTGAATGAGAAGAGGGGTGTAAGGAACAACCATAGAGAATTTGCAGGTGTCTGAAATTTGATGAATTCCGTGTCTAAGTGGAAACTACCGAGTGAACTGAACACGAGGATATCCTTGGTTCATTAATTGAACAATTAATGGAGAAGATATGGCAGAATAGAGAGTTTGCAGGTGTCTTAAATTTTGTGTATTTCATCTTTAAAATGATACTGCCAGGAAAACTGAGTACGAGGATATCCTTGGTTTCTAAATTGGACAATTATTGGAGAAAATATGACAAAATAACCTAATCTGCTGAAATACATGTGTTTAAATGGAAATGCCGCCAGATGACGTCACAATGCGGAAATTTTTCTTACTTTTAAAAGTATTTTTCTCCGAATTCCCATATCAGAAAAAAATGATGAAAAATACTGCGAACTCAGCTCATGAGGCACTCTCACATGAAGCAATAAAATTGTTGTGTGCAACTTCTCGATTATCCAATCTGCTAAAATACGTAAGTTTTTAAATAGGAAATGCCGCCAGATGACGTCACTAGGCGGTAGGCGGGGCATGTTCTCACTTTTAAATCTATTTCTATACTATCTCCCATATCAGAGAAATATTAAAAAAATACTGTGAAATCAGCTCTTTAAGCACTTTTAGATGAAGCAATAGAACATTTGCACGCAAATTCTCTATTCAATAGGGCTTCTTTTACATATTTACACGGGTCAAATTCCAGCATTGCCAACTCCCGCGAACACTGCGTGCTCGGGCGAAAACAATGCGTGCGTTGACGTTCACCGCCTCGGCGGCGCGCGGCGATGTGCGGCGTGCTACGTTGTCGGACAAGAAGCCTACACATGTTCGCGCGCGGCGGAACATAAGACCGGGACAACTTTGTTGACAATCGTCTCGCATTTTGTTTGTTTTGCGATGGTCGCGAGCGCCACCTGTGGCTACGGCGGCGCTCACTTGTAAGGTCTCACGGCCTCGGACGCCCGCCGCCCGTTAGCACCTCGCGACTCACCCGCGCCGCCCATTCAAATGCCACCGGCGCCCCTTTGCAACTCTCATCTTCCATGCAAATGTCGAGAATAAAACTGTAACCATGCTCTTTGTATAGTATGTACCTCGATAAGGCGTGGATTCTTCATTTTCGACCCAGGTTAAGTATTCTGTCAATGGGTCAGCCTCCGCTAGGAGGGAGGAGGGACTATTTACAGAGTGATCGAAAAGTCCCGCACCATCCTTATAACCACTAGGTTTCTTTCTCCACTCCAGGGTGGTACGCCCCTTTGAAATTTCGGGGGGCCTCAAAAGTCCTAGGAACACTGCAAAAATGTCAAGTCCCTATCTCAATTCGTTCAAAAGTTAAGGGGGTGATGCCAAGTGCTGGTGGCACGGGACTTTTGCATCACCTTGTATTTTAGAGGCCGCTCAATGAGAATTTATAGGCAATGGTCTCAGGTGAGGCAAAAGACAAGTTTGAGAGTCAACGCTATTTTTCACTTAATGATGATTGATGGACGTCGGAATGAGTTAGCATTTTGCCAGGCAAGTTTTTTTAATTGATTTTAAAAGCGAATTTTTGTGTCAAATCAGATAAAATTGGCGACATCAGTGCCATCAGTGAGGTGACTGACCCATCCACCAGCACCGACCAATCATAGAGCTTCCCGCTAGATCGATTTAACCCTTAGTATTTGTATTCCACGGGGTGCAGGGTGAATCCCAACATTGAACTCGGTGAGTACCAACCACCTGTTTGGTGAGCCCCGAAAACAAGGGTCGGGTTCACGAGAAAGTACGGATTAACTGGATCGGGTTCATACGCTCTACCCGATCCG
The DNA here is from genome assembly GCF_918797505.1 of Bemisia tabaci. Classification (NCBI taxonomy): domain Eukaryota; kingdom Metazoa; phylum Arthropoda; class Insecta; order Hemiptera; family Aleyrodidae; genus Bemisia; species Bemisia tabaci. The sequence continues at coordinate 46,117,718 of NC_092797.1, read as the reverse complement.
AGAGAAAATTACTTTAAGATTGCTAAAACACTTGCCAAACTATTTTTTAGTGAAAGATTGTCTGCTGAATATCGTAAAAAGTACATTTCCACATACTGTGCTCTTTCTCAGCACGAGCTCCAGCGACATTTTATTTGTGACGTGCTCCCGATGGAAGCATCGATAGGTAAATAGACACTGACGGTATCTGGAGACGAGGAAAAAGGCGAGACCTTGGTCTAGGAGCTCCCCGTGACCCTAATCCGGCGGAGCAATCCGAAAGCAGAGCTAGATTCCGCAATGAGCGCTAAACGCCGCTGGGGGCGGGGGACAGGGGGGCCGCCCAACGACTCAATAACGGCAAAGGATGATTACACGGCTCCCATAAAACGTGTAATAGTAAAAGCGCCGCATTCGGCCTTTTATTCGGGGATATTGTCTTAGACTCTACGTGAGCACCCGTTGCCTTGCTGCCAAGTTTTTTCGGTTGGAAACACTGAGCTTTTCGAATCTTATCTTTTCTACGGAACAGCAGGCTAATGAATGAAATTGATAGACAAAGCCATAGACAAAAAGCGCAAAGGGAAAATAGGGCAATCCTAGCAGTTAGTTCCAATGGACGCAGGAGGTAAGTAATTGACTTGCTAACGGCGACCCATGAGGGTATTTTTAGTCAGTCTATCATTTTCCATCTTTATCCATCGCAACCATCCGCTCCCACCAACAGGATCGCTTCCCTTTCCCTTTCTATTCTTCGCATTTAACTTTTTCCATAAACTGCAATAGTCAGCCAGATTTTAGACTGCGGCCTTTTCGAAGCACTTGGGCTTTTAGCTTTTGACTCTTCATTGATCGTGTTGTATGAAAAATTCTTCTCCCTCATGATCAAGAAAATGTTCAGACCTGCAGATGGAGCCGAGTGTGTACTCGTGTTAAAAATTATCATCAAGGCTCTTAAAATAAAGTCTAAAGTACCGTTTCCATTCTGCAACTGATTTCAATGTATCAGCATCGATGGTTAATTAAAACAGTGCTTTGCACTTTGTTTTAAGACTTTGGAGGAAGATTTGCGGCACGAACATTCCTCAATGATTTACTCAAAGACTGAAATTTTTTCCCCCAAAATTATCTACTTAAAGGTTAAAATTTGAAACATATCAATCGTACCCAGAATGCGTAAGGTAAAAGCTGAATATCCACCTTAACTGTAAGTAGTGGAGGATACAATCCCCATAGCTCCGATTGTTAGTGTGGAGTCTACAGAATATATTGTCTCCGATCGCAATGCTCGATGTATTGCGGCACCTCAGAGCGTTGCAACGCAGACATGTTCTGCCGTGTTAAGGAAGAAAGCCGTAAGTGCGTCTCTGTGTGAGCTATGGTTATCACATGCTCTCTGTGTCGCGAAGCGCACCCCAGACTGCACTTACGGCTCTATTCCGGAGCGCAGACAGGTTGCCGGCCACGTCTGGCGGGAGGCGATCGCTCAACCTCCGATTTACGACTTTTGGCATCGGTTTTTAGGTTAGCTTCACAAGGCGATTCCATTATGCCTTCCGCCCGGGTTTATCGTCTCAACAACTTTGAAAAAAGCGCCAAATGACGCTCTTACACATCGCTTCAGGGTGGAGAAGAGTAAATTCATAGATTGCTTTTACCAACCTGGTTGCCATCCTTCCATTTATTTTGTTCGAAATTGAAAGTTATACTGTCATGCTCAAGGGATCTTTGAGTTGTTGCCAATGTTACTGGGATTAAATATTTATCTCTAAGGCAAGTGATGAACGGCGCTAAAGTAAAACGCCGCATGAACATTCGAAGGCTGCCACATTTCCTCCAGTAAAATGTTTATTTTTGAAGAAAATTATGAATATTTTCTCTTGAAATATTCAGACGATTCATATATGATCACCCATTAAATTTTTTGAAAAATTGGAGAAAAAGTATTAACAGATTTTCCTGAAAATTCTTATTTTATCAAAGGAAATTCGACAACTTCTGAAGGTTCATACGGCGTTATTCCATTGCACAGGAGAAGAGCCCTCAAGACTCGGTTGACAATTTTCCATTCATTTTCATCCCCGTGCTGCCATGCTAAGGAAAAAGGCCGTATGACCATTCAAAAGTTGCCAAATTTACTCTCGGAAAATACCAATTTGTGAGGCTGGATACTTATGAATATTTTCCATGGAAATTTTCAAACATTTTAGATCAAATTATGAACAAAATTCCCTGAAAGTTTATAAAATATATACTCTCAAATTTCCCCGAAAATTTGTGACTTGCCAACGGGAGTTTGGCAACGTCTGAAGGTTCATACAGCGTTCTTCCTCAGCATGGCAGCACTTCAGCACGTTTGCATCATCATTCTAGCGGTTGTTTCGAAGGCGGTGAAAGAACTTACCGGGCAGGAATTATTTACCGCGGACCATCCAGATCCCAAAACGCTCCTTTGATCCTGTGCGAACCCTGAATTATTAACCTGAGTTACGGGGAAACTTCGCGCGACTGAGTGGCTTCGTCCTAAAGCAGTGCTGCGTCACCCCTGAACTCGCCCTGTTCGCCGCACACTGGACCTAGTCAATGAGAGATGTCGGACAAAATTCCAACTTTAAAAGCTCATAACTTCGTTTATACAAACCTTTGAGGTTCTAAAAGTGGTTTCATTGGTTTCCTCGCGAAATTCTCTTTTAGAAGTACCCCTTAAAATTTAAAATGTGACGAATGAAACATCATAATTTGCGTTTTAAGTTAAAATTTTTATGTCCGACCTCTCTAATTGACTCGATCCACTGTGTGCCGCCTCGACTCGAATCAAAGTTGCCACCCAAGTTCGCGGAAGTTGCCGATGAAAAATTCAGCTAAAGCCCCGAGGCTCTGAACAGTAATAACCCTAAGTACAAAGAGGAACCCCACGGCCTCTGTCTCGATAATTTACACAGGGAATAGTGGTTAGGAAACGTCACGTTTCGAAAGTATCCTCTCTGCTTTTATGGAAAGTTTTTCGGCTCAAAAGAAACTTTTTTAGATTTTCCTGAGTTTAATCAGCGGGTCTTCTCAGGTCTTGCTGCATTCTTCGTTCTCAGGTCCAGAAGTATGGGACCGCAGCCCGAATTTCATGAGGGTAACATTGTGCTTCTTTAAACAATTGAAGAATTTCTTTGAAAATTGAATTAATCGCGATGAATATTAGTAATAGTTTATTTCATCGACACAGTACACAAAGCTGGATTGAAGTTAGGGTGTGAGAGAAATAGAGCACCTGCGGTTAGGTTCGCATGGAATGAACGCACGTCAAATACAACTATTCGAGCTCCACGGATGTCCGTGTTGCATACACACGGTTCTGAAGGCGTTTCAACTTTCCAGGCACTCTTCGCTTCACCCGCGGCGCGGCGGCGTCGTGGGGCAGGATGCATTTCAAGGATCCTAAAGGACAGAGCGTCTTCAATTCTTCGTTTACACTATAAACATATATATTGGGTACGAATAGTTGTTCTACAGTTTATTCGTACTCAGCACACTGCGCTATAAAAACGGAGGCACCAAATTTACTTTAATCCTTCGTTTGTGTGTAATTATTCGTGCCTATAGGAGGTGTCTTTGAAGTATCAACGGCGAAAAACAGAATGTAGAATGGGAAATAGAATAGATTATACAGTGCTGTTGTCGTTTTTGATCCTCATAGCACAGTCTGGGCGGATGAAGCGTTGAGTATCTGCAGAGTCAAAACGCCTTCAAATCAGTGAGTATGCAGCACAGACATCCGTGGAGGTCGAATAGTTGCATCCTAACACGATAACTAATTTTGTTCAGAGTTCGCCCTATGCGTTACAAACTGTGTGTGCTTTGCTTGTTTCTCTTGCATCGAAACTTATTTCCAGCATTTAATATTACGTTGATGCATTAAAATACTGCGATTTTCGTCGCAACATTTTCAATTTCCCGAAAAATGCATTTCACTATTTATTTTAATTATACAATGTTGCCCTCCGTAAATTGGCTTCGGCCCCTTACTGACCTTAGGACGACGAATACGGTAAAGTAGTCTCATGAACACTTCAGGGAACATTCTTCGAGCTCGCATTCCAACACTTTTTCAATCTGCCATCATGATTTTCGTTTGAGTTTACTTTGTTAGAAATTTTTGAGTGAAATTCTTTGCCGGATTATATTTAGCACAGTGGAGGTTAGGTGTCGTAGAGTGTAGGGAGTGCTATGAAGCGACTTATACATATGCATGTATCCATTTAGGGCACAAAAACCCCGAGTGATGTGAATGCGGAGCGGAATCTATTCTCTTTACGGAGTGATTTACACTATTGCAGAGTGGAATCCACTCTTTTTGCGAAGTGTGATACGCTTTTATAGTGCGTATTTCAATTGGCGTTCATACCAGTTGGGGTTTTTATGCGCTTTATTGACTCAGACACCGAATCCCACCCCTCGATTTCTGACGTTATACCTACATAAAGACTGTCCACTCGGCCCTGCATCTTGTGTGCAATATAGGCCAATTAATTTGATCGTGAAATTCTCATTAAAGCAATGCTACTCATCGATCAAGACCATTTTGTAAGGATTCAACAATCGGATTGGCGGTTCAAAGCCGCCCCCGTGATAACGTGCAGCGAGACCGCAAACGATTCCGTAAATTCGCTGGCTACTGAAAAATGCACGAGGGTAAACAGAGCACGGAGAAGGGGGTGAAAGGAGGAGGGATGTTGGCGTGGCGGTGGTTAACGTCGGGTCTGGATGTCACCCCCACGTACTAACATTTCACTCCCACCTTTTAAGAGAAGTAAACGTTGATTAAGACACATGGCTTTTATTTTGTTTGTCCCCTCCCTAAGGGTTGTATTCTTAGACGTTCATTGGAAAAAAATGGTAAAGTAAAATTTATCTCTTAGGAAACAAGATTTTCGTTGGTTTAAATATTTTTTTAAGGTAGAGGAAATTTTTTTGGATGAAATAATTTGTTTTTCCTAATTTAAACGAGCTTTCTTCTATTCAATGGGATTTTTGGTTTCAAATTAAGTTTCTTTTCTTCCATCTTCTCATCTTCTCCCACTAACGATGAGGGTAAGACCATTTTTGTCAAGCTCTCGAGTACCGAGCCTACTTATATCCTCAACAAATATAAAAGATCCGTCAAAAATTAAAACAACCATTATCAGTAATGGATCAATTTAATTTACTTTGAATTTCAGAAGAATTCATATGCACTTAAATTTTTCCTCACAATCAGTTAAAAAAAATTCTGTTCTTTTTTAAAAATATTTTTAGAGCAAAGAGAATATTCTTTTTAATTAATAATATGCTTCTTATCCATTTTCACAGAGCTCCATAAACAGCTTCTTTCTTTACAAAACCCGCATTTATTTTACATTTTGACCGTGTGGGGAGGTTGAGGAAGATTCCTGCATCAAAAAAGGGCACTTTATAGATCATCGTCGTATCGTCTTAGGTCAGTTCAATCCACTGAGGACTCATTGTCGTGTCTTTGATCCGAAAAAGTCTACCAAATTCGATTTATGCAGGATGATTCAAAAGTCCCGTTCTACCAGCACCAGACATCATTCTTGTAACTTTTGAACGAATTTAGATAGGGACTTGAAATTTTATGAAAGCTCCTCGGTCAAAGCGCACAACCTTTGGGAACCCTCATAAGTTTAAAGCGACCACCCTGAAGAGATGCAAGAACCCAAGGGGTTATAGGAGTGGCTCAGGAATTTTTGAACACCATGTTTATCTGATGTTTTTAGCCCCACGTTTTATAGATCTAAAGAGTCGTAGTTAAGTCTCTTTTATATTATACAAATTGTTTTACTCCGTGCAATTCTAAATTTGTGTGGTCACTGAAAAAAAAATGAAGTTGATTTAACATTCTGGATGTAAAAAAGTGTGCGAGAACTCACAAACTGCTGAATTACCCGCCACGGCAGTTAGTTTTACGTCTTGATATCGCTAAACTAACTGCTGTAGCAGTTAATTTAGCATTTTGTAAGCTCTCGCACACTTTTTTCACATCCAGAATGTTAAATCAACTTCACTTTTTCTCAGTGTGCCTTTAATCCAACAATGCCAGTAGAAGTCCTCAAACATTTTAAGATGAAAAGTACACAAATTTTCATGAAATTTGGCATCTTTCCAGAAGAAATTCGGCAACTACTGGATGCTCATACCGAGTTTTTTTCTCAGCGCAAGCTCCTAACCGGCATCTGATAAATGGTGACGACTCTGTCAACGCCTCCGCTCAGAGCAGCGGCTCGCGTCCCGCACAAGCGAATGCAACGCGGCGGGTGCAGCGACCGGCGATTCGTTAAATGGACTTATTTCCGCCAAACGCAACTATGTGCATTATTACGTAAGCCCTGTTATGCATATATTCTCATGGGTCTCAGGGCTCATGTCTTAATGCACAAATTTCCGTTCGGCAGAAATCCGTCCGAATGATTGATGTAATCAAACAGATATTTTCTAGCACTCAATTCCCTCCACTCTCCTTTCTTGTGAACTTTCGCTACTGGTTGAGACGTCAACATTGAATGCGCGCGAGAATAAAACCCCTGGTAAATGAACCGATGTCCATTTGCACCAGAAAGGCGACAAGTTTCTGAATGTCAGACAAAGGTGGGAAAAGTCAAGACCTCATGGAAGCATTCGAAAATTCACCGTTGAAACTTCCATCTGGAACTGTAAATGCACTTTTTCACTTTGAATTTCAGATCTGAATTCGATTTGAAGTTGAATTTGAAGTTGAATTTGAAAATTGAAAAATTGAAAAAGTTGAAATTGAGTTGAAGTGATATCTCAGCTTAATGGGCCGGGGTCCATTTGGATATAAGAGCGTTAAAAGTGCTTGAACAGTCAGAAAAACCTAGGATATAATCTTTAAAAATCTGAGAATCCACCGCTGCGATCCCGTTTTTCAAACTATGAATGATGTTTTTTTCCCCATTAAATTTCAGAACTGATTCAACCGAATGTTAAATTTCAAACCTAAATGCAATAAAAACAGCAGCTCCGGAACTTAGGATTGAAAGCTCATGGGAAAAAGCTGGCGCTGCGCTCCAGGACAAGTGGGTAACGCAACGAGTCCAATCGCTATGTATTCAATTTCTAAGATATATGCAAATAGACGAATACGCAAAGGGAAAAAACGTGACTTGAATCTGCCGTTATGAATGTTTTCTCTTGAATTAGGAATAAAATTGCTTGAATGAAGGAGGTTTCTGCTTGAAATCAGCAACTTTATCCTGTATGTATTTATGTAGGCAGTTCTTTCTCTTGATTCCAGAGAAATGTCTAACTCTTCGCGGGCGATTGATATTGAAAATATCTGATGGCTATTTTTGCACATTGGCAACACTGGGGACATTTATGCACACGTAGAACGATCAATACTCATGAAGGCAGGCTTCATCTCGAACGGATTATTAAATATGGTTTTAAATGATTTAGAAGTAGCGCTACTTTGAGATCGAGAGATACGCCACGGGCAGTATATGGCTAAATTTCTCTCAAGTAAATTCGTAGCTTTTTGAAGAAAGAACGCAACTATAAGTTTCTAACGAAGTCGTGTCCTGAATAATCGCCTTGTGGTTCAAGATCTATTTGAATTATGTCCTACGTTATCCCGTCAGAAAAACTACGGGTTGAGATCTGGTCTCATCCCATTCATTTTATCTCATGAAAGTTCAGCGCCTCAGGGCGATGTTGCGGTGGGAATGTTGCAGTTGGCGCGCTTCTTACTGTGAAATCCCTGAACCGGAAATGGTTTTTTGAGGCGTTGCAGTGGAAAAAGGAACCCGACCCTTCACAAATGGAGTTTTGCGAAGAATTTTCTGCTTTTATTTTTAGGCTTCCAACAGAGTCAGAAGAGGAAGCTCTTTGGTGGTTTCGCTCAACTGTAAAAACATCACCGGGAACATCGTTTAAGGTATGACAGATTGTTGGAAAGTCAGGGAACCGTAAAATATATCGGGAACTGTACTGTGGAACCTTAAATTCTTTGCTCTCATCAAAATTTCCAAATGCTTTTCGGGTACTAACCCATGTTCGGTATCGGCAGAGCTCTTTTTTCGTTTACTGAATATAGTTTGCGCTGGTATTATTCATGTAACAAAATTCTTCCTGAGTCCGGGAAGAGTGAGGACTTTGAACATTCGAAATAAATGTGTATCTTGTCGTTGAATATCCGGTCAACCTCAGTGAGTAGTTAAGGAAATTCAATTAGCTTCCCGTAAAACTTGTTTTCTCTGGAAATTGTTCAAAAACTTCGAAGCGCTCCTCAAGAAACTTTTTATCCCGCTCTTGTATTTCATTCTGCTCGTAAGATCTGACAGATATCACGAATAATTTCTTTTTAATTATGAAGGTGTATGTACTTTATGCTAGAAGAAAGGTAATGGCTCTAAGCAAATGTGTGATATCGCGCTGGTTTTTAGTAAAAAATAAAAAGCCTATTTTATAAGGTTCAAAGATTTAGCCATCACAAAAAGCCTATAGTTCAAACATTTAATTAAACGGGTTTACTCGAAATCAACTTAATTTCATCTGCTATCGTCCAATTTTTTCGCATTTTTATTTCCTGTAACGGGATACTTCGCGCCTTTCTGACTCGAAACTTAACGAGAACTTATTCTTTAAAAATCTAGGGAATTTCACAGAAAGTCTGCAGTGGTTATTCTATTTTTTAGTTTTCTGATAAAAGACATGTAAAATGAAAGAGGTAGTCAGTTACACTTCAGCTAATTATTGTAAGTTTGATTAAGTTTGTTCAATTGAATGATCATATTCAGTAGTTCTTGTGTATTTTAGAAGGTGAAAAATATTAAAATCATTTGTGTATTCCTCTGTTTCAGGTATGTAAACATTTTCAGTCTAGTATGTGCCCATACCCTTTGTGGTGAGTAAGTTTTAACGTAAGTGAACACTAATCTAAAACGAGTATGCCATCGTGAAATGAGTTTTAAGAATTTCAATCCCCATCGTTTTTATTTATGTTTTTAATGATTTCCTAGTTAATGCTATTATGTTTTCTAAAAGGATGCAATATTCTCCTGTATTATCAAATTTTGACGAAAAATAACCCTTAGCAATTTATTCAAACTGCAACTCGCTTTTCTCAAAGCACAAAACTGTGACTAAGCTATACCTCTATCCTTGGATGATGCGATTACATTAAACTTTGAGTTTGGTTTTTTCAGTTGAATTAATTTAAACGTTGAATGGATTCTAAGTGGTGTTTTAAGGAAAAACGCCGCATGGCCATGCGAAGGTTGTCAGATAGCTTCCATTAAATCATGCATTTTCAAGGAAAGTTATGAGTATTTTTGCTTATAATTTTAAGAAATCCTGGTCCAAATTTTGAAAAAAAAATCCTGTGAAGAATTAAAAGAAAAATATACTTAAAGTTCCAAGAAAATTCAATTTTCATCAGCAGAAATATTCGAGCGTCCGAATGCTCATATGACGTTTCTCTTCGTCCCTGGAGCATACACGATCGTATGTGCTTCATTCCACCTCTGACGTATCTCTTCAACAACGAGCTTTGGGAACAAGCTTTGGGAACAAAGCTCATTTGCTGCGTCCTCTACGTCGCTGGCGAATTTCGAGTTTGCATTTCGAGCCTCGCGAAGAAGAATAAGAACACAAATTCGCAATGTTAGTCATTACTGAATAGATTCGTTATCCATTCATTCGTCATGAGTACTTGTTTCATTGTCCCGTGTCCCCATCGTCTCGGTGGGTCCCTGGCGTTCGTTAACCCCCCTCTCCCGCCATCCACTAATCCTTTGATTGGATAAAAATGGGAAAAGGCAAGCAAGTGAAAAGAGAATAGCATCGAGACCAAGAGCTTCAAGGACTTTGTTGTCTAGTTTTCATTTTATTCCCTCATGCACACCAACGCTATCTATACTTTTAGTGACAGTCATTTCAGAGAGACTGCGGTATGCCTAAAACAATTTTTTTTTGTAAGGGAGGAAACCGCGTTATTTTTTAGTGATAAATGAATTTGCTTTTAGAGCATGCCTCTTTAACGTTAATACTGCAGTATCTCTAAAGTTCTATTTTCCCCTAAGTGTAAAAGTTACACCCGAAAATCAACCCTTATGTTCCCCGCACGATGACAGTGACCCGTTTGACGTAAAGAACAAATCTGGATGTCCATTTGAGCCCTGTTGTATATAGAAACCCATGCTTCCTTTGGCTCATGCGGAAATGCACTTACATCCTAACGCTAAACGAACGACGAAATGAGGTCCCTGACAGTAGCGAACAGATAAAATCACATAAAATTTATGCAGTTTGTCATCTGACTGTGGAAGAAAATGAAATCGCAATACTGCACCAAACCCGTCTTATAACTATCAAATGTTGTAAATATTTTGAACTTCCTCGATGACCTTTGAAAATTATGAAAAATCGGACAATTCAAAAAAAAATAAAAAAAAAAAAAATTCAGTGAAATCGGAGCACGAATATTGTCAAAAAATCTTACCAAAGACGTTTTTCAAAATGCATTGCCAGGAGAAAGACGTGTGCTTAAAAACCGCGACAACACATTTTTTTACCCTTTGTTTTTTCGCCAAAAGTGGAATTTTTCCTGGGAAGGTGGCACCTATGCATGTTGCGCACTGCATTTGCGCGCTCATTAGTGTAACAACGGCTCGGTACTGTTTACGTCTTATTTATTTAGGCGGCCGTTCCTTATCCCTCGGCAGAAGTGGTATAAAAGTACCTTTTACAGTGCAGCGGCGGTCTTCCTGCGCTGTTGCAATGCTCCCACGCTAGGAAACATGTAATATGACATCGCGCTTAAAGCCACACATGCGAGAAATCGTGTGGTTGCAAACTTTTGTCACAGCGCAGAATCACAAAGTAGTTATTTTTAGTAGCTTAAGAATCACAAAGATTTCATCGCGAAAGTCTGATTTTTTTCTAGCTCAGCCGTCTGTGTAATAAATGTTTGTAATTTTGAGCTGTTCGGAAGTAAACCGCGGTAAAAACATTCATTAGATAGTGGCGAGTAACCCCAGTTTCACGCAAAACTGAAACTGGCTGCCGTTGTGTGTCCCAGGTTTTCAATTACAAATAAATGTAAGAAGAAACGCCATTTACTTATCTGATATGTTTGATAATCTCCCAGGAAAAAAAGATTGACAATTTGAACTGAATGATCGGCGTTCCATACAACCCCTATTTGGCTTTTCAAACCGAACTTTAATCAAACTGTCGGTTTTACCAATAGAAAGTTTTGTTTGACAAACCGCAGAGTCGGAATGTTCGGATGATGTGACCGAACTTTTTTTCAGTTCGAATTTTCGAATTGAGTTTGCAAATTGAGTTCGTCGAAATGCAAATATTTTCGTTATGTGCTTTTTTTTATGAACTGCGTTGCATAATGGTGGCCATTTTTAGCTTCGCGTGGAATTAAAAACCTAATTAAGTAAGGAATGACCCCGATTCATTCCCCCTAGTTCCATGTCGTAAAATTGCGTTTGCATGACCGAAATATGATGCATCCCTACCCTGGTACACTGCAGTGCGCTTCCAGTTTGTTTAAATCAATAACTGCATGCACTGCTCTTCGATTACGCGCTGTATCTTTCGCCCTCGATGATTTCATCCGCTGAACCTAGTTACGGAGCTTTTGTTGAAATTCGCGGAAGAGGGCGGTATAATCCGCGATTTGCATTCCATAACATCAAAGCACAGGTATATACCACTGTGCTAGGGGAGAATGCCGTATTAACACCCGAAGTTGCCAGATTTCTTCCACTACAATGCCTCTTTTTGTGAAATGCCACGAATATCGTCCCTAGAAATTTTCAGATACTCTACAAAACATTCGCGACTGGAGTAATCTCAAATATTTGGCGAAATCATTCGCAAGTTTTGCAGGAAAGAGCTTATCATTAGAAATTGGACTAACACTTCTATTGTTAATACGCTATTTTTTTAAGCACAGAAGCATATATATCGATAGCCAAAGTGCAAAACCACATATCTCCTTCCCGGTGCTTCAAAATTTCTGCTTTTATTTTACTTTTTTGAAGACATACAAGCCAACGTCATAGCTGGAAATGCGTGCAGAATATTCTACTAACAGAGAAGAAAAATTGCGGAATTTTTGAGAAAATTACATTGGCCAGTTTTTCAAAGCATGGTATGACAGGAAGTCTGCAACGTCGCAAATGGAGATACGTGGTTTCCCACTTTGGCCATCGATAAAAGTGAAGCCTCTGCTTGATTTAACGTTTTCCTCGAATTGTTTTAATTGTATTTGGGTTTGTTATTTAAATTCTACAGTCTCGTATTCGGTATTGTTATTTATTTATTTTTTTTGGTGGGGGGGGGGGCAGTGAGGAAAATACCTTTTTTTATGCGTTTCACGTGAGCTTACGCGTTTAAATTTTTTTCGTGTGTGTACTCGGAATTATGGAAGTTTTTTCCTCTGTATAATCATTTTTTCTTTTTAAATTTTTAAATCGTTTTGAAATGCATCCATTTTACACGCGTTTTTATTTACAAATTCCTGCCAAAACGTATGTAACAGTAAAGCTTTCTTCTCGCCGTCCGACCATCCGTGAACACGATACTCGAAATATTTTAACCTCGCACAATGGACCGAATAAATGGGAGAGGTTCGACATTAATTTTTTCACTAAAAGTGCATTAGATGCCGAATACGTCAAATTCTAAATCTTGAGGAGTGTCTCTCATAGACAGTTTTACGAGAAAACTAATGAGGTCATTTTCAAGACCTCAAAATTTTGTAAAAACGGAGTTATGAGCGTCTAAAGTTTTCTAATTTTTTCCAACCTCTTCCATTGACTCGATACACTGTGCGTCGTGATAAATGCAAAAATGGATTCAATTCTAAGCTTCACAATATTTGACTCCGGTGTCCAGTGGTCCCTAAGTTAATCAATTATAATCCACAGATTCTCCCGGAGTAAATGTTGTAATACAAATCAATAGAGAAGGACGGATTTGAGTGGTAACTCTAAGTTTCCCTCTTGGGATAACAATGCGATGAAATCATGGACCAAAGCAATTAAGCTGGGGTCGTAAATTTGCTGACGCAGCCGGAATAAATTTTCAACCAGGAGCGCCAATTCTCGATCAATACATTCAGAAACGTGTTGGATAGAGTTGACTCTCGCAACTGGTGGTGTGGCAAGCTTTGCAATATATCGATTGATCTGCCATTTAAACTCTTGGAAAAAGATCGGTAAACAGGCTGTTCGCAACGAACACTTTAATAATTGATTCTTTACCATAGCTTCAAATGGAGGAATATTGATAATCGACCATTCACGCCTCGCCTCTGCCCTGGCTCGGGGTGTCATTTAACAAACTATTTGTAACGAAATGTGCAATGAAGATGTCAAGAATAGTTTCATCTGACATCTCTTGTTCTACACTCCAGTGGCGCATCTCCTTTCAAGGCACTCTCGTTCATCAATGTGTCCAAAATTTAATTAAAGCAAGCAACATTCTAATATGTACTTCGTAAACAGCTTACAGTGGACTGGTAATTGAAATTGACGGACAAAGAGATAGAAAAAGGAGATCAAGAGAAAATACAAAGAGGGATCCTATTGACGGAAGCGAGTGGTTTGATCACTCACCCCTTATTCTAAAACAACCACACGTCTTAACCAATGCGTCTTAACCTTGTAAAAATGGAATTATTTGAGTCAATTCGTCATCTCCCGCACGAAGGAACGTAACCTCATTCCAGGGTTGCCAAATTGACTTAAACAATCGATTTATTTAAAAACGTTATACCCGTGCAATTTTCATCAAAAATTGTTCTGATTTTTGAAAGAACTCCGAGGAAAAATCCGTGACATTCTCAGTTAGGAATACCCAAGATTCTCCTAGTTACTAAGGGTTCTCGGACTTTTCGGCGCGACCGTTTCGGCGCCGGACTTTTCGGTGCGGGTGTTTCGGCATGGGGGGCTTTCGGCGCACGGAATTTTCGGTGTAGTTCAATAGACGGTAAATCTGGCACCTCATACCTCGTCGCACTGATCACTTATCCACGGCATCAAGTATAACACTTGTCTTCCTCTTGCTTTTGCTTTGTTAACAAACAAAAAAGGTGAGACGTACACAAAATTATTTAGGGCTTTGTTTCTAAAGAAGAAATTCAGACACAGAGGAAAAAATATGTCCTTCTCACGAATCGTCTTGAAGCTATTTGTAAAGAATTTGCAGACATTCCAACCCTTGACTTCTTGCGGGCTATCGCTCATAATTTCACTTTCTAGGTGTTTTGTCTTTGTTTTTAGTGACAGGGGCGGGTTGTCGCTCATAATTTCATAGGTGTTTCACACACATAGGTGTTTCGTCTTTATTTTTTTTAGCTTTTTTCACTTTTCAGCTAATTTTAGCAATTTTTAGGAATTTATCAATTTTTTAGTGCCAAGGAATAAATACACTTTTTACACTTCCATGGCCTTCTATTCCGTTAAGTCCAGCTAGTGGGCCGAGCTGGTGAAGTTTCATTCCTTCTCCTTCCTCTCCTCCTTCTCTCATTCCTCTCCTATCTCATCGTTGTTTGGAAACTTATCTGGCAAAGGGGGGTAAGAACTTCCAAGACTTGACTATCTGAAACAATTTATGTAGCAAATTCTTGGCATTTTTCGTCAACCACACCCAGAACTTCCACTTTATTTGTCCTCCTGTCTCCAGAATATTTTGTCTGGAAATCATTCTGGAAAATAAAGTAAGCAGTCCCTTTTCGTATTCTTAAAAGTATAGCACGTGCGCCGAAAAATCCTGCGCCGAACAATTCTGCGCCGAACAATCCTGTGCCGAATCACCCGCGCCGAAAAGTCCGGCGCCGAAACGGTTGCGCCGAAAAGTCCGGACACCGTTACTAAGCAATTTTCGAGGGGAAATTTGGCAACATGGAGCTAAAGTTACGTTCTTTCGTGAGGGGAACGACGAATTTTGCAGCCTCAGAATGTAGTTGCGTTCCTTCGTCCTGAAAACGACGAACTGTGCGACTGGGCTTAAAGTAAAACGGAGGGGGAAAAAAGGGACGGCACTGGAAGCTCCGATCGAACGAAAGCGATCAAACAGGTTGCTCGGCTGCGGTAGGCGGGGAAAAGGGGAGGAGGGGGCTGTAATCATTGGAAAGATCCGAGCGAAATTAAAATAAATTGTCTTCGGTCGGCCGCCCGGTTTAAAAAAAAGCCGGGGGTTGGGTAAGAGGATAATCTGGACGGACTAATTTCGCGCTCGGAGACAAACTGATCCGGGATTTCCTCGGATTCGGTGGCGGCGGAGTTGGTGGTGGTGGCGTGGTGGGGGGGGGCTAGAAAAGGGGGCATGGAAAGTGGGAAGGGAGGGGGATGGAAATCAAAATTGGCTCTTTCCGCGGTGGAGAAGCGAAGACGGGAGGAAATTGAGTCGGGCGCCGTGAAAACGAGCCTTCGCGAATCGTGGAAGACGCTCTGTGACGATCCGTCATTTTCCGGACGAGAGGATGTAACTACATTTCAACCTCGCAAAATCGTTTCTTCCAAGTCGTATCTTAACCAGAAAATCATTTGGCATTCCAACTGAGAGTCCCCTATCTTTCTTTTGATTGCATTTAAAAATGCGCAACATTTTGGATAGAAATCGTAAAGTCATATTATTGTAAAGAATTGAATAATGTAGGTCAAGGCAGCAACTGAAAAATTTTCCAGAAATACCAGAAATGTATGATGCATAAGAAATTTATGATTGAGAGCTCAAGATGCCAAAGATCCAGATGAAGAGTTTTTTGCATCTAACCGCAGGTTGCCCAACTGTCCAGCCGGCCCCTAAAAAGACAATTTCAAAAATGTCACAAATTTGATGAGTTTCCTAGGTCCATGAATTTTCCGGAAATGTTTTACGGAAATTTCCGTAAAATACGGCGTTCCTCCTTAGCACGGGAGTACCCTGGAGGAATTCGGCAACGGAGCGGGGCTGTAACTCGGAGTCGAGGCGGAATTATTGCGAGGCGCGATGTCTGGCGCTTAGGGCCGCTTATAAATTCACAATTTTCCCGTCGCAGCCCCCGCCCGCCCCCCGATCCAGTCCCGGGTCCCCGGCTTATCATTTCCCGTCGACGCGAGCGCGCGCAAATATGGATCCGCGTCCCGAAACGAAACATCGCGCGTCCTTCGCGCTTCGCCCGGCCATCCCTCACGCCGCGCCGCGCCGCCTACCATCACGCTGACGAAGAAAGAACGCTCTATTATCTCGCCCGAGAAATAGAAAGTTTTTCCCTGTCTCCCTTCCTGCTTCCGGCAACTCTGTCTTTCAGCCCCCTGAAGATTTATTTTCAACCTCCTTTCGCCTTCAGGCACGTGTTTTTATTTTTTATGCGTTTTTGGCCCCCTTGGTGTTTTTTGAGCCCGGGAGTTAGGGTACTCGGAGCCTGTTTAGCTGCAAAAGGTACACTCTCCGGGATATGAGACTTCGGGGTCATATTTTGGAAGGATGTTGCTAAATTTATGAAAAATACACATTTTTTGGATAATTTGTGTATTTTTTTGTAATGTTGGAATTTCGACTCTTACGTTTGGTCATTTCGCACGCCGTGTACCATTACGCTAACGAAGAAAGAACGCTCTATTATCTCGCCCCGAGAAATAGAAAGTTTTTCCCTGTCTCCCTTCCTGCTTCCGGCAACTCTGTCTTTCAGCCCCCGAAGATTTATTTTCAGCCTCCTTCGCCGCCAGGCACGTGTTTTTATTTTTTATGCGTTTTTGGCCCCCTTGGTGTTTTTTGAGCCCGGGAGTTAGGGTGCTCAGAGCCTGTTTAGCTGCAAAAGGTATACTCTCTGGAATATTAGACTTCGGGGTCATGCTATGGAAAATTGTTGCTAAATTAATAAAAAAATACTCATTTTTGGGATAATTTGTGCACCGGAAAAAAAACACATTGGATCTAGAGTCCAGACTCTTAAAAACATCGACAAGAAAAAATACTCTTGATTCAATCGGATTTTTGCTTTAATCAAGAACCAAGCCTCTTAATTTGAGCGGATTTCCTTTTGATTTAAGCAAAAATCTGACTGAATCAAGGGTATTTTTTCTTGTCAATGTTTTTAAGAGTCTTGACTCTAGATCCAATGTGGTATTTTCTTCCCATTGTGTATGATTGAATTTTACGTCTTCCGTTCGGCCATATTACTTATGCCGCTGACGAAGAAAGAATAATCTATGATCTCGCCCGGAAAATAGGGAGTTTTTCCCTGTCTCCCTTCCTGCTTGCGGCAACTCTGTCTTTGAGCCCCCCTGAAGATTTATAATCAACCTCCTTTCGCCGTCAGGCACGTGTTTTTATTTTTTATGCGTTTTTCGCCCCCTCAGCGTTTTTTGACTCCGGAAGCTAGGGGATGCAGTCACTACCTATAGTGTGTTTAGCTGCAAAAGATATTCTCTTCGGAAAATTAGACTTCGGGGTCATGTTATGGAAGGAAGTTGCTACATTTATGAAAAATTTCGTATTTTTCGGATAATTCGTGTATTTTTAGGTCATTTTTTAATTTCTCCTCTTCCGATGGGTTATTCCTTACGCTGACGAAGAAAGATCGATCTATTATCTCGCCCGAGAAATAGAATGATTTACCCTACTTGCCTTCCTGTCTCCGGCAACTCTGTCTTTTAGATTCCCGACGGTTTATTGTCTACCTCCTTCCATCGTCAGGCACGTTTTTTTTTTATTTTTGCATGTATTTTCGACCCCCGTTGTGCTTTTTCACTTTGGGAGTTAGGAATGAAGTGAATTTCAACCAGGGGCTCCTCTGTTGATGGCTCTAATAAAAGTACTCAAAGATGCCCTTATGATCGCATTAAGGAGGAACCATCTTTGAGAATAACTTTGGGGTGAGAAATCATTTGAATTGCAAGGAATCGTAGTAGAGTTTACTTTTGATGAAACATTTCTTCTTTAACACCATACTACCGAAATACTTCAAGTAGTACCGAAGAAGACACTCTTTTTTCGCTAATTAGACCACGTTTAGTAGAAAGGAACCAAATCATCAGCTATCACTTTTAACTGGGCAATATAATTTTTAACAAGAGAGCGTTTGTGCAGATTCCTTCGACAATTTTAAGGAATTTGCTCCATACCCTGCAGAAAATTCACTGAAATTTGCGCAAAAATCCGCAGAACCGTTTTATTGTAAAATATTAAATTGCGCAATTAAATTTGGCAATACCTAATGTGGATTGGTTCCTTTCCGCTTTACGCGGTCCGAATGATTGGTCCAGAGCGTTTTATGATCGACAATGTGATTTAAAGCGAAGAATAAATTTAACCCTAGATGCCGAAGCCGGGTCAAATTTGAACCGAGGCTTGCTAAAAACACGTGTCCTGCGAATTGTATGGGACCGGTACATACGAGCTCTAGATATACATTATACAAATTTGCAAATAAATCCTAAAAAAAGAATCAGACATCAAATTGAATCTTGTTCAACCTTTCTACCGAATTTGAGCGACATCTCATTGCAGCAATTGCAGCATACAGGGGAGAGTTTGGTTCACGCCTCGCGCCATCGCGCCTTCAATTTTGCAGATACAACACGGACATCCATCAAGCACGAATAGTTGTATCCCTCACGCATTGCGCAATGCTTGAAGTATCTTTATAGGTTAGTAGGCGCCGTCATCGCCGCACTTCCTCTCCCTTACTCTACTGCCATATTGTTCTTGTTTCTATTCGTCTGATTGTGGTGGAGCTTCAGAGGTTACGTGAGCCACGGAATAGAACATGAGACATGAGCGTTTGTGCAGATTCCTTCGACAATTTTAAGGAATTTGCTTCATACACTGCAGAAAATTCACTGAAATTTGCGCAAAAATCCGCAGAACCGTTTTATTGTAAAATATAAAATTGCGCAATTAAATTCGGCAATACCTAATGTGGATTGGTTCCTTTCTGCTTTACGCGGTCCAATTTCTACTACACTGGAAAAAAAATCACATTGGATCTAGAGTCCAGACTCCTATAAACATCGACAAGAAAAAATACTCTTGATTCAATCGAATATTTGCTTAAATCAAGAACCAAGCCTCTTAATTTGAGCGGATTTCCTTTTGTTTTAAGCAAAAATCTGATTGAATCAGGAGTATTTTTTCATGTCAATGTTTTCAAGAGTCTGGACTCTAGATCCAATGTGTTTTCTTTTCCAGTGTACTTCCAAGAGTTAGTTAACTTTTTAAATTTTCTTTATTTATTTTTTAATTTTTATGGATTTCTTTTAAAGTCTCCGGGTTTGTCAACCCTGAAGAAAGTGACATTCACCACACCCAAAAAGAAAGGTCGCTTTTCCATTGGAGTGAGCCTCATTTCGTTACGCACATAACTTTGCTACGACAATGTAACCTCCCGATCTCGGATTGCGATCACACGAGGTGTTCCCATCCGTCCGGATCGGCAGGGCGAGCTTCACGCTCGGGCACTTGCTGCCACGGGTCCGAGGACTAGCCGCGAGACATGGAGATGATGGAACACCCTGTTTGTTGTCTCGAGGTGCTTCTCGACGGAACAGCGACGAAGGGGTGCGTTACTGGTTACGCTTATATACCGAACTGTAATTGTAATTTTTTGACTTCGAGATCGACGACTTTCACCGGTTATTGTGTGGTTGATACTTCAGGTTTGGGTGTACAATTTTAAAAATATATGTTACGAACATATCGACCGCGGAATTTGAGCCGTGGAAAGTGGAAAAATTGATATCGGATTTTTTTAGCGTTGTGCCGGCCGTGAGCGGCGGGACGAGAGGCGTGGTTCCCGAGCGGCCGCTAGATAGCGCCACGTGCGGGCGCTCCGGTAGTGCCGCCAAGATTGATTTGTCTGGTGTTGCGTCACGACCGAAACGGCACGCTTCCACCATGGACGGCGGTTCTCATCAATCGTTTGCGAATCCGTTCTCAGTGTTTGCTCCGGCGGATGGTCAAATTTCTAGTGTATTTTCCGAAGGAAAAATACACTACACTATTTTTTTCATTTTCTTATGACGTGTCTGATTTTAAAAATTAACATTAATGAATTTTTTTTTCCGACAGCTGTTTAGCCCCAAAACACCTGGAGTTTTTCTTTACTGTATTTTTAGCCTTGGTTCCCCATTATTTTTTTTCCCCCAACTAAATGTGCACAAAAAAGTATAATCAGGGGCCACTCGTAATGTTCGTATGACGTGTTTGATTGTAAAAATCAATATTAATGATTTGTTTTACCGATTGATGACTGGGGTATTCAGCCCCGAAAGGTCTGGAGTTTTTTTTACAGTATTTTTAGCCTTGGTTCCCCATTTTGTTTTTGCCTCCTACTAATTTATGAATGTTAACAAACAAGTAAAAAAGTATAATTACAGGGGTCACTCGTAACATATACCCAACACCAAAATCCGAATTTCTGAGCTCTTTCGCCCCTCTTTCCCTAATGGAGATCTATATACTCCCCAGCCCCGAAGAATAAATAAATAAAATAAAACAACAGCGTTACGCTCCCCTTGACACGAAGTAGGAATGTCATCGGAAAACTTCTGTTTCTTATCTCCCATTTCTTCTGCTTCTTTTCTTTTCTTTTTTCGTGTGATAAAAATGAATGAAGGCAAAGAGGACAACGATGACCCTAAAATTCAAAGTAAAAGAGGGAAAATTATACTGAAGAAAGAATTTCAATTAAATTAAAGTAAAATATAAAATTGGAATAGAAGGAAAACGCAAAGAACCAAGGGCATTTGAATCAGTGAGAACGAAAACACACCAACTCGTAATTCGGAAATGCTCAATTTGTATTAAAGACAGTCAATTTTCATACAAATCATCGAAGGTATACCGTATCTGTTCCAACTTGGACCTTTAAAGTATCCTTAAGTACTCGTCTTTCGGCACCAAAATTATTTTTCTGAGACTAATTTATTCACGCACTGTGCATTTTGTGTGGGCCTTGATTATTTTCATTTTTTCGAGTCGGTGTGTTTTTGTTCTCACCGATTCAATTCTTTCTAGTAAAAAGTACACAAGCAAACATTACTTTTTGAGGGAAAATTGATCATTGATAATTATAATTTTACAAATAATGATTTAAAAGAGAAACCAAGCTTTAAAAAGTTCCTTGGTAAACATTTTGAAGGCCTTTCTCACAAGGTGGCAGCCTTCTTTTTAATTCCCTCCTAACATAACTCGCAAATTCCAGAAACTAATTTCCGAGCACACAGCGAAAAACAAAACACCTTTGTAAGAAGTCCGGACACCTTAACAAAGGATGTTACCAATGACCTCTAGTCTGCTATATTCTCGCCCCTCTGACGTTAGGGCGTATCTTAATTTCCACCTGAGCCCTGCTTTACATATAAATGTATGCTCTCTGGGGCTCATTCGGAAATCGAGATACGCCATTCCGTCAGAGGAGCGACGATATAAGCGCTGTTACGGTTGATCAATTGCGTGAGGAGCCGCCATTTTTCCAGCATGCCCCGACTCTTTCCGCACAAAAGCAGGATTCCAAGGATGAGTCTTTTAATTTATTTAGCTCCCCCCTTCGTTTCTGTCCCCCTCAAGAGCCTGTTGAGTGGAGCCCATCAAGGGGTCATGTTTTCAGAGCAAACAACGCGCTCAGCATCCCCCCTCCCTCTCATCGACTCCACGCGGTCCACAACTCTGCCGTGTTGGAGGAGAAACGACGTATGAACATTTGAGCGTTGCCAAATTTCCTCCTATGAAATACGCGTCTAACTTAGGTGTAGTTTGGAGACCCTTTACTGTCATCTTCCAAAGTGTTTGAAAGTCACTTGCAAAAATAAAAAAAATAATAAATAAATAAAAAACAAATTAAATTTTTAATTGCGTGACTTGTGCGGAAAAGCTCCCTCATTTTGTATAACTTTCGGAAGTCAACGGTGAAATTCCCCTGATGATGAGTTGATGACTCATGACAAAGAGTTTAGTAATTGGTGTAGGAATCTTAACAGAATCTGCAAAAATTCGCCTAGAGAAATGCTCCTGCCAACATTCATCAGTCATCATTGAGAGAATTCTATTTAATTTTGAACTCTACAAGTTGCGCATCGACCATCGTTAGACGGAAAGTTTTGTGTTGACATCCGAACATCACTTTCGCATCACCCGATTTCCGCTTCATTTGTCAGTGCGGGGTCTTCAAAATTCATTGTAGTTTAAATTTTCTTACTCTAATTGATATTTTTGAACTTTCTGTCCTTACTTTCCCCAAATAGTGTGGACCCAGAACCGTTTCACCACCTTCTTCCAAAATTCATTGCCTCTGATTGCGCTCCAACAAAGACTGAATTTCAGACCTTTTCAATGCCAACTTCCCTATTGAAATCATCCCTTGGGATAATTTTACTTTCAGCAAAAATAAATTTCCCATGAAATTTCATTTTGCTGAAAAGTCACATTTCGTTTTCTATGATATCTCAACTAGTTTTCAGGGGCTGCGTATGCAACCCACAACAATTATGGGGAGAATTTGTCCAGAAACTTTCAAATTTGATTAATTTTTTCTCCCTCAAAATTTCGAAATCAGAGTCTACTGTCTATGCGTATCATGTCATATACGAAGCCCATGACAGAGGTTTGAAAATTCGGTGTTTTGGCGCGTATACGTAGTATACCGCCTTTGCGATCGTTTCGAACCCTGCTCGATACAATAACCGAGTCCCTTAGTTCCTTACCGAAAAGTGACTACCGCGAACTTCTGAGATTTTCCAAAGCGTGTAAAAAGTTTATTTATCCATCAATAATTATGATTTAAAGTTGTTTCTCATTCTGGGGGTCTCTAGTTTATGTGCAGTGAATACCAAGAGTCTACGTTACTTGGTTTTTTAAAAAAAAGCCTAAGAATGCGACGCGCTGATTTAAAATATGCATATATAAGAAGAATCAAGCGAATTGATTCGAGGATGGCTGAGCAGGTCGGCACTCTCGGAATGAGAATTTAACTCCTCCGTTTTGTTCAAAACGTTGCTTTGACAGATCTGTAACCTCGGTTATACTTTTCAAAAGTTGGTACCCGTGCTCTGATAGTGCAATCTGTGTAAGTGCAATCTGTGATGAGCCTCGAGACTCATTAGACCATTAGCTAAACGTGGCTCATACAGGAATCCACTTACCCTTCTCTTCCCCACGCTCCTGCTCACTGCGTCGGCGTCTCGACGAACAATAGCTAATGACGGTCGCCAAGCGACAATCCTCAGCCCCTCGCCCAATTACTTACGCTTCATTAACCATACCACCGTCACGCTAGGATTCGTCCAATTTTCAAAAAAAAAATTGTTTCGCGAGTTTTTAGCAATTTTTTCCTTCCTCTCCGTTGAAACACGAATTAAAAGAGGTCTCATTCATAAAAATCGGCCAAATAGAAGAGAAGTTACAGTATTCGAAATCCGAAGAAATCAACAAAACTTCTCCAAACAAAAAATAAAATGAAGGGGGAAAAAAGAAATGTATAAATTACAATTTAATATGATTGACCTCAGAATGTGACAAGCAATTCAATTATAAAAAGGAGAAAAAATTGAGTGAAATTACAAAAAATTAGCCTCTTGCACGGGGCTTCCTTGTATGAGTTTTGACCTGAAGACAAGTAAATCCCGTTATATTATTAAAACGAAATTGACTCCATAGTTTAATGCCTTAGTGTCTTGAATACAATTATTTTAAGCACTCGAAAATTTATACCAGCAATTTTTACCCATGGGGTGATTTCCTAAGAGCTGATAATATCACGAATTTCTCATAGAGCCCTTCAAAAATGGCTTGCTTTTTGGGCAGCCGATTCGGCCATCAAACCGGAGTTTAAATGGAAGCTGATTACAACACAAAGCTCTGAGAAAAATTTTGAGATGAGTATAGGAAACGGTTTGTAAATTACGAGGAGATGCGAGCATTCTGTTCAGCATATCGATACATATATATTTTCACACGTAGAATTTAATTTTCACGTCAGGGAGTCGACATATTTTGATTTTTTCGATTTTATACGGAAAATTTATGGTTTTTCGGGATTGAAATTACTAACAATTGTTTCATGAAAAATGAATGCACCCAAAATGACTATAGCATTTTGACTTTCACATACGTGCACTCACTAAATTGATTGGTAAATTCAAAAAGTGGGTACATCGACCTGGTATATCAAGTTTCTGCGATTTTTTACGGCAAATCGGTAGATTTTCGGGATGTGGATTGCTTACATTCAATTCATGAATGAATAAAGCATGGACATGGTTGAGCTTCTTTGCATGAAAAGGCGTTTAAAATAACAAAATCAAGACATATTTAATACAATTGCATTTATATCGAGTCAATTTCTTTTCAATAATATAACGGGATTTATAATACCGGTGATTTGGGTATTTTAGCCCCAAAATACCTTTAAATCGACTTTATCTTCTAGGAGTTCGACAGAATTTTTCCTTTCTTCGCTTAAATTTTTCCGTAGCACTTTTCTTCAAGAATCTGATAAGATTTTGCTTGAGGCAGATCAAAAAACTTGTTTGTTCGAATAGCTTTCTAGATTCACAATACGGTCTCGTCAAGGTGCGTCGTTGACCTTGCAGTGTTGGATCGTGAATTCTCTTGTTGTGCTGCTTGCCTTTTTTGAAATCTCTGTAAATAAAAACTAAAGGGTTTGATATGTGCGAGTTAATGACGCGCCTTATCAACACATTGTGTTGGAGTTCACTGCTTGTTTTTATGATATTTCATTTATTGAGTTTCATGAAATTTTACATCTCCGTTTCCACCCTAGCTGAAGTTTTCAACAGAACTTTTTCATTAATAATTATTATAAAGTGTTAAGCCAAAAATTCATATTTTTTTATTTTTATTTTTATTTTCACGTAAGATCTAATGCATTTTGGGTCCTCGTCCCATCTTCATTAACATTTAGTGGATAAAAATAGCTGCAATTTTAAGTTGAAACCCACCCCCCCCTCCCCAATCAGAAAATTTGAAGGAAAAAGTACTCGCGCAATTCCTCGAAAACAATTTTTTTTCCGGAGGACTTTTGGCAACGTGCGTATACCTTTACGGCATTCTTTCCCATCACGGCGGAATTTTCTCGTTGCGCGCGCATCGGCTTTCCCGATTTTCCAGGGGCTATCTCGTCGTTGGCGTGTTTTGCGTGAGCCGCTCCGTGCAGTTGTGTGTAATCAATTATCGGGATTCCTCGTTACCTTTGCTCTTCAGTTCTGCTCCCCTGTCTCGCCCGGCTCCCAGCCGTATCAATCATCTCTCGGGAATCAGGATTCTCCGGGCCATCTCGTGGTCGGGAAGGACGTCCCTTCGCTTACGTAACAGCGTATCTCGATTCCCACGTAAGCTCCAAAAAGAGGGTATTCGTAGGTAAAACAGGGTTCAGGTGGAAATTGAGATACGCCCTTACGATAGAGGGGCGACAAGGAGAGCTCTATTCGCCCTGGTTACCAAGAAAAGTCGAATGGTAGAAGCGAAACCTGTGACTCGGTGGCAAGTTTCAGGGATTTTTTTCAGTCTGAGTGGCGTACCGAGTGAAAGATGACATCGTTTGCATCGAAAACCAGGAAAGTCCTGGATGCGTCTGCATTTTTGCCATTTGCATAAAAGCCAAACACTCTGGGCTGTAAATTAACGCCAAAGCTCTACGCGCTGTTCTCGCGTTAATTTAGTCGCCTAGCTGATTCAAACCATTCTGCCTTCGAGAGACAACCTTTGAGTGTCCCCACGGCGCAGTGGCGTTTTGTCATTGCGAATAGGATATCAGGGTAGAAAACGCCTTCAATTACGATTGATACCGTGCAACACATAAGAGTTGAAATAGTTGTATCCAAGAATCAAGTCCAACATCAAGTGTTAGACTCCATCTAGCGTCGCGTCGTCGCCGCGCGCTGTTGGGTGTGTCATTGCGTATCGTACATCAGAGCAAAAAACGCCTTCAATCACGATTGATACTGTGCAACACTTGGGAGTTAAAATAGTTGTATCCAAGAATCAAATCCAACATCAAGTGATAGACTCCATCTAGCGTCGCGTCGTCGCCGCGCGCTGTTGGGTGTGCCATTGCGTATTGTACATCAGGGCAAAAAACGCCTTCAATCACGATTGATACTGTGCAACACTTGGGAGTCAAAATAGTTGTATCCAAGAATCAAATCCAACATCAAGTGTTAGACTCCATCTAGCGTCGCGTCGTCGCACAGTGTGTCAAAACCCCAATCTAGCTGCTCAAAACCTCTTCACGTCTCTAAATTTGGTCGGATAACCACCAAATTTCGCACAGGCATTAGTGTAAGCTTGAAGAAGGTTCACTTAAATTTCAAAACTTAGTCATCAAAATTTTCAAAATGGCGGCCATCTAAAAATCCTGTTCAAATCATGTAAAAATCGTAAAATTCCAACTAAGTTTTAGGCGCCTTATGTGACCTGATGAACCCCAAAAATTAGTCAAATTGTGTTTTCCGATCCAAAATAAGTCCTGGAGGATGTCTTGGGCTTATGCATTCCACTTCAAAATGGCGAATTTCTCATTTGGCCATCCAAAGAAATATGAATTCCATATTATTAAAAATGATACGTTTCGGCAACTCTAAGTGATAAGTCAAAGATAATATTTTCAAAATGTTTGCCAGTAAAGGAAAATTTCGGCGAGCCCCCCCCCCCCCTTTTTCATTTTCCTACGTTTCATAAACCATGCCCGAAACCTTTCCTCATTAGAAATAAATAAGAAAGTCTGTTTCAAATCATACAAGAAACTTGTTAAAAATACGATGCAACTTTGTATTTATGAGGACCCCCCTCCCCCTTCCATGACAGTATAGATAATGGGAAAATCGTAATGAAATAGAAAATAAAATTTCAAAAAATTGATCTGTTCGGGATTCGAACCCCGATCATGCAAGTAATAATGAAAGAAGCAGCAACTGAGCCACCACAATGTCTTATCTGTAACGGTGAAAAGCCTCATGATAAGGCTCACTCAAATCAGGGGACCGAGCGCGCGTGGTGGGATGCTGCCTCCGTCTCACTTCACCTGTGACAGCCTGTAGGGGGAGATCGCAAAAACGCCGCCCGCTCGCTTTTACACTAGGAATCGCCGAACAAAATGTGCTCTTATTCTCAAGGTTGCGGAAGGTAGCAGTAAAACTAAAGACATTTCAAATCTAGATAGTTTTCGTAACACTCTCATATAAGTTTCATGGTGTTCCGTGTAGTTCCGCGCTTTTGCGGCTCTATTAAAGCCAGGAAAAGTAAACGGTCTTGGGCACTGTTTTCAATGAGCAATTATAATACTTAAATAATGATTTTGGAGAAATCAACGGTCACATTTCCTTTCTCTGGCCTTTGGCATCTCGTTTCATCTAGAAATGACCCTTTTTCGCCACGAAGTACTCTAAAAAAAAGCAATACAGTGGCACCACTCCTGATGGCGAGATTGAGGTTGGAGGTTTACCGGCTGCAATCCCTATCATTTTAGCGACCAAAAAATTTATTTTTGTGATAACCATGATAGATACGTAACCAGTGGGTGCCTGTGGACCCACTCTGACCATAAATAACACCATTTGTTGACTTCATATAAGGGGGGTTTTGAGCAGCTAGATTGGGGTTTTGACACACTGTGCGTCGCCGCGCGCCGTTGGGTGTGTCATTGCGTATATAGTAAATCAGGGCAGAAAACGCCTTCAATCACAATTGATACTGTGCAACACACAAGTTTCAAAATAGTTGTATCCAAGAATCGACCATAATGTCTAGAGGATTCTCCAAGTTATCGTGCAATTTACATGTATACATAAACGCCGCTTTTGTAGCGCTCTTTGTTGCTCTGCGACACCCAGCTGCCAAAGTCCTCTATCCACCCACAGTCCCTCAGGGAGTTGGCACTTTCTTATTTCCTGTAAAACTCCCTGTTGCCACCCTTTCACCAGGCGTCTCCTTATTGTGAAATTTGACAGGGAAAATTTGGTAACATTGAAACGAAGTTACGTTCTTTGAGTTGACTTGGTGAGAGAAATGGCGCATTGTGTTGGAGTTTTTGAGAACTGCATTCGGGGATGGGGTGGCTGGCTCGTTCCGGCGGATCCCTGTCTCCGAATCCCTTCGTCACCCGAATCCACGGCGGGAATCGAAGACGGGCAGGAACTAGGCGGGCGCCACAATTTCAATAAGTTGATAGTCTGACGACAGAGGAGGAGCAAAGCTCTTGAGACGCCAAGTACGTGACTCATTTCGCGAGTGGCGGATCGCGACTAGTTAGCGGGCGCGTGACTCCGACACCTCCCTAGATCCGCCCAAGGTTGCCCCGTCTTCGATTCCGATCGAATTCACCTTCGGCTCGATTTTCATATTATTTCAAATATATTATATTCATGTTGTCTCAAACCTGGAAGACCCGGGGTATTGCATGGAGAAAAAAACTTCGTGCGTGGGACCCGAAGTTTAGGTCATATGGATCCTTGAAGTTTTCGGATTGAGCATTTGAACACTTTAGGTCTAGCTGTCGAGGTTCGGATCACACATCTGAAACTTCAGTTTTTACATCTGAAGTACGTCGGTTTTCACATCCGAAAAGCTTCGGTTCTCACATCTGAAGTACTTCAGATGTAAGAACTGAAGTTTCAGATGTGTGATCCGAACCTTGACAGCTAGATCTTAAGTGTTCAGATGCTCAATCTGGAAACTTCAGAGATCCATATGACCTAAACTTCGGGTCCCACGCACGAAGTTTTTTTCTCCGTGTGCCAACATTCATCTGGGAATGGAAAAATTTCCGGGAAAATCAAGGAATTTGTGAGGAAACTGAATATCACAACCGGGAATTTCTCCCTTCTCCTTCAAATAAGCATTCGAAAAGAAATAAGTGAAATATTCTTTGGGCAGAATGTACCAAAATTATTAGTGTCACGGATAGTTTGGAATACATTTCGCAATCAGGAACCGTAGAACATACGGTTCAATCTAAAAACAACGCATGTACTACCTACTAGTTTCTTTACACAAATGAGTGTTTTTATAGATGAGATAGAGATTGTAGTTCCCAATTGCAAAATGTAGTCCATTCAGCAAAGTTTGTTTAATTTATAGATGCTTTTTTGCCTCCGTTGTAGATTCACCTCCACCTCCTTGAGACAATCTCGTAAAAAACGCGTTCATTCCGTTGAGTTGAGTCGTACTACATTTTGCTATATTAGGAACTACAACTTCTGGATTATCCGTAAAAAACACTTACGTTCATAGAGAAACTGATGACATCTACGTTCTTTCTAAACTGAGCCATAAATTATAGTTCCTAACTCCGAAATGAAGTCCAGTTAGGCAACGTCAAGAGCGATGCGATGCGACACTCGATCAACATTCGCCGAACGTTCTTTGCGGTGTGCCACTGTGTCCCGACTCTGTAACTATGCTCGCCTAATTTCACGAATCCCATGGCTACCATAGCTTTACGTGAAATTGTACGCTTTATCTTCAATTTTGCAACTCATTGTCAGCTCCAACCTGAAGTGCCACTAAAGATCGGTGCTTCTACGTTACCTATCAGTTAAATTATCGAATTAACTCAGAAATGTCGTTCCCCTCCAAAAGTGTCCATTCTTGAATCGTTTATTTATTTTATTTTATTTTCGTTTTCTTGAGTAAACCGTTGCGTTGCCATACTTTCGCAGTGCTCCTTCACATCAGTAGAAAAGGTATGCATGATTAAAGCATCAAATTCCCCGTTTCTATTCAAAATTCTTCGTAGCTAATGCCTAAATAAGAGGGTTAATACCTTGTTTATGAGTTAATTTTAGTAATTTTTTATACTAAACCATGTTCTACGTATCTCATTTGCCACCGGAAACAAACTCTCCGTTCATCCAAATTGACGCATATTATCAGGTTACAGGTTTCTTCCGCCCACAGACAGAAGCGGATTCAGCAATTTGGCAACACCGGGTTTCCTCCAATTAAACCTATGTAAAATAAACGATTCTTGTCGGAGCACCTGACCTCTTCAAGAATCGATTCATTTCCACAGGTTTAAATGGAGTAAAACAATGTTGCCAATTTGCTGGATCCTCCAATGCCCACAGAAAAGATGAACCTCTATCCTGTCAGCCTATCCGGCAGGGAAAAGGTGACTAAAATTAACAAAAAGGCCCAATAAAGCGGAAAGCGGCAGATACACCCGTAAGTTACAATTGATTGTGAAAGTGAAACACCAATAGGAAACCAGGATTTCGATCGCTCGACGTCCAGCTATCGAAATTCTCCTTGCTTATTGGAGTTTCTCTTTTAACAAGCTCTTGTAACTCGAAGGTGTATCTGGGCCTTAAACGAGGATCCGCGAATTCCCGCGAAATATGAGATGACGAGTTGTCGAACCATATGATTCAATTAGCTATGCACTGAAAAAAAAAAAAAAAAAAAAAAAAAAAAAAAAAAAACACATTGGATCTAGAGTCCAGACTCTTGAAAACATCGATAAGAAAAAGTACTCTCGATTCAATCAGAATCTAGCTTAAATCAAGAACCAAGCCTCTTAATTTAAGCGAATTTTGTTTTGATTCAAGCAAAAATCCGATTGAATAAAAGAGTATTTTTTCTGTCAATGTTTTCAAGAGTCTGGACTCTAGATCCAATGTATTTTTTTTCCAGTGTGTGCCAATTATTTGGTCACTGGCAGCAAAGAGCAAGTTTTGTATTCCAGTCTGCATCCATCGATGCGGCCATCGATGTCCGGTGACGTCATCGGCCGTTTAGTATTCGTTGCCCTCAACGGAGAATCCCCCGTGTCCATCGTGCGTTCCCGTGCGTTGTTACCTTGACCGATATCTCCCCGCCCCCGACTTGGCTCCGTTTGCTCCGCCACTGACCTGCCGCATTCGAGTTGCTAGTAAGACTTCGATGGAGGATTTATGGATTTTCTCATTGGTACACTTCAGCGGCCGATCGGCTCATTTATCGATTATGGAGTTCACGTAGAGCCGGTTCCATACAATGAGGCGAAATTGGAGTATAATGGATCGGACTGAAAGAATGTGGTGAATCAGAATGTCGGCGAATGGATGTTGTTTTAACAGCATCTAATCAGCATTGAATGGAGTACTTGCGAAAAAGGAGGAATGTCCATGGAATCGTTTAATCTCAAGTAAAGCTCGTAATACACTGGAAAAAAAACCACATTGGATCTAGGGTCCAGACTCTTAAAAACATCGACAAGAAAAAATACTCTTGATTCAATCAGATTTAAGCTTAAATCAAGAATCAAGCCTCTTAATTCGAGCGGATTTCCTTTTGATTTAAGTTTAAATCTCATTGAATCAAGAGTCCTTTTTAATGTCAATGTTTTCAAGAGTCTGGACTCTAGATCCAATGTGTTTTTTTCCCAGTGTAATATTTGTGCTAGTTACGTCTAAAACCATTTTTTAGGCTCTAACAAGCTGTTCAAGGTGTGACCCTGTGACCGTATTGTAAAATCATTATTTTTTGACTGTGTATGAGAGTCAACTTTCATTTTCAATCAAATTTTCCGTGCAAAGTAGCGTGCAGCGGACATGGGGATACTTTAACCACTTTGTAAAGGGAAGGCGAGTGTTAAGACGGTAAATTTTTGCCCTTAATAGTGAAAACCTGTAGTGCTTGCTCTCGAAATTATTTTGCAATCGTGCTGGTTTGTTTTATATCATAATAAACCGTCATTCCGTCAGACGTAGCAGTCGAGTAGATACAAGTTTGTTGATTGTGTGATCAGCGAAAGGTGACGTCATTTTTCTCACCATAAATCAGAAGCTGTGCTGTACTGATGATGAGTCCGATTAGACCCGAAACGCGTCTTCAGTTGCTTTCCCATTACGGACGTAACTGATGTTGCGCCTAAGCGAAAAATTCAGAAATTATTCTTCTCAGAATATCTGGAAAATTATTCTCTTTGCGAGATTATCCCGCTGCAATGAGAAAAATGACGTCACCTTGGGCTGACCACACAATCATTTGAACTAACTCGCGTCTAATATGAGAATTCCCATCCTTTCCGACGCAATTTTACGCTGCTTACGACGATTCGTCGCCCATCCGACTCGAGGGCGCACCCCATTCTCTATGTGGGCCTTGTTTTACATATAAATCTATGCTTTCTGGGGCTCATGTAGAAATCGAGATACGGCTTTACGCCAGAGAAGCGACGAATTTCATTCCCACGGAATCCGGCAACCCCG
The DNA here is from genome assembly GCF_918797505.1 of Bemisia tabaci. Taxonomy (NCBI): domain Eukaryota; kingdom Metazoa; phylum Arthropoda; class Insecta; order Hemiptera; family Aleyrodidae; genus Bemisia; species Bemisia tabaci. Next base: position 46,085,520 of record NC_092797.1, on the reverse strand, counting down.
CTTGGGCGATTGGCGGGAACGGCGAAACCTCCCGCTTGGGTGCGACATAACTCACGGCTACTTACATGGCACAACCGCCGCACAGTGGAGCCGAGTCAATACGAGAGGTCGGATAAAATCTGGCAACTTTGAAAGCTTATATTATCGAAAATATGAAGCAAGGAAGTTTAAGAGTCGTTTCGTTGGGTTTTTCGTCAAAATTCCTTTGAAAAACACCCCTTGAATTTGAATTTGTGACGAAATAGACTGAAAAATTTGAAATTTTAACCAGAAATTTCATGTCCGACTTCTTCTATTAGCTCGATCCACTGTGCGGCGCAGCGTTTCGCCGAGCGGAAAACGTCGATTTATAAACATGCCCGAATGCAACTCCAACGTCCACGGATCATGAATCCTAATCCTCATCCGGAAGCGAACAGCGCCAAAGCGAGCAACTTTCCGCCATAAACGGAGCTTTACACGCTTCCGTCGTCATCGTTTAACCAGCACCAACGGAGGGTCAATCAAGAGGGTTGAGTCTGCCCGGGACATACTGCCGTGCTTAGGAAAAGTGCCGTATGATCATGCGAATGTTGCCCAAGTGCCCTCGAAAATATACTAATTTTTTAAAAAAAGTTACAAATATTTTACAAATATTTTTATTTTAAAATTTTTAGATACTTTAAATCTATTTGGGTAAAAAATTTGCTGAAATATCAGAAGAAAAGTGTTCAAAGTTTTCCAGAAAATCCGCGTTTTATAAAGAGGAATTTGGAATGTCTGAAGGTTGATACGGCGTTTTTACTTACCACGACTGCAGCGTAGTGGAATTTCCTCTTTAATTTTTGGACGGATTTAATTAGAATGAGCATAGCTACATCACACGGTGCTTTTTTGAGGAAAATAACTAAGCAACGTTCTCAGAAACAATATATTTTATAGACGCCGCACCAGTAAATCTTTTGTGAGCAGCTGTTTGCATGTATTGGCGCGGAGCTTAATGAAGGGAATTCAAAACGCCTTCATTTTCTAGGTATGCAATATGGACATCTACTGAGGACGAATAGTGGTATCAAGGCTTTATTATCAAGCGTGGTATCAAGACACAACGTCGCGCCGCGCTGCGTTCATTTAAGTTCTTTGATTCTTCTGCGCGCACATTGTGCAGTGACGGTGAAACTGCGAAAAAGTGTATCTTGTTCACGATATCTCAAAATATCGGGTCCCATTTTATTCAATCGAAGGAAAATGAAGCAACACCGGGCTAACCATTTTCACATTAAAATATCCTTCTTCAAAATATTCCTAAAGTTGTGCAGAAGATCTCATCTTGAATCTACACTTAAATGCACCCCTGAGAATTGGAAAATATTGTAGCGTGAGGAAATTCGTGATTTTGTAAGCTCATTTTTCGATTAAATGTTTAACAACCGCGTGAAAAGCACGGTGAGAAATGTAGTTCTGGTAACTAGATTTTCGGGTAGTTGCATTATTATTGGGTATTTGGTAATCATTTATATCCATGTGCAGCCTGAAGGAACATTTTCTCCCTTTTTCCATGGGCGGTCACCCGTGCATGTGCTTGTGCATGTCGAGGGCTGAGGATCAATACCGCCTGACGATTTTGATTAAAATTAGTTAGCGACTTTGCCGCATTTTGCAATATAAACTACGCAAACTGATGTTTTTAGTTCTACAAATTGCACAGAGGAGCACTGTAATTAAGCTGTATTGTATGAAAAAGTTGCAAATTTAACCTACTATATGTACACAAACGGCGCAGTTTCCTCTTCGTCCTCACTGGAAAAAAACACATTGGATCTAGAGTCCAAACTCTTAGAAACATCGACAAGAAAAAGTACTCTTGATTCAATCAGAATCTAGCTTAAATCAAGAACCATGCCTCTTAATTTAAACGGATTTCGTTTTGATCATAACAAAAATCCGATTGAATCAAAAGTATTTTTTCTTGTCAATGTTTTAAAGAGTCTGGACTCTAGATCCAATGTGTTTTTTTTCCAGTGCTGTAAAATTTCCAGATTGTAGATAGGCGGTATTATCCCTTAGGCATCAGTGTACATTTTAACTTCGAGAGGATAATACCAGTAAGTGCATAGGAATCACACTCCACTCCGAGGCTATAAAACTCGCCGTATGGAAAAAGTTAGTCATTTTCCGGAGAGGGAGATGTGCCACGGCCCGTTTATCTTGCTTTCCCACGAATTCTAGGGAAAACGCCCAAGCGGCTCAACTAATGATGCATCGCTGAAAAACTTTATGGGCCCAACGAGGGTTTCTCGCATGATGCTCGCGGCTGAATAAGAAATGAATCTTCATCTTGTCGAGGGAGGGAAAGCGGTTTATACGATCATCATTATTTAAGTGAGACGAGCTCCCCCTCTCTCTCCCCCCCTCCTCTCTTCTATCGGGCGGGGCCTTTCAGTGTATTCCGGGTCGAAAGAAAACTTTGGATCAGATGGCGCGGATAAGGGGTGGAGATAATGTCATACTTTCGTGTAATAACTTGAAATAAAATATAGGAATCTTTCGTCGAATATCAAAACGGTGGATTGAATCGAATGTGACTTTTGGCGAAAGCACCCTTGTATACCGGATGCAGGGGCAATTTGCACAAAGTAGCATGAGCTTCTTAGTTTAAATATGTTCCAAATAATTGGTACTCGTCGGAGAAGATTGTTTCATATAGAATGGATTATTCGTAATGACTTTAAGAGGGCTGCAAACGGTTTCACCATTTGCCAACTAATCGCCACGTTCCTGCCCGATCCTAATTCTGCCGTGCTAAGGAAGAACGCCGTATGAACATTCAAGAGTTGCCAAATTTCCTTCGATAAGATTTTTATTTCTGAGGAAAGTTATGAATATTTTTCCTGGAAATTTTCAGGGACTCAAGGTGAAATCGCGAACAAATTTACCTGAAAAATTGGAAAGAAATTATTCATGATTTTAACAGGAAATTCGTGTTGTATCAAAGGAAATTTGGCAACGCTTAAAGGTTCATACGGCGTTTTTCCTTAGCACAGCAGAATTGCACAATAACACTCTGAATATGATTTTATACATCTATAAAAACAGTGAAATGTTTTAAATGTGTTCCTTAAAATTGTGAAAAAAGAATATAATTCATAAACGACGGTGGAACGATGAAGGAGATAAGGTATGGTGACAAATCTGCGTCTTCGTATTATTTTAAGTCATTTTTTAAACGTTTTAAAAATATTTTAGAGTTCATGCTCTCTGAGAAATATAAAAGGCAAAAGTCCATAGATCAGGTTCACAGCACTTAATTAAACCCGAAGGAAGCACTTGGACCAGATAAATGTGTGTGCCTGCCGTAACTTCAACTATTCCTGCTTTTAATGTTGAAATGATTTTTTTGTTCGCAGAAATGGGGTGCTTCGGAAGCAAAGACAAACTGTCAAAAGAAGACATGGATTTTTTAAAGTTGCACACACGATACGACGAAGCAACGATAAAAGAATGGTACAAAGGATTTAAGGTAAATTCGATTTTTTCCCTCACTTCACACACTATCTGTTGCACATCTGTTGAGTGCAGAAAGGGCTGAAAATAAAGAGTCGGAGAAAATTGGATCAGCGAGATGCGCTTTCTGCTCTTGCAGTATTACACAATGCGTCGTTTCCCGCACGAAGGAACGCAACTCCATTCCATGGTTGCAAAATTGACTCAAACAATTCAATTTTTTACGATAATAAATCTGCATAATTTTCTTTCAAAATTTGTCTAATTTTTGCTTGAGATTAGAACAAAAATTAGTGAAACTTTTCGTCAGATTTTCTCAAAATTCTCCTGGTAAAAATGCAGTTTGTGCGGCAAAATCCGGCAACATTGAAATGTAGTCACGTTCTTTCATGAGAGAAACTAAAAAAGGAATGTATTTGAGTCTACTGGTATCTTTCCGTTATTAAATATGCGTTTTTACTTACTCGTAATTCTGAGGAGTGAAGAAGGGAATAAAATAATATGCAGATTTTGAAATATTCGACAGAATTTCGTGCTAACTAGGATGTGGCATGTGGTATAAAATGATTTTTAGCGTAATTGATAAATGATGAGGATGATTCTATACTTGACAGGATCATCGGAAAGTCGCCCTTTGGGAAGGGTTAAGGAATTAACGGATGCGAGCAAAAACAATTAATTAGTACCCTTTCACGGTTCAGCACCGACTAAAGGCACAAAAACACGCAATCCCGCTGAGCAATGGTCTATGCGGTGTAAAAACTTTATTACTCGCCTGATAAAATACAAACGCCCTATTATCTGTGTATTTTTACACTAAGTTTTGGGCTTTACCTCTTGTAGGGGCTGAAGGCTAGAGCGAATTGAAAAGTCGACTAAAATTTGAAAAATTGAAGGAAATTAACAAATTTTTACTTACAATTCAACTCTTAGAAAGAATCTCACCTTACATAATTGAGTCCTTGTTTTTAATGAAATTTACTTCATTCGCTCTCTTGCACTCTGTATTATGTTTTTAATAACATATTTAAACTTAACCAGGCGATTCTAATTGTCAAATTACTATAAATTTATCGAAAAATAACCTCTTTTTAAATATTTTCGAGGAAAAACACGTGAAGAGCCAACTTAGGACATACATTTTGGAATATTATAAACTACTATTTCTGGCTCATTTTAGAAACAACATAAGTGCCGTTAGTTTCCCTGTATTCAAACGTTGAAGTACAATTGTTGCCAGTAAGTTAAGCCTTCTAAGACCTGTAGATTTCATAACTTTAATAGTGGTTCCGTCTTGAACCCATTTTAACTTTTCGCATTTTTATTTTCACACAGCCAAAAATCGCAAAAAAAATCTCCCTTTTGCAGCATACAATATTTGTAGAAAAATTAGAACTCTGGCGACTCAAATTAAAACTTGAAATGAAGAGTCAATTTGCCATCGGGTTTCTACCTTTTCTAAAGTAAATGGCATGACTTCTTGCCCTGGGGACGTAGTAGGACAGCTAGGATTAGATGTTCGATCGACGAATAACACGTCTTCAAAATGAAAGCACGTAGAAACCGCGGAAAGACATACTTGTAAGGGTCTGGAGTATGGATGGGAAGAGGCGATTGAAAAAATGGAAATACCACGAACAGAGAGGAGCGAAGCGCCTGAACGGGTCCCTCAGTTCGAGTTCAGTTTGATCGATAGAATAAACATTCGGGCCCTTGCGAAGGCATTTTTACCCTGCTGAACAGAAACCACGTAACTGATAAGATACTTCCATGAAAAAATGAGGTTCTTGCCCAGCGAGGAGTATCGGTTGCTTGTTGCGCCGTGAAACCAGACGCTAGGCAACCCGCAAGACGGACTGCATGCATTACGCCCAAGTGCACCTTGGAGAGATTCCCGCGGCGGCGGGTATTCTCGAAGTCGTTCATCTTTCGCGTTTGGATCCTCCTTTAATGAGGTTAGCGTGGCTTTTCTTCTTCCTTGTATTATTTCATACGCGCGATGAGACTGCTCTCAGTGACAATATACAGGGTGTTTAGGGTTTCAATAGGTCGAAATAAGTCTTTTTTCCTCTTTAAGTCCCCTCCCCGCCTCCCCAAAATTGCTCCCTAGTAGCATTTCTATCTCGGATTTCACGACATTTTTTGATACGCAGTCACAGTTTGTTAGCGCTAAGATTGTACTTCGCAAATTCGTAATTTTTATTGGAGGATTAAAAATAATTGAGTGATATTAAATAGAACAACAGGAATTCAAGTCAACAATACAATTTAAGAAAATATAGTTAAAAATGCACATCGACGGTGAAACTACCAGACCACGTATCTTGTTTGCGGTGTTAAGAAATCTCTGCTCGTCGGAGCACAAATCAATTTTATTTCTTGAAGTTTTCCACAGAGTTTTCCTCGCAAAGAGAAGAAAAATAATGAAAGTTTTCAAAAATTGACATTGAGTAGTTTTCCATTTAAAAATAAAGTATGACAGAAAGTCTGCAACGTCTCAAACCAAGATCCGTGGTCTGGTACTTTCACCGTCGATATAAAACGTTATAATGGAACGAAAACACATCCAGGACGCTTTGCCAATTACAAACTGATTCTCAACTGGAACATAAACTATAAATAAAAATTTAAAACGAAGAGATGAGTGCAGACTGTTGTATTAGCTCGTTAGATCAGTCTCTCTATTGATCGTGTGCTCCGAACTGTAGGCGACCCAACAATCTCGATATCAAAACTCGGCAGTTTTGAAAACGCCTTCAATTAGGGCGTGATACCTCCCGCATTCCGGAGAGTACGAATAGTTGTATCATTGCGCCTTACCAATGCAATGGAAGCGTAGCCTTCAATTATTTGCAAAACGTTTCCCTTCGGCACGATTGAGGTTGTTTATTTCATTTTTTGTTGGTAGGGTGGACATTTTTCTTCCGATGTTGTTCCCAGGTGCATTAAAATGCAAATTTTCGAATTTGCCCACGCAGGCAGGATGCCTCCGAAATCGCAAAAATGAAAATGGTCGCGAGCGAGTCGCATCACACCGACACTTCCATCGTCCTTTAGATAATTTTGAAGGGAAGAAATTCCACTGCATCTTGATTTGAAGGAGTAGATAGAAGTGAGGGAGGGGGGACCATTTAATCAGACAAACCTGAAGTTAAAAAGGCATTTTTTCGGCAATTTCTTTTTTTTTCGTCTTCCTCATTTAATTGTTCTGTCCATGGTGAAAAAAAATGACTCATTGCGTTTAAAATTGACCCAGTCTGTGTGGAGGGATAAGGCACTATTTAACGTTTTGACTTTTTGTATATATTCTTTACTGTTTCATAGTTTCCCTCGAAACTTCTTTAATCGTGATGTCAGTTTTTTTCCCACCTAAAACATAACATAATATCCAAATTTGGTACCCTTTATTTTTGCGTTTCTTGGTTTTGCTGCATTGATCCGAGTCTTTTTATTTACTTTATTTACGTTTACTTTTTATTCCGTCTCTGTCTCGCAATAGCAGCAAATCTGTACGACTCATTTCTCGCCTTTTTCCGGTTGAAAATGAGATTATTACATTTCGAAACGTCCTGGTTTTTACTTTCTCGCTCCCCTCGCGGGTAGAGGAAGTATTGTGATCGTCTAAGAAAAAAAGAATGATTGAAATTTTTTGGATTTTCCGATTTTCTGCGTCTCTTGTAGCATCTTTCCAGATCAATTGTTATTTTACCATGCGCATTGGCTGATTAAGTGGTTCATTATTCTAAAACAAAGTATGCGCGGGGATTTTGAAGCATTGCAATTATAATTGAGGTCGGTGGTTTTGATTTAACCGTTGTCCTAGTTTCTCAACTCGTGGAACATTTCCCCAAAAAGCCTTTTGAAAGGAACGCTCCCGTCGAACCGGGGCCACCGGGAGATCCATATCCATCTCCGCGTTTCGAAATAACTTCCTTTCTCTTCCGAGGAAGTTCTATTCTCCAGCCAATGAGAAGGGGTAATTTGAACCTTTTGCTGTCAGTGATGCTGAAACTCAATTCGAAGGGTGGGCAGAGCCGTTAATTCGTGCGTTGATTCCTCATTTGATCCTCTTAGCACTTGATTGAGAGCCTTTTATAAACCTTAATTGGCTCTTAAATCGGACCCTTAATTGGCCGCATCTAAGGTTCATTTCTTCTCCTCCGAGGAAGTTGAAATGTGAAGAGAACACCGATTTCATTTTAGCTTCAGCACCCGTGATGAACTTAGAGATTTAGGCCGTCGTTACTCTTACGAAAGAACGTAACTACATTCCAATGTTGCATAAATTCCTCTCGCAAATCACATTTTTATCAGGAGAATCTCGGGTATTTCTAATGAAAATTTCACTGTAAGTTAGCCTCTGATCTCGTTAAAAAAATCAGACAAATTTTTGACATAAATTACGCTGGTACTTTTTTGATAATAATCGAACTTTTTGAGTCAATTTTTGAACCTTAGAATGGAGTTATCTTTTTTCGTCCGGGAAACGACCCAGTGTCTTATACTTACTCATATTATACAATTCTTCTCTTCGTGTCAGGCCCGAATTTTCACATAACGAGTAGAAGAAGATTCACGGGGTCTCTAATAACTTCTCATTAAAAGGAACGGTTTTAGGTCAAACTGAGGGAAATGCAAAGGAAATAAGCAAATGAGTGACTTTCTCTTCAAGAACCGAAGTCGAAGTGGAATCACATTTATTTTCAAAATGGTAATTTTTGGCCGGTAAACTGAAATTTATAATTCTCACGGAGGAAGAAACATTCAAGTATGAACATTTCAAAGCTGAAACACTGCAAATTTGACTTTTAACTATAGTAGTTTCAAATGAAGAATTGAGCTGTGAATAATTAAAAAAACCCACTGAACAAACCAACCTAAAATCCGAATCAGTATTCAACAATTTTTAAATAATTAAAGGGAAACGGGATTTTGAAATACGAGAAAACTTTTTTAATCAAAGGTCTGGCTCTGAGACGGTTTCACCTGTGGATGTCTTTGGACGGGATGCCGTTGCGAGAGACCGAGAAGAGAGTAAATTCAAGCTCGGCTTCAAAACGGTCGTTAATTATGATAATTCGAGGCAGAAATTGAGTCGAATCCGCGCGGCAGTCAGCCCGACTCTCCAAGTTTTTCCGGGGCAACATCTCCGGAGCTATATCTCCTAATTAGGCCAACTCGTCCTTCCTCCCCCTCCCCCTTCCGATTGCCCTCCGTATCCAACCCCTTATTTTCGGGACGTTCTTCGCACTCGCCCGGAACAACTCCTTCCTTCACCCCCTCCCTCCCGAACTAGAAAGACAATCAATTTACTCCGTGCTACAATCTTGCTCCTGCCAAGTTGCCAAGAGAAATTGTTTCGTGTGCGCTGTTGGACACTTCGGAGTAAAATTCGATGTTAGACCACTACCGTGCTAGGGAAGAACGCCGTATGAACCCTCAGATGTTGCCATATTTCCTTCAAGTCAAATTTACCGGGGAAATTGTGAATATTTTTATACGGATTTTGCCGAAAATTTTTTTGCGCGATTTAATCTAAAACATTTGAAAATTCCAAGAAACACTATACAAAACTTTCCTCACAAACACATGTTTTAATCGAGGAAATTTGGCAACTTTCGAATGTTCAAACGGTTATCTTCCTTAGCAAGGTAGAATAGATTCCACTTCACCCCCATCTTCCGATTTGGGAAGGGGCGTTATAAAATGAGATATGATGAGAACTGAGTAGCCCGTGATGAGACATACAGACACATATATTATGCCGCTTTCACAGCACAGCCTCGCGTTTTGCGACGCCCAATCGCCATTGCCCTGTATCCTGCGAAAGATCATCAGGCAATTGGCACCTCCTGATCTCCTCCATCCTTGCCGCCAACCTTTCACAGGACGTCCACTCCGTCGCCTTCCGGGAAGAACCTATAATTGAAAACCTGCTGGGCAACCGATCGTCTGCCATCCTTCGCACATATCCATAGCAGAGCAACTGTTTGGACATGCTCCTGATATTGTGCACGATGTAATTTTCCACACCCATTATCTCGCGCACCATTTCATTGCAAATACGCTCTCTTCTCAAGATTCCAGCAGACTTCCGCCAAAAGTCCATCTCAGTTGCCCTAAGCTTGTCTTCACCTCTTTTCTTCAGTTGCCAGACCTCATTCCCGCAAGTTACAATACTCTTCACGATGACGTTAAAATAATCGTAAATCCTTTTATTCTCTCTAGAGATATTTTTGCCCCAGAGAACCGCATTTAGAATGGCGATAGGTTTCTTGCCTTGCACATTTCGGTCTTTAATAGCCCGATCCAATTTTCCGTCTTTAGTTAACCAAACTCCTAGCTCCTAGCTAACCCCTGAATGATAAAGACAAGACATACATTTTTAAAAGTACATACAACCAGGCTTTAAGAATAGGCAGGTAATGTGTGTTGCCGTATTGTTTCGTGTGATTTCTTGATAATTAGAAGCAAAATTAATATTTTAGAAAATTAAGATTGGTATGTTGATGTGAGTCTACTTCTGGTATAGAACCACCTAAAGAAGGAAAGTAACAAATAATTTGACCGGTTTTTTCTCTTCATGCTACGAAAGAAATACAGAATATTTTTACCGTGAGTCTATCCTGGCCTACTCTTTTTTTCATTTTACTTGACGCCAGTTCGTAATTGAAGCCACAATAGATTTAATTCCACGTGAAGTAAAAATTTAAGGAAAATAATTCGATTTTCCTTAAGTTTAAAACTCTAAAATTTTCGAATTGAATGAAGTTTCAATCAAGCCCGCAAACGCCTTCATTTAGTTGATTATATGACCCACGATTGATTGAAAGTGTACTGAGTTGCATCCGAGAAATGAAGGGCTTTCGGGTTCCCAAAGCTTCGAACCACCCTTTTTCACTGATTGAGAGAAGTATGGTACCTCCATTTGGTTTGGCAACCGCGTTTGATTCCGTGATTGTTGATTGTTGAGTCTCCTCTTGATAAATCGCAGTATTGCCATGTCATCGATGTGAGCAGTCACGCTCAAATTTTCTAAATTGAGTTTTCTTAAAAAATCAACTAATATTTAATGCAAATAAACTGACTAATTTAGCTAAATTTGAAAAATTCGCGAGCTGAAGCCATGGCTCTAACTCCCGAAACTTTTGGCCTCTCAGCCCGGAACGGACGGTTTGTCTAAATAGCCCGCAAATTTTTTTTCAGTGAATCTAAAGATGGCAGCGGCATTTTTCTAGTATTTTTCGTGTCAGAAGTTTGGCTGCCCTTTTCGGCCCTAAGCTTCCTAAAAGCTACATTTTTGACAAATCCATCCATACTCTACCTATATAGGTTCTTACGGCAATACAGGCAATACAGCAGCGTAGTTTCGCCCCCGGCGAGTGATGGATTTTTTCGGTGAATGCTGCAACATCGGCGGGAACTGGAGCGAAATCGGTGCGTTTATCAAGGAGTTTTTCTCGCGCGCTCCGTAACGAATTTAATCGAATGAAGCTCGAATTTGAATCTAATCAGCGCGCCGGGGAGTGAGTCGTCGATGGAAATCGGCTTTAATTAAATCGGCTGCCTGTCAAACAGCGCCGGATTATGAGTCGACGAAATCCGGTTACCTTCCGGGTCGTTTTCTGCCCTGTTACGGAAGAGAACCGTAAGTGTATCCCTATACGAGCCACGGTTAGCACACGCTTTTATATGTCTCAAAGCTCATCCCAGAATGCACTTACGGCGTTTTTCCTGAACGCGGCAAAGCGGTTCCGCGCTTACCGTGTCAACGGTGAATCCACCCCTGAATGCTCCCCGAGAAACAAGGCGCACGCGGTGCAGTTTTGAACAATGTTGACGGTGAGAATACACCCTGTCACTTTTGTATCGTAAAGGCATATCCCTACTTCCATGTGACCCCTGAAAAGCATTAAATTATATGGAGGACAAGGCCCACGTAAACATTAAGATACACCCCGATGTCAGAGAGGCGCAACCTGGCGTGACATGGAAAAGAGTAGTAAGTACAGAAATCGTCGGTACTGTGGCGTAAGGGCGTATCTCGATTTCCGTACGAGCTCCAAACAGCATGAATTCATTTGTAAAACAGGGCTATCGTGGAAATTGAGATGCACCCTCTCATCAGAGAAGCGACGAAATGAAGTTTCGAAATCAGTCTTTTTATATAAATTGGATCAGTAAAATTGTAAAGGAAATTCGATCTAAGAAAGTAGAGAATTGAACGTAGTTTTAAACTCTTTTAGTCAGGGAAAATCAGTTTGGGAAATGCAAGGGAAAAATAAATCAAAGAATTGTTACAAAGGGGTTCACTGTGACAAAGAGTTATTGTTGGCGATTTTTTTCCCTCATACAGAATATCTGAAGGTACAGCTGATAATACGAGGGTCATCCAAAAAGTAAGGTTCCCTACCTTGTATCTTCCGAACGAAAAGAGATAAATCAAATCGGTAAAAATTTACATATTAGACATACTCTAAGCTTTAAAACAAGCTCAAGTTTTTGAAAATCCGTTGAGGACTTCGCGAGAAAATTCAATTTTACTGAGACGACCTCCTGTCGCCGCGTGCCCACCTCCAAGGTCAGGATGCGCGGAGAGTCGCTCACTTCTGACTCCGCGCATCGCCTCTAAACATCAAATGATAAATGAATTCAAAATATTTCATTAAGTAGGCCTTACCCTACTTTTTGAGATAGTCTCCGCATCTTTTTTGACATTTCTGGTATCATTACAGCAGCTTTTTCATGCCTTCCACGTAAAAGGTCTCGTCTTGGCTCCAAAACCAGTCATTGCCAGCGCTCTGCACCTCTAAATCGGTTAGAAATCGCTTTCCACAGTGGAAATTTTTCATCTCAGGAATAGACGAAAGTCACCTGAGGCTAAATAAAGAAAGTACGGAGGATTGGTGAAAAATTTTACCACGGTAAGCAACTGATTTGGAAGTGCAGATCGCTGGCAATGACTGGTTTTGGAGCCAAGACGAGACCTTTTACGCGGAAGGCATGAAAAAGCTGCTGTAATGATACCAGAAATGTCAAAAAAGATGCAGAAACTATCTCAAAAAGTAGGGTAAGGCCTACTTAATGAAATATTTTGAATTCATTTATCATTTGATGTTTAGAGGCGATGCGCGGAGTCTGAAGTAAGCGACTCTCAGCGCATCCTGACCTCGGAGGTGGGCACGCGGCGACAGGAGGTCGTCTCAGTAAAATTGAATTTTCTCGCGAAGTCCTCAACGGATTTTCAAAAACTTGAGCTTGTTTTAAAGCTTAGAGTATGTCTAATATGTAAATTTTTACCGATTTGATTTATCTCTTTTCGTTCGGAAGATACAAGGTAGGGAACCTTACTTTTTGGATGACCCTCGTATTTACAATTCTAAGGGGACCAGGCTTTCCTTAATCCATGGAAGTGATGGAATAACGAAACATTCTTGGAAAAAACTTTCACTTGATGCATTGGTAAAAAATTAGCTTGGATCTAGAGTCCAGACTCTTAAAAACATTGACCAGAAAAAATACTCTTGATTCAAATGGAAATCCGCTTAAATCAAGAGGCTTGGCTCTTCGATTCAAGGAAAAATCCGATTGAATCAAGAGTATTTTTTCTTGTCAATGTTTTTAAGAGTCTAGACTCTGGATCCAAGCTACTTTTTTTACCACTGTGATATGAAAAATTAAATCGGGAAGAAGGATCATTGAGGTGCATTTGCCTCCAAGTGGTACAAAAAACCGAAAAACCCCGAAAGGCTCCAGACTCGGGCCAGGAATAAATAAAATTTAAATCCAAACCGGGAGGGATAACACAATAATACGGAGTACAGCGTCAAGCTTGCGTCAATCGGGGCTTGGATTCCTTCAGCGTATGATGGATGAGTCGCCTTTTCATCCGTATCCTTCTGTTCCACCTCCTCGGGATGGCAGCCGGCTCGGCTCGTATTCTGCGTCGATCTTATTTGACAGCTTGAATGAGATCCTCGATTCCTATCCTCAATCGGAGATGGGCTCCGATTCAAGGCGGAAAGCCCTCGCCGCTCACCCGGTCGCGCTACGCCCCAAAACCGGGCCGAAACTCGAATTTTTAGGGGGATTTATTGGCGATCGGAATCAGAGTCCCGCCGTAATAGCGAAGTGAGCAAATGTTAAATTGTCGAAATCGAGTTTCCTTCAAAATGCGTCTAATCGCTTCTCACTGGAAAAAAAACACATTGGATATAGATTCAAGACTCTTGAAAACATTGACAAGAAAAAGGACTCTTGATTCAAGCAGATTTAAGCTTAAATCAAAAGGAAATCCGCTCAAATTGAGAGGCTTGGTTCTTGATTTAAGCTTAAGTCTGATTGAATCAAGAGTATTTTTTTTTTCGATGTTTTTAAGAGTCTGGACTCTAGATCCAATGTGTTTTTTTTTTCCAGTGTTAGATGAAAACACTGAGCTAAAACAAAAAAATGCTTCTTATTTTTTAAGAACGAGACGTATGAGAAAGCCGTAAGTGCACAAAAAATGACGTAGTTTCGGGCAAGACAGCAGTAAGTAGAGTAAGTAGAGTATTCCTCCAGAGAGCCAATGAAAACAGTGCTTTCAAGAAAAGTGCCGCCCGCTTCGCCCAATTTCTAACCTGAAACGGGTTTGTTGTGTGTCCAAAACACAACCACGAAAGCATGTTAGATAGCTGTTACGGTTGCCTTGCCTAACACTATAGCTTAACATGAAAATGAATAAAACCCAGTTCATGTTCTGCTGATGTTATGCCTAACGGTGATTCCGGCAGCCACCCAATAATTGAGTAACCACTTTGTATATTTAAATTTATTTTTTCTCTAGTGATATTTCTATTTTCTTTTGATGTAAATTTTTAATTCTGTAATAACGTTATTTGGATGGCGAATAAACAAACAAACCAAAAAAAAAAAAAAAAAAAAAAAACAGTCCATGTATGAAATGTAATTGGTCGATTTGTAATCATCCAAACGTTTTCTAGGAGTCCTCCTGATGTGATAATTAGTGGCAATTCGACGAAGAACGGAGGCTTCTTTCAATAAAATTTTCCGGTCAGACGCTTCTGAGCCCGTTTTCTCAAAACTTCATTTTTGCGTTTTGTGATGAACCCCGGATGGAAAATTGACAACTCGCGTCGATTTTTCTCTTTAAATTTTTCGAAACATCTGCGTTACGTAAAGCAACCCTGCACTTCACCCTTCACCCTTTAAGAGGATGCACGATTTTAGCAATCCCGTATGGAACTTATCAGGTTTTGATTTTCTACTCTTCATGGAATGTATCCGCACTTTATCATGAGCGAGGAAGTCATGAAATAAAGGCGTAGCCGGAAAATACTTTTGCCGAGTCTCGAGATGAAATATCCCAGTGTGCGGCGAGTGATATCAAAGGCAGGAATCACTTAGGCCGTTTTCAGAGGCGTCGCGACGGACGATTGAGTCCGATCGGGAATAAATGGAGCCGTGCCGAGTAAAAACAACGTATGTCCTCACTGTTTTCACGGGAGTTACTCGTTTGTTCGTGATATAGGCTGCGTCGAGCCCAGAAATCCGTCCATTTCTTCGTTTCTTTCAATTTAACGTGTTGATTGGGACACGTGGCGCCGACACGGAGCCTTTTACTTTTCTTTGGGGAGCAGTTATACCGTGCCAAGGAAAAACGCCGTATGGCTTTCTGAGAGTTGCCAAATTTCCTCTTGGAAAGTGTTTAGTTTTGAGAGAGGTCATGAATATTTTTCTTTGAAATTTTTAGGCTTTTTAGATCAAAATCGAGTACATTTTATATGAGAAGAGTACGGACATGTAGAAATATGGAGCTTTTAGGGCCCAAAAGGGCAGCCAACCTTCTGACACGAAAAATACCAGATAAATGCCGCTGTCAATCCTCAGGTTCCAATATCAAACCAAGATGGCCCAGAATGTGCTTAAATTAGCGTTCCTCCGCATAAATTGCTAAAATGTTGCAAAAACCAAGTCAAATTCGTACTTTACAAAAAACGAGTCGTAAAAATTGTAAAAATAAATGATTCTGGTTAATTTTTCCGCTCATAGGTTGGCTGCCTTTCTGAGCCCTAAAAGCTCCATGACCTAAACTCTGAATTACCGACATGCCTGTACTCTCCCCATATAGGTACTCTAGAACAAATTTCGAAACAAATTCTCTGGAATATTGGGAGAAAAATATCCCCCAATTTTCCTGAACATTCGTGATTTGTCTAAGAAAATTTGGCAACATCTGATAGCTATATGACGTTCTTCCTTTGTACGGCAGAGTTGAACATCTGCCTCCATCGTTTTTTAGGCGTGATGCAAGAATGTGTTTCGAAAATGGACCCTGACGTTGACGAGAGAAGTAGGGAGAATCGACGGGGGCTCGGGCCATCATGATCCGATGATCTGACAAAGACCCTGACGTACACGCAACGCGTCTATATAGGATTATCATAAAGGTGTCAGAGAACATTGACAGTGAAACTGCAAAAACGCCTATCTCGTTTGGGATGTTTTAGAATCTCCACTCCCATTTTATTTTATCGTAGGAGGTCGAGCCAACTCTACCGCTCGAACTGCAATGTCATATCTCGTCGTAAACCAGGTTCTTGTTCGTTGCGTCTCCTCTTCATAAAATGTCTCCTGTCAAACACAAAACTTTAAAACGACGACCGAACTGACAGTGTACGAATTCCCGTAAGGATAAAGCTGAAATCAATGAATTCTTCAACATTGACGCCTTAATGCAACTATTCGTGCTCTATGGGTGTCCGTGTTGCCTATCTAAAATTTGAAGGCGTTTTGACTTTCTCAGTCCTTATGATTATGCTCGTGGTTTACATACAAACGATCGAAACGTACGAAATCGATGTGTATCCTTTGGCCTTTTATAGATGATTTCTAAATTTTTTCCCTAGAAATCTCTAAAACTCAATAAAGTTCGTATCACATCAAACAATTATGATCAAAAATGAATCATAAAAGATATATGTCAAACGTCTAGGAATATTCAAAGACTGGAGAGAGTAAATGGAAATAACATTTTATAAAAAACTGCATGCATTATTAATAGTTGATTTCTCGTAAAAAATTCTTGTCAAAGTGGAATTTTTCCCATACTGGAATCTAGATACTAGTTGTCCTAGTATCATCATAGATATTAACAATTTTTGGTTGAGATATTCCTCAGACAGGTACTGCCTGCTTGTGTATGTAATTTTTTTTTTAAAAAAAGCAAAAAAGAAAATAGAATGTAAGAAAAAACTATTCTACATTGAGATATATTTGGAGCATTTTAACTTTGTCTTCCGTGTCATTTTCTTGCTTACGATATTAAAATCTCACAAATCGCGAAATACACTTCTGAAAGGAGGAACGATCCTTGAAAGAGGAACCCTCAGGCTTCATTTCTCGCATTATGCAGCTCATTAAAGTATAACTTTATACAAACTGCATCGTTGCCATACTCCACGAGAAAATCCATTTCTACCCTTTCGGAGACTAAATTTTCACGTCGCACCGACAACGACGCGCTTTTTACTGGTGTCACTCTGTCACGTTTTAAGCTTCAATTTGATGGACTTCATTAAGACATTCTTCTAACCGATATAACGGAGTTACGCGTTAAAGAGTCCATCGTCAAAGAAATTTCGGGGGGGGGGGGGGGGCGCCTAAGGAAAATCGCGAAACCCGAGGGCATTGAAATCCGGGGAGAGGAGATAAAACTACGGCTCCGGGGAGCGAGCGGAATGAAGATTACGCTCTTTTCAGTCTTTTTTTCAGCCGGTTTTTTATCCTTCAGCAAAGTGTACTTTCCACCGGGAGACAATGGGTCGTGGAGCAGTTTAAGTGAACTGGAAGGATCAGGGCCGACTCGACGCCGGGAAAGGAAGCAATTTTTCGCGATAATGCCCCGTAATTTCGGAATTTCTCATTAACCGAAAAGAATGCCGATCTCGTCCTCTTATCTCTGCTTCTTTTTTTCTTTTTGTCTTAGATATAGACACTTTTATCGTGTCGAAGAATGGCGAGTTAGACACTTTTAGCGCGTTGTAGTACAAAAGCACCTAAATGATACGCGGATATCTGTTGGAGAAGAACAGGGGCGTAATTAGGATATGTTTTCGGACGATAACCTAACGTTTAGGTTGTTTTCAATGGCTTTTTTTATCCACGTTGATCAGGGGGTTTTCTTAAGAGGGCAGTTTGATACTACTTCCACTGTAGACGACAAACGGTAATGTTATACCTATGAGATAATTTTGGAAGACGCCGATTTGTTCAACGTGCTCGTATGAAATATTGATGAGGAAATAGTTGCGACGGATTTCATATAAATTAGCCTACTCGCTTTGTACGTCGTCTAATTTTCTTGTGTGTTTTATTATTTTGGCAAAGAACTAAACTACTGAATGCCTCTAGTTTTCCGCAAATTTACCGTAGATTATGAAGAATATATTATCAAAATACGAGAGTTTAGGATTCGCTTAGTTTTTTGCTTAAAAAATCAAATAACAGAGAAAATTAGGCGACGTTTGACGAAGTTAGGCGGATTCCGGGTTTAGTTTAATGGAGAATTTGCAGGTGTCTAAAATTTGATGAATTTCGTGTCTACGTGGAAACCACCGAGTGAGCTGAAAACGAGAATACTTTTGGTTCATTAATTGAACTATAATTGGAGGAGACATGTCAAAATGATCTAATCTGCTATAATACACGTGATTTAATGAAAAAAGCCACCGGATAACGTCACTGGACGGTGGAATTTCTCATTTTTAAAACTATTTTCATACTATTTCCCATATCAGAAAAAAAAAAAAAAAAAATTGAAAACACTCGAAAATCAGCTCTTTCAGATGAAGCAATAAATAAAGTGCGTGCAAATTCCCCATTCTTACTCTGTCTAGCGTCTAGTAGTTCATTCCTGAATGGATGTTAGTTTACGTACTGCTCATACTCATTTTGCAATACAAATAGACTGAAAACACAAAAAACAAAACAAAAAACTTTTGTATATTTTTAAGAAAATCCCAAGTTTTCAGAAAATGTATTTCATATCGAAATGGATTCAGCAACATCAGAATGTCGATACGGCGTTTTACCTCATGGCGGCGGCAAAAAGGTAACTTTTGAGCGGGAACGAAGAGAAGTCGATCCCGGGAATTAATGCCTCACAAGGACCTTTCATCGGCGTAGGAGGGGCAAGGGGGGGGGGGGAGGTCAAGTCGCGATTAAAATCGGCGAGCAAAAACGCGGGGAGGCATCCGGAAGTGGGAATGAGCGGATCCGAAGTGCGCTTTTGTGTCCCTTTCCGTCCCTTCTTCCGGTTTTTGTTTTCGCCCGCTCGAAAAGTCACCTCGCCTCGCTCGCCGACGGGCTCCTTCCCCTCATTTATTTTTCCCGCCGCCGCAACGATTCTTTAAAAGCGAGCAGCGGGTAAAAAAGGAAAACATTTTAATTTCCACGGATTATCGGGGATTAGCTGAGCGTTGCCAAGTCATTCTAAAAAATTCTAGCTGCTTTTTCTTGCAAGCAAAAAAACATCAAAAGTAACTCCTACAATACATTAGCTGCGTTGTGAAAGGTTAAGAATAATCCTGTTATAAACTGGATGAACACTATAATTCCTAACAAAGAGCCAAAATTGAGGAGCTTTCCGGAAAAAGGGCACATAGCAAAAAATTGCGTTTGGGAAAAATGCATTTGAAGTTTTGATCATCACTCTATGGCCACTGACGGTGACTTTCGTTCGAATTCGGGAGTCCAAGCTGCGATGAAAGGTACCATCAGTGGCCAGAATTTAATAATGGAAACTTGAAATGCATTTTTCTCAAACGCTATTTTTTGCTATGTGCCCTTTTTCCGGATAGCTCCTCGATTCCAAAAATAAGAAATGTTGGAAGGAGAGCTTAAATCCACAGTGAAACGTTAATTTGATCATAGGGATCGTATTCGATACATCAAACAGGTGAGATTGTATCGACATCGATTGGTTCAACATGTAAACATAGCCTCAAAAGTCAATCGAGTTATCAATGGGAACGGGTTTTCATGATTGATTTTTGACTCTTATGAGTACCACATGGCAATGAATAGTAAAATTGTTAGGAATTTTCTCTTTTTCAAATTTTCTAACTTAAATCCTAAAATTTTTGTTTGAAGTTATGTTCTATTATTCTGAACCAAAAGAAACATCGAACCGCAATCAAATACGATCCGTTGCCGCATTCTCATCTACAGCAGAAACACCGTTTCCACTACAAAGACTTTTTTATGGACGGAAAGTTGCACACATGTATAGGGTGTGAGTATCTTATCGCAATGTGCTAAGCATGATCTGCAAAGCAACTATTCGTGCTTAAGATGTCTTTGTATGATAGACGAAGAATAGAGAGCGCTCTACGTTTTTGGATTCTCAAAGTATTGCCTGCCGCTGCGCCGAAAGATAGTGACAAGTGCCTAGGAAATCAAAATGCCTTCAATTCCATGTGTATGCAACACGGACATCCATGGAGTTCGAATAGTTGTATCCATGCGTTGTAATGAAATTAGCTTGGTATTCGTCGGATACGTCACTAACTAAGGGAGCTTTCCTTGTTTATCTCACACCTTTACTTACAAACTACAAAGCAAATAAGCATTTTTGCACTTTTATCGCTGATGTGATATATCTCCGCCAAAAAACCGACAAAGCAATTAGTTCACGACGACGGCTGGTTACCATGCCGTTCATATTGCTAAGTGGTAGAGTCCATGTTGCCTGCATGAAAAATGAAGGCTTTCTGATATTTTCAATCCTCTTAGCGATTGTTTTGTTGCCGCAAGTTTCAGCGCCTTTAACTTAATTATCGATTAGTTCTGCATCTGCGAACGTTCCTTGTTTTTCCTCTTTAGTTTTCCCCTTTTCAACCGAACGCATTCCCTCGCTTTGCTGGAAACGCCCAAGGAAACAGCCAGCGGGTCGCATGGTTCCGCTCAGCGGGCCAATGCAAATATTGAGTCAAGAGTTAATTGAAACGCCACCCTGCGGGAGCGCTAGTGTCGCCGCCAACCGAACAATAACTTAATGATTCACGGGCCGCAGACCCGGAGTTGCTTCTAATTGCCGCGGTTCGTTATAACTTATTCATGGCGTGTCTTTGCACGACCGAAGTTTCCAGCATCACGGAGAAGCGAATTTCCGGAAGGTTTACTTTCATCTTGCGTGGCTGTGCGCCGCGAATAGAGACATTATACAGGGCGCGCCAAAGTTAAAAGGCCGGTCGCCCGGCTGCAGACGCACCAGCCGTTGTCAAAATAAGCATTTTCTCCTTCATCAAGTTTTTTCTATAAGTGCAACCAATCATAGTTTCAGTCGTCCGAATCTTGGAGAAAATTTTCGTTTATCCAGTTTTTGGCTCCTCAATCGTGGATAATAAATTCAAAACTCATGAATAGTAGCTACTCTACATGAATTTTAGCGTTGAATTCATGATTGGCCTCATAACAATCTATCTCAAGTCAAATGGAGATTTCAGGGAAGGAGTCAGGGTCCAAGGCTGGACGCAGCTACTCCTCAATTTCCAAATACACCAACGGGAGTCTCTTTAATATCACGACAAAATGCACAATTTGGAATAGTCCAATTTTCTCTCTTTCAGTGCACTATAAAAATAACAAGCCATGACAAAAGAACAATCGCTCCGATTATTTTCCGGTCCAGTAGCCGGACAAAGGGGTAGGTAATATCGACTCGTTGTTTCGCAGCGATACAAACATGTTTCATTCCAGAGGCCAGGATTCGTATGAAATTCACTGATACCGCGTTGCCTCTTCATTCAGTTAAAAGTTGGTCAGTATCACTCTAATCCTCAGATGGGGGTAAAATCAGGCTCCATTATCTTCAAACTGGCATCATCCGAGCAGCCCTCGTGCGTTCCGGCCGTATAGACAATCCGCATCACGCTCCACCGGTATCTGAAATCATGCGTGTTACGAAACGCGATGAAGCGCATCGCATTTTGCCTACCGCGCAGGAGCCGAAGACTCACAAAGCCGCGTGGAGTCGCTCTCTGTGTCCGGGAATACCTTTGACAGCGCGACCGTCTCATCATAGTTTGCTTTATACAAGGGAAGGAGAGGGGGGTAGAGGTTCGATGCAAATACATAGAGGTCATTTGTTCGTCGCCAGATAACGGGCGCTTGCAAATTCCGCCTGGTCACGAGATAAGATACTCATGCTAATTCAAAGGTAGCGCGTCGGGGAAAGAAATAAGTGGGTCGAGCAACGCGTGTCAGCGTATCAGGGACTTAGGAACGAGATCACTCGACAACGCAATGAAATTAGCATCATAACCTATTTGAAACGTAACTTTACGTAAAACGGGAAGAGCATGTAGAAAATATCCAAATCAACTGGATTACATTTTGCACTAAAGAACTAATGTTTATGGCTCATTTTAGAAACACTATAATTATATGTCATTGGTTTCCCAATGCAGAAAGGTGCTTTTATGGAAGAGCTAGAAATAGTGGTTCCTTAATGCAAAATGTGGTTCAACTCATAAATGAGAAAGGAACATTTCCTATGTCTATAAATTCGAACTTCCCGCATAGAGACAACATATTGTAAGATACCGCTCTGCTATATTTCCGTATTGTAAAGGTTACTTCCGGAAGCCAACGATCAGCTTCGCCTAATGATGAAGTTATATCTTTGGATTTTTTTGTCGAAGAAAACAATCGTAATCCCTTGAAAGCGCCTATTTCTGTAAACAGGTATTCTGTTTAATTTTACCGGAGACCCGTTGAAGTTGTATTTTTTATAATGCAATGTTAAGGGTTTCCTCAGTCCTACGTGATCAGATCTGTGGAAAGGGGCCTTATCTTCTGGGAGATGTCCTTAACTTTTTTCAAAAGCTTGCGCCACGCTTTTCCACAATCTAAGAATATTTTTTTGGAACTTCAGAAGTCATATTTCCTTTGATGCGTGAGCTTTCAGCCTCTTTGCGCCAAAATTTCTCAATCGTCTTTCGTCAACAAGTCGAGACAAATTTTAATCCAGAAGTTAAGGTTCCTTTCCACAGATCCGGTCACACGTAATTACGTTTTGGACCTCCTCAGAATGACAAGGAGATGCTTAAAGGAGGACTATAAATAGGACCCTTACCAAGGGGCAGAAATCCCGAGAAACGAGCCCCTGAAGAGAGAAGGGGGAGTTACTGGTGTCGAAATTGGGAACCGTTGATATTATTTCCAGGGCTCCGAGTGACCAAATGTCGAGCCGTTATCACGACCCGGCGGGTCTTTCGCTAGATTTAATTTAGCCCAAGATGTTGAGCACGTCGCCGGAACTAGCGTCGCTGCCCGCTTTTCCTAACAAGCAGCGGCTACGTGCTTTGTCCGCCTGCGATGTCAAATCTCGTCGCGAAACGGGGTCTTGTTCGTTGCGTTTCCTCTTGACAAAATGTCTCCTGTTAAACACAAAACTTAAAATGGACGTGAAAACAAACTTAGAAAAAGCGTAAATTAATATCATACGAATTAGAATAAGGGAAAGTCTGAAATAAATGAAGTGAATTCTTCGATATTTACGTCTGAATGCAACTATTCGTGTTTTATGGATGTCCATGTTGCCTACGTAAAATTTGAAGGCGTTTTGAATTTTTTTAATTCTTGTAATCTCGTAACTCGTATTCGCGTAATTCTCGATTATGCTCTTAAACTCGCTTTGGAGTTAGAACAATAATTATTCTCTTTTCCTGAGATTTGTCTCGTATACGTCCATTAAAAAATAGTTTAACGCTATTGTAATTTTTTACGTCTCTTGGTCTCGTCATGTCTCATGTAACCCGCGACATGTCATTCTTGTGGTCTTTCAAACGACGTCCAAACCGTGAATAGAAAACTCTCAACCGACAAGTTTCCGAAGTTTTTGAGTTTTGCAGACACAAATTATTAAGAGAAGATGATGTTTTACCGAGAATAATGCCCAAACCTACTTTTGTTGTGGATGTTTACTTTTTTGCGAAGTTCATAGAAATGAGAAATTGAAGAATGCGGACACAAAAGTGGAAAGTTATTTTGGCAGCATTCAGCGGAAAGGAACGCGGTGACATGCTCAAAAAAGTTGGCTTATGGTTAGTTTGTGCCTCGTCTAGTTGCATATTTTTCTTGAAAAAAATCTCATATTTGCGGGAAGTTGCCGTGAAGTTTGCTTTTTACACTGAGCTCGCTTCATGAAGGAGCACAACGTCAAACTTATCTTTCTCCCTCCCATCCAAGTTCATTTTACCCGGTTCCTTTTTTTGGCAAACGCTATCGCTTTTGTCCTCGACCAGCCTCCGTTGCATTTTAGTAAATTAACAAATAAATTGTTTTGTTGAAGAACGGCCCAACTCTGAACATTTTTTTTAGAAAAAAGAAGAAAAAACTACCTGTTACTGTTGCAAAAAATTGTCCTTAGGGTAAGACGCAACATGTATTTGTTTTTTTTTATGAAGTTAAGATTTTTGGCCTAACAGCCGTTGACTTCCCATGACAACGTTAACTTTGACGTATTTTTTTCAGTTCGAAAACCACTCACCCGTTGAGTTTCTATAGCTCACATTTCCAAAACAGACATGATTAAAAACTTTGATGAAATTACCTTTGAGTCTCTCTTTGATGGCTAAAGAGCATCGGATGTATGAACGCGTAAAGGATCTGTGGAGCGCCTTCAATTTTTTGATATGCAATATGCACATCCATAGAGTACGTATAGTTGCATCTCGTCATTAAAAACTATCGGCTGACCATCAGTATTTTTCTTTCTCTGCATTTTTCCCTCCATTAGAAGCGAGTCGCGTTCAAGCTTAACGATTCAACTAATATAAAACGCAAAAAGCTAGTCAAACAAACCCTCGCCAAGCTATGAGCTTTATCTGCAACGTCTGGAGTAATGATGAATCGGAGATTTGGGACTCAAAAGTGAAAAGTTATTCGATCCTAGCCATCCGCCGTCGCTCTTAAGTAGACTATTAATCGATGTTCCGGGACGCGAGAGTGCCGTAAAAGCGCAAAGATCCAAGCTTCTTTCGCGGCTATCTTTTAGCTGCCGCACAGTGGATCGAGTCAATTAGAGAGATCGGACATGGAATTTTTGAATAAATCTGCAAATTTTGATGTTTATTTTGTCGCTTTTTAAATTCTAAGGGGTGCTTTCTGCAGACAATTTCACGAGGAAACCAATGAAACCACTTTTAGAACCTCAAAGTTGTGTATGAACGGTGTTATAGGCGTTTAAAGTTTCCAAATTTTGTCCGACCTCTCCTCTTGACTCGATCCACTGTGCGCCGCCCGTTATTCTCCAACTCGCATTTTTCCCGGGGGATTCGGCAATTCGCCGGAATCGCCGACCGTGCGATTGCATTCGTCCCGAAGAAATATGCTTTTCGTTTAAGCCGCGTTTTTACATGGAGGAATTGTCTCCGAAAGGGAACACGTGTTCTTTTAGATGAGCTCTCGAAGACCAGTGCTATCGTGTCGCTCAAGGCTCATCTTAAACTGGACTTGCTCTCTTTGAGGAACGATTCGTTCACATTTGTTGGCAAGCGTCACGGGGGTCGGCAGCGTCTCACCCCCCGAGATGACGCGAATCTGAAAAACGGGTGTAATTTTTCCAGATTACCGGGGTTCTTTTTCGTTGCGGTTACCGCCCGTAAGTCAGGGTGTTTTATCTCCTTTTTTCTGCGAACTTCATACGGAGCCTTTCGATGCCGCCAAATTGTTTTTCTGCAGTTCGGAAGTGCCATTTTTGACGCGTAAAGTACTCAAAAGACATCCTAGTCGTCCTTAAACTGCTCCTATAGTTTTGCATCTTGATTGAGGGAGGTCAAATAGGGCTTTGGCATGACATGATGAAAATGACGATTTTAATGAGTCCCGTGTAAAATTCAAGAGTTTTACATAGCATAGTAAGATGAAAATTACATCGGCGCGGCGTAACTTTGGACTGAGGAAATAAACCCGTACACTGGATTATCCTGACTTGCTTCTGCAAAAAAAAAAAAAAAAAAAAAAAAAAAAAACCTAATCGAAGACCTAATTGCTGAAATCATAAAAGTTGTTCTTTACTTTTCTTTTTTTGGAGTGGCAAATTGATGGCTAAAGTGCAAAACCATGTGTCTCCATCATGTGTTTTCAGTTCTCAGTTCCAAGTTTATTTCTTCAAAGAGAAACAAGTCAGCTACGTAGCTTGAAATCTCTACGAAATATTATGATAATAATGAAGAAATGTACAGGAAGTTCTTAGGAACCCAAATTGACGAGATTTCAAATGCACTAATGAAGTATGACAGGAGTTTTGCAACGTAGCAAGCGGAGATACATGGTTTCGCTCCTCGGCCATCGAAATCATTTTGTCATGGGAACGGAGTTCCCCATGATATTACAATCGTTCCGTTGCTTTCGCTATGGGATTCCCTATACCTCTGCGACCTTGAGCGTTTCGCCCAGTCTCCGATTTTTGGTTGATTTTCCGATGTATCAAAAACCGTTGTATTTTTTAGCCAATCATGTCTCTACGTCAAGTTGTGTTGATTTCTAAAATTCGCTTTCAGCGAGTTTTTTTTCCACCTTGAGATGTCGTGTCTGACTGGTAAATCTGCGCAGAACCACGAAGTTCCGTTTTTAGGCAAATTCTTTTTTTTGGGAGGTTTTCATTGGCTATTTTTCGCCATCAGTTTTCTGTTCGTTGGTGCAAAAGATCGCCTACCTCGTTGCTCTTGAGAAGCCGCCATTATCCCACCTCAAATTTTAAACATAGATATAAAGAAATAATAACCATCGTACAAGGCGGAAAATTGTTCTGGAGGACCCGTTACGGATATATGAGCCAAAATCAGAACTCGATTGATGGATTTAATCCATGAATACAGAAATATTGCCTCAGCTTACTGCCGCGATCGCAAATGCATGGTGAGATGAACCTTGTGACACATGGCAGCATAGGCAAACAATGTCTCACAGAGAAATGCTCTTAATCCGCTGTCACTTATCACGCCAGTGGCCGAACCGTTGAAATCTCAAGGACGTCTTTTGTGAAGCCCCGCTCAGCGTCCGAGATCACTTAACTGTTCTCTTTTTCTCCGATTGTAACCGAGCGGCGAGATAGCCCAGTCAGCTACGCCACTGTTCTGACTACGGGAGAGTGTCACATTTTGTGCGAGCGGGGGTTCGAATCTCGTAGACGACAGTTAATTTTTACTGGTTGTATTGAATGTTTTAGACCAATCATCTAACAATAATTAATACTTGGCAACTTAGGAAGCACATAGGTCCCTTATGATGCGTATTCGGGCATATGTGTAGAGTAAAAATATCATACGTAGGGTGTCCCAAAAGTACCGGGACTGGTTCTGTAACTTCAAAAGTAAGATAGATACAGACATGATTTTGGTTTCATTTTGAAGATCAACTCAATACCTATCGATTAAAACCAAGATCAGCTCAATCGAATAAAAATTGACCGAGTTATGACAATTTGAATTTAGTGAGGAAAGTTTACCCCTACGGTTTTTAGGAAGATTTTTCGCTTACCAGGATTCAAAAAGTTAATATTCGTATCCACTTTCCTCCGAATCTTCCATAACTTCCTTTTGCTTTTCAAAGTACCGTCCATCAAACCGGATGCACTTTTTCATGCGCTCTTGCCACTTATCCAACATTGTTTTCCTGAATTCTTCCTCTGGGATGGCGTTGAAAAAGTTTTGAATTGCATTCTGGATTTCGGTCTTCGATTCGAATCTTCGTCCGCGAAGCTCTATTTTAAGCGTAGGAAACATCCAAAAATCACATGGAGCCAAGGCAGGGCTATAAGGGGGATGAGGGATTGTTTCAACTCCATTTTTACTCATAAATTCACGTGTTAAGCTCGATGTGTGAGGCCGCGCATTGTCTTGATGGACTATCCACGAAGCTTTCAAGTCCGACCGTTTCCGGAAATGTGCATTCTCAACTCCTTTAGTACTTTGCAATAATACGCACTGTCAACTGTTGTGTTTGATGGTACAAAATGTTGATAAATGACACCTCGAAAATAAAAAAACACAATAAGCATTACTTTATCGGCCGACTTTTCGATTTACGGCGATGAAGAATCTTCCTTAAAAACCGTAGGCGTAAACTTTCCTCGCTGATTTCAAATTGCCATAACTCGGTCAATTTTTATCCGATTGAGCTGATCTTGGTTTTAATCGATGGGTATTGAGTTGATCTTTAAAATGAGATCAAGATCATGTCTGTATCTATCTTACTTTTGAAGTTACAGAACAAGTCCCGGTGCTTTTGGGACACCTTATGTATACTTTACGCCGAAAAAGCGAACCTGAAACTTAAATGCGTTAACTTCCGAAAACCATATATAATCTAACGAAAATAAATAATTGGTACATAACAGCTTTCTTGTATGAAAGAAAATAATTAAAAATGTTAAAAAAGAGATGTCAACACAAAATTACATAGCCCCTTCAATTCAGAAGATACTACAAACGAACTGTACCTTAACATTTTCATATCCCAGAAGCTAACGTTCCCATGACGAATATTGCCATCGCTAGCGATTGCAAAATCCAACTTGTTTACCCTTTGAAAGGGTATGTGATGAATAAATTGGCTCTTGCCCCCCCCCCCCCCCCCCCTCAAAAAAACCACTAGCTACCACTACGGTTACACGATTTTCAAACTTAGAGAAAAGTCGCATTCCGCACGGTAAAAAAAGGAAATAAAACAGCGATAAAAACAAAATTCACTATGAATCAATATCGTGAGAGTACAAAGGGACGTTTTTCAAATTGAAAATCCATCAGAACGCGGAAATTTACGATTCGTTAGCATGTTCCCTCAGAGGAAATTTGCCCATTTATCGTCTAGCGATGGACTAACGTGCAGTCGCCGGTGAGCGTCGGTTGTTAAACGCTGCCATTTAAAGCTTTCCCATTCCGGCCTGCTCGTGTAAATCACGTTTCGCTGAAATCGCTCGGTGCGCCGAGGCCGGTGCATCGGTGCATTTTGCTCGAGTCCTCGACATGCGATGCCGGTTGTCACGGCATATTGTGCATAGCTCCCGTAACTCTCTCTTCGCCGCACGGTGGATCGTGCCAGTGGGGGAGGTCGGGCTGCATTTATAAACTTCAAAGCTTATAAGCTTATAAGCTTATAAGCTTATAAGCTTATAATCTTCATTAATATGAAATTTGGGGTTTAAAAATAGTTTAATTGGTTTTCTCGTAAAATTTTCTGCAGAAATCACTCCAATAAATTAAAATTGTGACGGTATAAACGTAAAATTTTACAATTTTTGTGAAATATTTTTTGTCCGACATCTTTCAAAGACTCGTACCACTGTGCGCCGGGTCTCCCGAATCCCAATCGCAACCCTCCTCTACGCCACGTTCTGCTCCAAATTCTTCGGATGTTTCGGTCATATTCGAACTGGCTTTTCCGCTGGGGGTAAAATCACGTCACTCCCAGTCGAAGTCGCCAAGTATTCCGGGCGTTCTTTGACCCCAATTGTCGTTAACCCCTAAAAATCATATAGGGGTTATATTTGAATCACTGACAAAAAAATGGTTTAAAAATATTTTTAAATCTGTAACCTGAATTCTTGTTGATTCCTAGAAAATTGGTCTACGTTGTGGTCAATAATTTGTATTCCATTCAAAGCAATTTTTTTTTTTTTTTTTTTTTGCTGGTGCTGAATGCGAATGAGTTTTTCTTAAATCAAAGAGAACTGCATTTATTGGTAGCAAAATTACGTTTCTCAGATTAATAATAAAACTTTTATGAACTAAAAAAATAATAAATTGTCGACCCTAAAAATGTCTTTACCCATATTTTTAAGAATTTAGTTCCTATCCAGTTTTTTATTTTTTTCCCTTCTTTCTTTGACTAGTTTTTACAGTAATCAACAAAAATACCTAGTTGAGTTAAAAAGTATAGTATTAAAAGCAAACGATCTCATTCACTTGGAACATTTTATAGTTGGCTCTGAGTATCATGAATTGGTACTTTCTGATCATTGAACGGATTCGATTTTTGAATCGAGATGACTGGACTGATTTCACATTTCATTCCTTTAGGAGAAAATCCAGGAACATAATAATTTTGGACTTTAAGTTGATTTTTCCCAGGTTAAAAAGTCTGTATTTGTTGATGGCTAACAGTCAAATTAGGCATTTTATCAAACGCCCAGGCAAACAGCCAAATCAATCCTTTTGAATTGTGCATGCTTTGAAACAAGAGGTCTGAATTTTCCCGTTTTTTTGAAAGGAATTATCGATAAAATTTTCCTTACATCGGTTTTTTCAAAATCATTGGCATCATTTCGCCCGTCAGTAGCTTTAAGTAATCTGCATTTTATGAAAAGTCAAGCACTTGTGAGGTGTAGATGGTCATTTGCAGAACTATAAAATCTCAGAAAATATCATGAAATGATCGAGCATTGTTAGAGAATGTTTACCTTTATGTACGGATAATTTACTGTTTAAAAAAAGAGAAAATCTCAAAACTGCAATCCAAGATAGAATATTTGACAAGTTGACCAGAAATTTGCCGAATTTCAATGAAAGATATCACTCGGAATTAGGTATTTTGTTGTGTGTATAACCGATTAGAACGGGAGAAGTTAGGCAACATGCGCTTTGTGAGGCTGATTCAGATAATGCCGTCCAATTATTCGTCAAAATTTTACACGGCTGTTTCAAGCCGTACAAAGTCACTTCACTTTAAATTTCAAGAAAATAACTCCGAAACTAATGATCGGTCGCCCCATTAAAAAAATGAAACACGGAAGGAATTATAGGTAACACCGAGGGTAGCTAAATGCCGCATCCAATTACGAGACGTCAAATAAATTAGATAGGTCTTAGGGCTGAATCCCGGTCTTCCGTCCAATTTGCCTAAGTGAACAATTCTTCCATGTTAAGGAAGAACACCGTATGAACCCTCGTGCGTTGTCAAATTTCCTCCGACGAAACACAAATTCCCAGGAAAAGTTATGAATATTTTTCGTCCAATTTTTCAGCGAATTTCCCTCGCAGTGTAAACTGAAGTATCTGACAATTTCAAGTAGAATTATTCATGCTTTCTATCAGAAATTAATATTTTAGGTGGGGATATTCGGCAACGCGCAAACGCTCATACGGTATTTTTGCTTAGTACTGCAAAGTTAAACACGGACGTCAAGAGCTTAGTTCGAGATACGACGCTTCTCTCGCAGCGCGGAGAATTTTATACCCCGACAGAGAATTTTAAATTCACCGGATGCATGCCTGTTTTATTCTCCGCTGAAACGTTGATCGCGAGGGAGAAATTTCCAGCATTCATGTAGGTTTTTAGCGGAATTGCGGTCTGCAACCCGCCTGGCTGTAGCATTGTTTGGAGATTTATTTAATAAACGTGTCGCAATATCAACGACGTAAACCCTTCCGTGCAAGGGATGCGTTCCTCGCGCTGTCCCATAAAACTGTCGCTCTGCTGGCCTAGCCGCTTTCCTGCTTTTGGAGATGACCCTTGTCGTCCGTAGAGCTGCACGATATCCAGAGCTCAAGTTAATGTGGAGTTACGATCATACGAAACTCGCTGAGGAAGCATGCAAGGAACTTGCAGAAATTCATCATGTTCTCGGCTCTTGCACTGTCTTCGTTTGGAAATACACCGTGATTCACTGTCCTGTATTCTCCAAGGAGGTTGTTTTCCGCAAGTGTGATGAAAAATCGCCCGCACAACGGTTCATGAAATGATATTAAATTATTCGCATAAAATACTTTGAATACTAGTGATCCTCGTTATTTTTTTCTTGTTTCTCGTCTTTTCCCCATTTTGTAAACATTTGATTTGGTTCCAAGTTTCAAAGTTATCAGTTAAAAATAACACCAACCCTGTCCAACTAAAATTGAAAAAAAAAAAAAAAAAGACTTCCAAGTTATCAATTTTATACCATAAGAAGGTGGTAAAATACAGATAACAGCAACCCTGTCCAAGTAAAATATAATAAATAATGAATTTCCAAACATATAATGAGAAATATTTTTTTTCTTAAAAATTTATCTAATAAGAACTTGTTTTTAAACATAAGTTCAGACCCAGTGTCAAAATAACAAAACCAAGGACGGAGGAGTATTCTTCCTGTTTCTGACACCTTAATTTTCCGAAAAGCATGAAAAACGAGTTTTACGACCAACAAAGAATCGTTGGATAACCGAGTAACTGAAATGAAAAATAAATTAGCAAAGTTTCGGATTGAATTTGAATAGATTCACTCTCCACCGTCCCCGTCCAAGGTGTCTTTCACAGTCACGGCCGAGAACTGAATCTCGTGATGCAATTTTGAATGACTCGTCAAGGAAGAAGCAGGTGCAAGGTTGCGCAACTGTACACTGCAAACTTTAAAGCAAAACTTGTTTTCATACGGGAAAATATCCGGCGTCATTTTGTACAAACTTCCCTGATTCGTCATCACTGTGTGAAGAATAATTTATGAAAGATTCAATCAAAATCAGTGGTTGCTCTCCTTTGATAAATATAAAATGGGAGTTGAGATTTTGTAACACCGCAAACGAAGCGCGCATTCCTGCAGCATCATCTAATCTCGACAACAAAACTTAACAGCCTTAAAAACGCCTTCAATTGTGGCGTGATACCTCATGCATTCCGGAGAGTACGAATAGTTGTATCATCGCGCCTTACCAATGCAACGGAAGATTGAAGTTGCCTTCACGTTGACTGTGGCGGTTTTCTTTTGATATTTTTGCAGTTGTGACCGCAAAGTTAAAGTGTGCTGAAGCAATTTCATCCGCAATGAGGTAATTTACTGTACCAGCTTTACTGTCTTTCGTGAATTCTCGCGGCAGGAAGACATTACCAGTCTTATTAATTCTTATAATGCTTCTTCAAATAATAAGTTAAAAACATTTCAAGCAAAATCATTGACTGTTCTTCTTTGATAAAAATAAAATGGGAATGGACGTTTTGAAATACAGCAAACAAGATTCGCATTCCTGCAGGAGTGCGGTTTCGCACAATCCCGGTAACACTAGAGTCCCTTTATACTGAGAGTCAAGACAATTTGAATCCATTTCTGATTGGTTCCCGTATTTTAGGCCTTCACAGTGTCACAAACGGGAATAAAGATTACAGTTTCACCGATTGCAAAGATTATAATCTGGAATGGACCGGGGAATTACAGGTTCGGCAAGGAACAAACGGAATGAGGGAAGGAACGAAGAAAGGAATTCGAGAATGGGCCGATCAAAGATTACGAAAAACGTTCAATTTCTCTAATCTTTATTCCCGTTTGTGACTCCATGAAGGGTGTTGTCTTGACTCTCAGTATAAAGGGACTCTAGGTAACACAATTTAACAGATTTAAAAACGCCTTCAATTATGACGTGATACCTTATGCATTCCAGAGAGCATGAATAGTTGTATCGTTGCTCCTTACGAACGCGATGGAAGATTTAAATTGAAGAGGCCTCCATGCTCTCCTTGACGGTTTTCCTTTGACACTTTTGGCTGTTCATGGAACGATCATATAATCCGTCCATTGACAATTGTGCCGATCTTCACAAGGCACAAAATAGGGGTCTACATCAAAATTTGTCAAGATCATAGAAGTTTTCTTGGGTATTTTGTATTTTCTGTAGTGGTATAACACTGCGTAATATCTTGTACGGGTCAATTTCCGTAAGTACCCTACGTTCCTTACGTAAGCACCTTTGGCATATCTATCATCTTGTTTCATCAAATTTTAGGGTGCGATGTGCATAATGAACTCGATTAAAGCTAAACTGTTGATCGTCATTAGACAATAAATTATCGTTAATTTGATGGTATACTTTAAATGCCTGTCACGCCTCCTTCTTCTTTCAGACACAATGTAAACCATACGGTTCCTCCTGGGGAAAACAGTTTTTCAAGGGACGGCTATAAGTGTGACCCTAAGGTCGGCAAATGCATGATGGTAAAATTTCATGGAAAATAAAATCTTGAAATTTTTTATTGACATATTTCATGACATTTCAGAAATTCATGAAGTATATTGAAAAAACCGGTTCTTTTTCATTTTTCGCAAAATATAAAAATTGTGACTTTCTTCTACTTTCGTGAGTTTGAGTGCGGATTGCATACTCCAGCCCCTGAAAAACATGAAATATTTCGGTCTCGTAAAATTTCATGAAATATTTCACTGAATTTTCCAATCTTACATCTCTTACGTACGATTCATGCCACCCTGGGAAAATGTCATGAAACAATTTTGCAACACTGGTAAGATTGTAACCTGACTACAGATGGTCCCTGTTCCCGTAGAATTCGGCGCCCCCGTGGTTTAGAACTTTCACCCGTTTTGCTCGTCGCTGTGCCGCGCCGCGCCGCCGTCGACGCGAAAGTTGCGCTTTTTCCGAGAGAGTCCGGAAGGTGACAGTCCCTCACCCCGTATTCCCCGGGTCGAATATTCCGGGACGCGGGATGGTGAGGTGAGGGGCTGAAAATTAATCATCCTCAACCCTGCCGCATCTATTAAGTTGTTCATTTCGTAAAAGCCTTTGTCATAAAATTTAATGAGGGCGCTCAAGGAGCGCCTGGGTTTCATGAACAGGCAACCTGCGTGGCGCGCTTCTATGATGCCAAATCGTCCGAAAAATTGGATATTTTCAGTGCTGCACTGTCCGTTTCATCGCAGAGAGAAGTAACTACGCTATGAAGTTTTCGAGGAAACGGACCTAACATTGTCTGAGTTGAAACTTTTATTTTATGCATCTTCCGCCCTACGTAAAGAGTAATCAATAATCTCCAAAACTGCTTTATAATCCTAGAAATTGTTCGAATTCTGAAAAATGACGAATTTTAAAGTCGATTTTAAGAAAATGGACCTTATTTACTTCATATTAGGCAAGACAGCAGTGTGTGTTTTTCATCGCTAATTATTCGTAAAGTGCCCCTCTATACTATAGCACTCCTATAGCAATACCTCAATGGGACATTAGACAACGTATGAATTAGTACAAAATTTAAAATATTTTCTCTTCAAAATTTCCCCGAGGAAAACGATTTGCACAATTTATAGTCTAGGAATTAACTTTGCTTGGATGGCAAACATACAAATGACGTCATTAATATAATCTAACTTCCATTTCCTCCGTGTCAAAAATACTTTTTAATTTCTCATTTAAGAGTTTATCTATGAGCTTCACATATTCCAAAGGTTTTCAACGGAAGATTTTGAAGAGGAAACATGAGACTTTTCTTTTCGTTAAGACCTTGTCCAGTGGCCAATTTTGATTTTCCTTGAATGAGGATTTCTTTTCCTTTGGATAGTTACACTTTTAAATAATCGATTTTAGGGGAGGCAGTCTGTCTCAAAAAAATGTCGATTGTTTTCTACTTTTAATAGACAGACGAAACCTGGTGTTACCAACATGTCTTCGCTGCTTAATGAAGAACGGTCAAACTCCTTTCAAGTCTGTCAGTGCGCGGAGAGGATAGCGTGACGTGCGTTTGCATGGGGAAAATTGTTTGTCAAGTGTTCTGTCAACGGAAACTTTCTTCGCAAATTAGCACGGGGCCACCAAACTGACAAAACAATCGATAAGTCTAAATGGATTTAAAACTTAGTTTGAAAGTTGAATAGGCGCTCTTCAATCGCGATTCGTCTCACCAGTTGAAGATTCTTTTGAAGTTTGCTGAATCTTCACAATTTTAAGATGAAGAAAAGGAGGTGGGTATATCTAAAAGCGCTTTCTTTCTGCTTCGATGTTATTCAACTTTCCTCTCATTGATTGAACCAATGTTCAGCAGAAGAAAATCAAAGGTATCAAGAAGGAACCAACTTAGGAAAAAGAGGCTTAAAATCTTATCTCTATGTAGAGTTCAAAGCTACTGATGAATTGTACATCCCATTAACATACTTACGATATGTTTTCTTGACTTTGAGCTTTTGACTGGATAAAGTTCATAGCAGTCACGCTCAAAATTATTTCGGACTCATTTCACACAAAGTGTTGCGTTGCTCCTTCTCATATAGTTTTGTCCTCCTAATACACTCAAAAAAGTAAATTACGTGTTGCAAAAATAAATAACTCATAGTAAACCTCATAGTAAATACCTCATAATAAATAACTCAGACAGTTCCGCCGCAACGAGGAGAAATTAATAGTGAGAAAACGTTCGTTCTCATAATTGATATTCTCTTAGTTGCTCGTTTAGTTGTTTTCCATACGGATAAAGGATTTTCCTACGAATATAGGGGATTTCTCTTCGCAAGTTCTCAAATATTGCATACCCCCGATCTCAATGGACTTAGCGTCACAATACTTACTCTCAACTTCTTCGGAAAGTCAGAAAGAACCGGAAAATTATGTATCGAAAATCTTCGAAAATGTATGGGAAAACCCGGAAATTTCGAGACCTGAGAAAACCTATCACGCCGTGAAAGCTATCGAGGGGTTGGTCTGTAAAGCATTCGGATCTGAGTGGAGTGGAGCCCATTTTAAATCATACAAGGAGCCTTTTGAAAAAAGCAGGACTGTACACGCTTGGCTGGCGGTCGAAGGTTGCCAGGTTCCAAGATATAATGTGATCATTTTACATGGGTTTAAATGGGGAAAAGTTCTGATTCTCAGCACTTTCTGGCAACAATATAGGCGGTCATGCGAGTGCGACCACGACCGATGCAGTTCCATTCCGATTCTTTTTTTTCCGGGCGAAGAAATGGCACGGCTCGAGGCATGAACTTTCAAAAGCTCCGGAGGTGGGAGGGGAGGGCGGGTAAAAGTCAGAAGTCGGGTTCAGTGAGGCGCGAAAACAGGCCGTGGGCGCCGATGGATTCCTTTTCAGAAGAATTCTGGCGCGGCAAGTCACCCGTTGGCCGTTACTTCTACGAAAATGGGTCAGCCGTCGGGAAATAAAGTTTTCACGGTTGAATCTTGTAGGTACGCAGAAGTTAATGAGATATCAGTCCAAACGCAAAGTTTTCTATGGAGATGTCTCCTTTGCAGGATGTCTCCTGTTCCAAAAAGGCCGACAATCTCTGGAATAGTACTTTTTTAAGGTGAGCTAGAGGTGCTGGACTACATGGGAAAATTGCGTGAAATTTTGACCGGAGTCTGAGATTTTTTTGTTAACTTTTACCGAAAAAGTTAGTTGCGAATAGTGGTAAAAGTGCTAGGACAAAGGAGAATACTGTCTTGCGGCGGAAGGACGTCGTATGAGCTTTCAGACGCTGCTAAAGTTTCTTTAATCGGAGTCCAAATTACGGTCAATTTGTAAATATTTTCTCTCCTAACTTTACAGAGAATTTTAGGCCCGTTCATACGGTGTTTTTTTTTTTTAGCATGGCAGTACTTGCCCAGAAAGTTCGGAATGGCAGAGAACCTCGGAAAACATTTACTTTTTGGAGTGGGTCAGAAGTCCTATAATAATTGGCCAAATTAGGGAAATTTCGAAAAAAAATCAGCAGAAAAATACTATTCTTCAAGAAGTATCCTTGCACAATAAAGACGTTATTTATGCGTCGATCCTTTTCATCAAAGAGATAGCTGAAACAAACGTATCTTCTCACTAATCTACACTGCTACTTTGTTTATTGGGTTTTTAAATGATGCAACTATTCGACCCTCGCGGCCACGCTAGGAAGTATCTTTTCTCAATGAAGGCGTTTCTTATGCGTCGATACTTTCCAGCAACAAATTATCCGAGACACCCTTTTTTAAAAAAATAATATTGCGGTATTAATGTCGCGTTGATGAAGTTTTAAATTTTGCGATTACCGTCTAAATATGCTTACTAATCAGATTTTTTGTTTCTGTGTTTGCAGCAAGACTGTCCAAACGGGAGACTAACTCCTGCCAAATTTGTCGATATGTATAAGATGTTCTTTCCCAGTGGTAACGCTGAAGAATTTTGTGATCACGTCTTCCGAACATTCGATATGGACAAAAATGGTTACATCGATTTTAAGGTAAGATACATTTGAGTTATTTTCAGTGTCAAATTGGTGTTTTTGCTCATTTTGTCAATAACTACGTTAAGGACCCTTAAAACTCCAAGAATATAAGAGGACACATTACTCCAAACATAGAACGAGCGGAACGCTTGTTGAACAATTGATGAAACAAAAACGGAATCATTTTGCCATCAGGAGTTTGGATAAAAAACGATGGACCAATACTGAGACCTGGGCAAAATTTTAATTAGGTGTGATAAATGTGACATACTTTGATAGACAATTATAAGATGAACAATCGCGCAATAATGATAGATTATCAAGTGACTCCTTTACATCGATGGGAAATCACCGGAACGCATCTCTGTTTTGGAATTTGCGTACTTCAATCTCATTTTATTTTTTTAGAGAAAAACTAAGAGCTGGAGAAAACTAAGAGAAAAACTATAAAAAAGAGTGATACTCGTTCTTGCTCAACATTTCGTACCAATAATTCTCCTCAGGTTTTGCAAATATGTGCCGAAAATCCATCCCTAAAGTTGTTTTAAAGTATCCGCCTAAGAGTGAAAAATCTAGCCTATGAATTTAGGAACATTGCAGTAGAATCATGCTCGTAGCAGTTGCACTGTTGATTTAGGTACCTATTTCTAATTCCCGCACCTTCAGAAAAACTGCATTGAAGAAATCGCATTGTCTGAATTTTCGAGCTTTTTTACTCTCATAAAGATGTTTCAAAATATAGCATTTTTCTCGCGTTGTATTTTGTGCCGTATTGTTATAACCACACGTGCTGTACTATGATGACATGCTGTCATCATAGTACAGCCATGTATTAAAAAAAAATCGTGCACGAGTTTGATTCCTGCGCATTATCTCCTAGATAATATACTGATGAAACATATCTGCTGATGGAGCATTGTCATTATTTTTTTGACAAAAAATAGACCCGCTGAAAATTTTGATAAATCCAGTTAACGCTCCTAGAAAAAATTATATAAAAATTATACACTTTCATTCGATGAGACAAAGGAAATATTTCTGGTTCAACGTGACGCTTGCACTTAAAACTTTCTCAGGAGCAAGTGAACTAATTCTGTCTATGAGGTTAATTCTAATCTAGACGCCGAGGATTTTGTGCAGGAGCGGCTCAAAGGGAGAATTTGCAGGGACACTGCCCCCCCCCCCCCCCACTCCCGTGGGTATCAAGGGACGAGGTATCTCCGTTTGTCTCCCTTTGGCCGTCCCTTCGCTTCCAGGCTTTCCTTTTTGCACCCCATTGGGTCTTCCGTCTCTGTTTGTCCCTGCGAGATGATTCCACGCGGAGCGATAAGTTCCTGCCGTTTATCATAGACCCCGCTCCCGTGATCCAACATCCGCTCCGTTTATTTTCGTATTCGAAAGCCCTGCTTCCGATCCCTAAGCCCTGCGATGTATCGATACGTTCGATTAGCTCTCGGGGAAAGACTGGGGGAGGTTTTAACTTTTTTAATCCCTTTTTGACTCTCGCTCTTGATTACTTTTTCCTTGATCACTGACTCCAGAATTACTTCTGCCAAAATGAATTGCTATGCTTAGCTAATCCACAGGCTGCGCTGCACTGAGGATTGGCCCAGTAAGGCCTAAATGCGTCTGTAGTTGCCTTTTTAAATGGTCGTTACTAGTATTGCACCAAACAGCGTATCTCTTCCAGGGAAAATTGAGCTCTTATGAGTTTTTTCCCTCTGCATTGAGATTTTCAGTTTCATGCTGATTTTTAACGCATGTTGGCCAAAAAATTCCAACTTAATATCCTAATCTATAGAAGCATGTATCCACACAGGAAAATTAAAAACACATTTGTTTTCCATAAATTGAGCCAGAAATAGTAATTCCCCATTGCAAAATGTAATCCTATTAGGCAATAGGAACGACCTTCCTTATTCCACAAACTGATCTTGACTCAATCACTTTTCATGGGTACCGCTACCCCTTGCAGCACCCCTCTCCCACCAATCTAGAAAATCTAGAGGTAAATATGAGAAAATGCCTTGTTTTCACCAGGATACTTGTCCGTGGAAATCTGGTAAAATCAAGGAAATACAAGGAATGAAAAAATATCAAGAACTGAGAGGCTTGGGGAACAAGTGAAATAAGTGCAGTTTTTTAAAAAATTGAGATATTTGATGATTTCAAGTAAAGCTAGTCTTCAAATATATTCTGTGAAAAATTCACCTCTCAGCTCCAATTTCTAAGCAGCAAAAATTAAGTTTGAATTTTCTTTTACTATTCGACTCCATGAAATTTTGTTCATCTAAAACGCGTATTTCTTCAAGAAATAGCAAGAACTGCACGTATCCCATACTGAACAGTTCTTCAAGCCTATCAATGCTGCATCTCACGGCCTAGCGCTGTGCTGCCGTGTTAAGGGAAAACGCCGTATGGACATTCGAGAGTTGCCAAGTTTCCTTCGATAAAATGTTTATTTTTGAAGAGAGCTACGGATAGTTTTTCTTGGAATTTTCAGGAAATTTAGGTGAAATTGCGAACAAAATTATCTGAAAAATTGAAGGATAAACGTTTAAAAATTTTCCCGAAGATTCGTGATTTATTTAAGGAGATTTGGCAACGCCTGAAGGCTCTTACGGAGTTGTGCCTTAGCACGGCAGTATGTCCCAGAAGCGCAGCGCGTTTTTCCCTCGTGCAGCGACCAGGAATGAAAAACACGGTCGAGAAGCATGCTCGAAGGGAGGAGAAGAATGGATCAAAATTCCCGCACCTCCCCGCGCGTTCATCTCAAATCGAAGCCCGTTCGATTGATCGCACAGCCCCCGTCGCCTCGTCAGAGCGACTGCATTGCAGAGGTCCCGTCACCCAGTCTCCAGCATCCGGAAGTGTAGACTCAGCGCTCGCCAAGCCAATTCCGCCCTCGCCTTACCTGTCACGCGAAGCCCCCATTCGAAACCCAACGATTGCATACCCTCAAGAGCCCCGGTATCGTGGCGTTCTTACGGGCGCCAGGTCTCATCCGGAAATCGAGTTTGAGCCGCGACCGAGTTATGTCATGGAGGACAATGGGTGCAGCCCATAATTTAACCCCGAAAATGAAGCGGGGCTGGTTGCATAACCTCCGGGCGCGACGCGCTCGTTCGTCGTCGCGGGCGTGTTTGCTTATCTCTTGTGTGTTTGTCTACATATTTCGAGCGCTCCTTTGTGCCCCCCCCCTCTCGCCCCCCCCGCTTCGCGATACTCTTCCCTGCTTTGTTATTCTTTCGACCCTAACGATGCGACGCTCGCCATTTTCCGGGGCTCGCGGTGCTGATGCGAATCTCTTGGCAGATGGCTGCCGTGCTAAGGAAGAACGCCGTATGAGCCACCAGACGTTGCCAAATTTTCTTCGATTAAATGCAAATTTTTAGGGAGCATTAAATATAAAAACTTTTGAAAAGTGAGAGACTAGTCAAAGACTAAAATATAAAATTTAAAAACTCACTAGTCCGAGGGTTTGTAAATCCGACGCGTTTCGACAACTCCAGTCATCTTCAGGAGCGCGACTCCCTGAAGTCCCCGGAGTTGCGTCCCTGAAAATGACTGGAGTTGTCGAAACGTCGGATTAACAATCCCTCGGACTGGTGAGTTTTTAAATTTTATATTTTAGAGAGAATGGAGGATTAAAAATAATTTTTATTGCGGCATCTTAGGGTACTTTATGAGCTGTTATCGCAGTATTTTTCATTATTTTTCTGAGATGGGAAATTTCAGAAGAATAGACTGAATAGTGAGAAAATCTGCCACCTTGTGACGTCATCAGGTGGCATTGACTATTTTAATACATATATTTTAGTAGACTAGGTCATTTGGCCGTATCTCCTCTGATAATTTTTCATTCTGAAAAACAGGGATATTCTCATGCTTAGTTTAGTCGGTAGCTCCTTCTTAAACATGAAATTCACAAAATTTCTACGACCTACAAAGTGTCCTCTTTTAATCGTCTCCCCTCAGTTTTATTCGCAATTTAATTTAATGCGTGTCAGCATTTCTAGAAAAACAATTCATAGCTTATGTCTAAAATCAATTTTATATTAGGGGAAATTTGGCAACATTCGAATGTTCATACGGCGTTCAGGCCGGGAGCTTCAGACTTTGCGGTGGAAAGTCGACTATGAATTTATTCTCCCTTGTCGTTGACGTTGTTGTTAACTTGGAATCAAAATCGTGCCCTTCCGGGGTGAATATCGCGTGTGCCAAAACCGTCCCCTTCCGGTACGAGTATTAAACTTTCTATCGACATCGAGTTATCGGTGGTTGCGGATTTCTTGGATGTTCTTGCACACGAAAAATAAAATAAAGTAAGATTCAGTCAAATTTAGGAATCATTTAACACGATGGAGACTAATTAGAGCTCATAACATTTTTGACTCTAATTGTAATTTCTGGAACTGTTTGACTTTCTTTTCCCCGCGAAATGGTTTGGACCCACCACCATTTCTCTACCTTGCTACATACAGTTCGGGCCTTTTTTTAGTGTTTTTTTTTTCTCGAAATCATTTGAGTAAGTACAGTATAATCTTAGAAAATATTAGTTTTACATTCACGCTCGTAAAGAATCACGTTACGCCAATTCAGACCATTCCTGTATAGATAACAATATTTTTTTAAAAATGGCGATGAAATTCTTGGATATACCAGAGTTGCTATCATATCAGGCAAATAAAAGTTATCACTATCGCCGTATGAACATTTGAAAGTTGCTAAATTTCCCTGGAAAAACATACATTTTTAAGGGAACGAACGCATATTTTACCTGAAAATGTTCAGATATTTTAGATTAAAGTGCGAACAAAATTTTCTGAAGAATTTGAAGTAGAATTTTTGCAATTTTCCCGGCAAATTCGGTTTTTTTGAAGGAAATATTGCAACGCCTGAAAGTTTATACTGCCGTGCTAAGGAAGAACGCCGTATGAGCATTCGAGAGTTGCCAAATTTCCCTGGACAAAATATGTATTCAGAGAGCAAGTTATAAACATATTTCCTTGAAATTTTCAGATATTTTTGATTAAATTGCAAACAAAGTTGTCCGAAAAATTGAAGGAAAAAGATCAACAACTTTTCTCAGTTAATTCGTTTTTTATCGCATGAAATTTGGCAATAGCTGAAGGTTCAAACGGCGTTTTTCCTTAGCATGGCAGCACACGTTGTTCTTCTTTCGCACGGAAGAGCGGTCAAGTGATCCAGATTTCGTTGCCCTTCTGACGTAAGCGCATATCTCAGTCTACACGCGAGCCCTGTTTTACATATAAATCCATACTTTCCAGGGCTCATGCGGGGGTCGAGATACGCCCTTAAGTCAAAGGGGTGACGATTTAATCATTAGTCCGAGCTCCGTAATGAAACGCACACTCGCGGACTGTAGGGTCAACCCCCAGGGCCGGAGTTTATTATTTCATCCCCGCCGCTGGAAGTTAAAAACAGTCGAGTCCGCACTATTTTAAAGCCACTTTACTTCTGTTGTCTAACGAGCCCCGACGCGAAGGGACCTTTATCTACCTCAGGGGTCATCGCGACGGACTCGTTAGGGATAACTTTTTCGAGAGGAGTTGCTGGATACGCGCGGAGAGATCAACCGGGGAGCTGTAAAATGAGTTATCCCGGAGTTCGCGGACGAGTTTCGGACCCCGAGGTTGCCTGATTGTG
Organism: Bemisia tabaci; assembly: GCF_918797505.1. Taxonomy (NCBI): domain Eukaryota; kingdom Metazoa; phylum Arthropoda; class Insecta; order Hemiptera; family Aleyrodidae; genus Bemisia; species Bemisia tabaci. The sequence continues at coordinate 46,042,418 of NC_092797.1, read as the reverse complement.
TGATGAAATTGACAAATCGCTGTTTTCCGGGCGGAGGAACGTAACTTTACGCCAAGGTTGCCAAGTTGACCCCAACAATTAATTTATTTTATAAAAATGTATTTGCACAATATTTATCTGATGAAATATGCTGATTTTCGCATGAAATCTGAGGAAAAATCTGTGAAATTTTCAATTAGGAATTCCCGAGATTCCCCTGCGTAATATGCCATTTAACAGGGGAAAGTTGGCAACATTGAAATGGGGTTACGTTATTTTGTGAAGAAAACGACAACATTGGCGGAATAATCATTGAGTTGAGCCTGGAAATGCGTTAAATTGTGTGGACAACAGGGTTCATTGCAGAGTGTGGATTCGCCGTTATGTCAGTATCAGCAATCCGACGAAGTGTACATTTTAAAAGGAGTACCAGACCTACATAGGGATACTATTCTGCCGTACTTAGGAAAAACGCGGTATGAACATCCGAGAATTGCCAAATTTCCTCTTAGAAATTATCAATTTTTGAAAAAAGTTATGAATATTTCTTCCTTGAAATTTTCAGACTTTTTAGATCATATTACGAACAAAATTCTTTGAAAACTGGAGGAGAACTATTTACACATTTTCTTGAAAATCCGTGATTTGTGGAAGGTGAAGTGGCAACATCTGATGGCTCATACGGTGTTCTTCCTTATTAGCACTGCAGTATTGCTATTAGAGCTCCTGTACCAACAGTCTAAGCAATGGAATTGGGCGAGGCGAAAGTTTAGTGTGGAGGTCATCGCTTTTTTCGCCTAATGATGATTGATGAGCAACCTGTGGAAAGTAAAATTCGCCAAATGATGACTGAGCTAATGAACTTTAAGGTGAGTACTTTACCAGGCGAGTTTCTGCAAATTAAGTCAAGTTTACTAATCTAACTGTTCAACTTTTTCGCCATGAGTCGCCATTAGGCGAATCTGAGCGGTGACTTTCCGAAAGTACCTTTTACACCATAGGGAAGATCGCAGTGCGGGGTCCATAAAATGTATATCTTTGGCTGAGTGCCCATTAGAGCTTCCTTGCTGTTGATATAGGGTCACCTAAAAAAAGGAGCACACCCGAATTCGGCAAAAATGGTCGTTAATTTTGAAGGACGACGAAGCACGTATTCTGACCGTTTCTGAAAAATTCAGGAGTGCTTCTTGTTTGAGGTCGCGTTCACGAATTTTGAAAAACGGTAAAACACGTGTTCGGATCGTTTCCGACTGGAGTGGTGCTTCTTTTTTGGAGCCACCCTGTATATTAAAGCATGAGGTCTGATTTTTAGCATAATCGGGCAACCATGCCTGGCTCCTTCTTCCTTCTCACGAGTGCTTTACGCAGCCTCGTCCGTGTGTGTGTGACAATATGTGTAAAGTTATGGTGGTGTTGGTGTATGCCAGATGTCAGGAGGTGGGGGTGGTTCCGGCTCACTCATAGCACTCATCGGGGAGTTCCTGCGAGCAGCTGCATGGAAGCCGCTGAAAAAGCGTAAATTTTTAATCCGACTTTAATGGAGTAATTTTTAAGCTTTAAGTTTTGATCATACTAAAAGGCAAATCGCGCTCTTCCGGGATACATGGGTTGCTAAAATGTCAATTTTCGATGTCAAGAAACGTTCTATCGACTTGGATTTGGCATACAGGTGTAAAATACACTAGGCTGGGTTTTGCAGTGAGGGACTGGAACTCACTGCCGTGCTGCTCAAATTTCGCTTAAAATAGCAAAAAATCAAATCTTGCATGACTCTTCACATTTTTGAAATATCAGATTTTAAATTTTCTTAGTAAATGCAAGTTTTCTGTTGATTTTGATCAGGTTTTTTTTATTTATTTTTCCATTGAATCGGTGTCGATCGATTCGCGCTTTTTTTTCGTTCGATTCATGTCGATCGGATATATACCCTCTCGTTGCATGCAGATTTCCAGTCGTACTTTTTTTTTAAATTTAATAATTCACCTGCCACTGCGTCTGCAGCAATTGTTGTTACGAATATGATGTGCGTGCTAATTTCAACTCATTACATACTGGACTCCCTAAAGGCGTTTTACGTGCGACAGCATTTCACCTTCAGCTGCGTCTGCAGCAATTGTTGTTACGAATATGTTGTGCGTACTGATTTTTGCTCATTACATAATCGACCTTCTGAAGGCGTTTTATTTGCACAAGTAGTGCAATCTGTCGGAGAAGAAACGAAGTAGGGATTCAGCGATTCATCCAATCGCATTTCCGTTGTTCTCCGACAGAGTGCGCTAGTTGCGCACCTAAAACGCCTTCAGAGAGTCAAGTATGTAATGAGTTTAAATCAGCACGCACAACATATTCGTAACAACAATTGCTGCAGACGCAGTAGCAGGCGAATTATTAATTTTCAAATAGGAGTATGACAGGATGTCCGCATGCAATGAGAGGGTATACACCCGATCGACATGAATCGAAGTAAAAATAAAAACGCGAATCGATCGACACCGATTCAGTGAACAAATAAGCAAAAAACCTGATCAAAATCAGCAGAAAACTTACATTTACTTCGAAATTTTGAAATTCCGATATTTCGAAAATAGGATCAGCCAAGATTTGATATTTTGCGATTTTCTGTCTTCACAGCCCACAGATTCACACCTTGCAAACCGTTAGTGGGTACATTTTTGTCGCATTTTTTTTGGCTCCAAGACCACTGTGTCGCGTTGCACTGGCCAATTGTTACGCTTTTTTAACTAACGCGGGATTTGGCTTTTTTCCTCAGAATTAGTTTGAAAATTAGATACTCGATTCTGATCGGTCCAAATTGCAACGGTGATACTACAGTCATCTATCCAAAAAATTAACCGAATCCAATCGAGAAAATTCGCCTTTAGTGAATTTCATTCGCTCTTGAAAATTTGACGGAGGGCAACACAAAAACCCTCATTTTATTTCTTATGAAAACGCCAACCCGTGTTGATGAATGAACCCTGATTAAAATATTCTGACAATCGAGGAACCTTAGAGAAAGAGCGAGAACGAATTCTCAACACAAAGTAAGCATCCAGTTATGAGGTGTCCTTAGATTAGAGCGAAATCATTGATTGGGCGAAACAGAAGAAAACACGACGGAAGCTTTTTTATCTCACCTCGGCGGTCTTTTTATTTCCTTTCTTCCTCTTTTTTTAATGAAAGGTCCGCGGAGTTCTCTGCCTTTGTTGCCAACGGCTTTACGACTGTCGTCTCGGGGTTTGGATCGATCGGAAAGACGCAATTTCGTCGCCGGTCGTGCAGCCTGGCACTTAGTTCACTGCCGTTGAGTGCAAATTTAATTTGTTAAACACTCAAGTAATTAGTATCTCTTTTCGCTCGCTTTTGAAGCTGCTCTTTCCCGATGCATAGATTTTTCCGTCGTCAATATCTCTCCCGGGGTAACCGTTTCATCTTTGAAAAGAGGCTTGGCTTAGTGCTCCAATCGTTTTTTTCTCGTGAAAGTGTCATGTATCCAGCTGCTTTAGAAATAATTAGTTTTTCTAGTCGCTGTGTGGATGTCGTTCGTCTTCTTTTCCCGCCAGTATTGGCTGATGTCATGCGAACGATATTATTGACGCCCGAAATTTGGAAAAATATCAATGAAATCCATTCGAAGTTTTCCAATTAGCTGGCATGACCGATGCCAGGTTTACGAATTTTTATATGAACACAATAAGCGAATGTTCGCATCAATCCAATCGATTCGTCTTGAATCTGATGTCATTGCTGAAATCGGTGCCATCAATAGGGCGACGACCCATCCACCAGTTTGAACAAAACATGGAGCCTTGCGCCAGATAAATGAATTGTGTTTTTTTAATGTAATAAGTCGCCTGCTACTGCGTCTGCAGCAATTGTTGTTACGATTATGTTGTGCGTGCTGATTTCAACTCATTACATACTTGACTCTCTGAAGGCGTTTTAGGTGCGCAACTAGTGCACTCTGTCGGAGAACAACAGAAATGCGATTGAATGAATCGCTGAGTCCCTACTTCGTTTCTTCTCCAACAGATTGCACTACTTTTGCAAATAAAACGCCTTCAGAGTGTCGATTATGTAATGAGCAAGGATCAGTACGCACAACATATTCGTAACAACAATTGCTGCAGACGCAGCTGAAGGCTGATCCGATCGATTCGTCTTGAATCTGTTGTTATTGCTGACATCGGTACCATCAATAGGGCGACGACGCATCCACCAGTTTGAACAAAACATAGAGCCTCGCGTCAGATGTATGAAACCCCCTGTGTTCTGAGGGATTCAGTTTGGATCCCAAAGTTTACCCCGACGGGCACCGACCATCCGTGCGGTGAGCCCCGAAAAGGAGGATCGGTCTCACGAGAAAACACGGATTCACTGGGTCGGATCAACACGCTCTACCCGATCCGACACGAAAATTCGCTTGATGTGATCATATAAAATAATTGTACGAATAGATTAGTTGGGCTAGTCACGGGATCGTGTTTTGGTGCTGATTTTTGTAGAACAGATGAAAATAACAAGATCTGTCCAAACAGCAATTTTCTACGTTGAATATCAGCCGAGATATCGCCCTTTGAAAAGTCGAGTTTTTGACGTCATCCACCGTGGTAATGATACCTTTGGTTTCTTCCACCTCACTTTCATCCGAGTTTCACGTTGAACAACCGGTGCAATTGTGCGTCACACCAACTGATGGAAGAAATGTTGAAGAAATCAAGGGTGTCACTATCGTGGTTGATGACGTCATAAACTCGACTTTTCAAAGGGCGATATCTCGGTTAATATTGAACGTAGAAAGTTGCTGTTTGAACATATCTGATGACTTTTAGCTGCTCTATGCAAGAATCAAGCATCGAAACACGATTCTGTGACCAGCGCAAGTGATACATCGTGTCAAATTGGGTAGAAACGCAAACTCTTTAAATACTGCTAAGAAAGAATTGGTACCTACGGACTACCATTCATCTGCAAGTAGACGTAGAAGACCAATTTATTGTCTGACGTTATTGACTCCTTCTGATTATTATTATCAATACTTAATTGTATGTAATAACGACTTATAAGATGTGTTGTAAGACGTAGTAATTTTCCACACAAAGTGACACTTGTGTCGTCCATGTCACAACGCAAGAGCAGAGTCTACACTCTACAAGGAAGGAACGGTCCCTTTCAGAAGCGCGGAATAGGAGGAAGTGATAAGTTTGCTCGGAGAAAGGATCGAAGGAAAATTGACTATATCCGTTTGGAAAATTGCGGCAATTTGATTTGGCAGTTAATTCACCCTTAACGCCGCTTTCACGCTGCAATTACAGGGCGATGAGAGGGGGGGGGGGGTTGCTCACCCCCGAGAGGGCGGTGCTTCTCATTGGCCGGCCTCAAAGACGGCGCCCAAGGAAACCGATTATTACGGCCTCGTCCAAGAAGGAGAACGCGAGGGTAATTTTTACCCCGAGCACTCTTAGCGTCGCTACTTCTTTCAGTAGAACGCCGATCATGAAATATTGGTTTTTTTTGCAATCTGTTTGTCTGAATTTTCTGATACATTCATAGAAAGGGCTTTACACACTGCTAAAAATTTGATAGTTAATTTTAGTTCGGTGTGTCGTATGTAGTGCGACTTAAAACAACACGTACTTCATATCTTTTGGAGTTCAGTTAACTCTCAGTGAATCTAGAGGGCTTTCCTCCTCTATGTAGATACACCATTTTAAGGCTTTTATATTACTTTTCTCTTTCCTACTTGGAAATCGTATTTTTATCCAGAAACTGGCGGGCATTTCCATCCGATGATTGATTTCGATGATGATTTTTCTTCTGATTATGACTGAATCTCAGCAAAAACTTCGATAAAAATTGTCCAATCTTATTCTTGTAGAAAATTAGATTTTTTCTGTCAATTTTACAACCTTGAATTTGAGTCACGTGCTTTTGTACGAATTGAGAATCTAGGAGGATTCCTTTTGTGAGTTGAATTTGGATATTGTCAGCGTGTCTACCTTGATCTGCGTGAAATTATAATGAGAAAGCATGAGTTGTCTTGATTAATTTTGTACACCGTGTGGTTTGTGGTAGTCCACTTTACGTACATTCTTTGTGAAAATTATAAACGAATAAACTTTGTTCTCAAAAAAAGTTATTTCTTCCTAAGTTAAACTCGGTGATGCCAAATTAAGATCTCTACACCCTGTCGTCTTCAATTTGCTCGGCTGTTTTTTTGTCGGATAGACTGCGGAAGTGCTTCCATGGAGGTTGCTTTTCAAAAAAATGGCATATTTTCGAAAATCCTCTCATCAACCATCGACACACTCTTACTTAAATGTACCGATCCATATAGTTAGACATATCTGGTTTTGAGAATATTTCGCCTTCCATCCAGGTTTGGAAAAAAACATTTTCCGTCTTTACCATCGGAAATCTTCCTTTCTCTTCCCATTTTCTCTCTGTTTCTCCCGTTTCCCCGTTTCCTCCATTTTCTCCACCTCTCTCCTTTTTTCTACCCATTTTATTCTACTCGCTTGCTTTCTCTTTTTCCCCTTTTTTATCTCGTGATTTTATCAGATTTTCGAAATTTCCCTGACCTTTGCAGCCGTTTTCAAATCATCCCAAGCTTAAAGGAGAAAAAAAGAAGCTGAAAAAACGGGGGGAAAACATGATACGGTGAGTAATTACACAACGGGGCTGCTTTATCCAGCACCATCACTTCTCGGCCACCGCGGTCCTGTCGAGTCGAGTTTCATTTTTCCGAACAAATACAGAGAGCGCTGTTGCCGGCCAGTGCAAGAATTTTCCATTTTTCCACGGGCTTTAAGCAGGAATTTCCGGGTTTTCGGGGTAAATCCGGCGTCGCGCGGGGCGCTCCTCGAACAACAAATACGAGCAAATCAGCGCCCGCGTCCCACCTGCACCCAATCAATCATCGTCCGCATCAGATTCGTCCGGGGAGGGATACGGTGAACGCCCTCAAAGGCCGGCGTATGCAACCCGCACTGCCCCGTTCCCCGGATTAATAATGCAGAGGGTCGGTCAGTTGTCCCTTCTGCCTCGTGCATACGCCACCCGCATCGCGGAACCATTCCATAACCGGACGAGAAATTCGGACCGCGGGGTTTTCTGCGGGTCAGTCGACTGGATGGTCTATCCGGAAAAATAATTTTGATGTTTGGGAATGTTTAAACCGATCCGGAGAGATGAATTAAAAGGTTTTGACGTTAATGTATCCGCGATGATTAGGATCGGAACTATCGCGGTTAAATAGTGAACAGTCCGACATTTAGAAACGATACCGTTGTCGTATCTTGCTGATATTCGTATTTTCACTTTGACAGCACATGCTCCGAAAAATACTGCAGAGAGTACTAACCGAAATCTTTGTTGTTTACCACCCTCATTCCAAATAATCTTTTCAGAAAATTTCAGAAAACGAAGCAGTTGTTCTTTTCTGAAAAGATACGGTATGAATGGAAATTTGCAACGTCACAGATGCGGTCAGGCACCTCCTGGTCCCCATGACTCTACGTTAACCGTCGACTTCAAACACCTGCTTTGTTCTCCAAACTTCTATGCGACGCGACAATCCCGATATCGGAACTTGGCACTTTTAAAAACGCCTTCAATTGAAGCGTGATACCTCACGCGTTCCGGAGAGCACGAATAGTTGTATCATTGCGCCTTACCAAAGTTATCGTCCTGGGATTTAGCTTTTGAAAGCAGGAGGTGGTATTTATCGTTCCTCAAAGTCAATGGATTAAGATATATGTTTTGATCTTTTTAAAACCAATTAGGCAGCCAAAATTTAGAAAAGTTTGCTGACATCTTACCCATCGAAATCACGCAGATAACTCGTTTTCCAGGTATTTTTCGTACTCAGATTATACATATATCATGCATAATTTTTCTGGTCGGATTACATTTCTAATGCTTTTTATGGTTTTCTGCTAAACTCGTATTGTGCGTACAGAGGTAATAGGAGAGACCTTAATTAGGATTTGAACCGTGTAGCTAGCCGATTCTTAAATTTTGGCCGCCTTTCCTGAAGAATAATGACATTTCCTATGTTTCTGCACTGGAAAAAAACACATTGGATCTAGAGACCAGACTCTTGAAAACATTGACAAATAAAAATACTCGTGATTCGATCAGATTTAAGCTTGAATCAAAAGGAAATCCGCCCAAATTAAGAGGCTTGGTTCTTGATTTAAGCTTAGATCTGATTGAATCAAGAGTATTTTTTCTTGTCGATGTTTTTAAGAGTCTTGACTCTAGATCCAATGTGTTTTTTTCCAGTGTGGGGCCTTCCACCCTTGAAACCCCATTTTTTTCTCAGTCATAGAGACCAAGCTAAAATCATTATGTCCTCCCAGTCACTAAGAGCCCTTCAAATTCGATAATCTATCCACCGCATTAATGTTCAAACAAACACTATCGATTGGTGGATTCCGCGATTAGCTCCATGCCGAAAGTGCATCCAAACACTACGCGGACGAATAATATCCTTTCAGATGCAGCGAGCCGAATGGCGATAATTTTTGCCCGAAACGGTGAGCGGTTTTACGCTGCTCTCCTAAAAACACAGTATGAGCCTCCCGGCGTTGCCAAAATTTCCACGGCTCATCATGAATTTTCGTGGAAATTTGTGAGTATTTTTACTCGAAATTTTCAGAGAATCCTGTTCGTACTTTCATCCGAAGCGTCTGAAAATTTCAACGAAAAACATTCTCAACTTTCCTCCAAAATCTGTATTTTCTGAGAGTGAATGTGGCAACATTCGAAGGTTCATACGGCGTTTTTCCTCCACCTGGCAGTATCGACACCCGAACTCCCAGGGGCACTTCAGAAGGGATTAGCGATCCCTGGCCGGGGCGCCTGTGTTGGGGCATTAAAAGCGCATTAATGCACTATTGCATCGGACAGCCCATCCTGGACGTCAGAAATTAGAGCACTGTAGAAGTCACATTACGCGCACTCGACACTCGGACTCGCCCAGTCGCACAGTGTAAAGTAATCAGGAGAATTCGGACAAAATTTTGAAACTTTAAAAGCTTATAACTCCGTTTATACACAACTTTGAGGCTCTAAAAGTGGTTTCATTGGCCTCCTCGTGAAATTCCCCTCCAGAAGCACTCCTTAAAATTTAAAATGCCATAAAATAAGCATCTAAATTTTCAGTTTTATTCAAGAATTTCATGTCCGACTCTCTGATTGACTCGATCCACCGTGAGTCGATGGAGCTATGTAGGGCGGAGGGTTGGAATGCCGACTGACTCATTAGTCACACCTCCCAATGGTATTTTTAGAAGTTTCACCCCACTTTCTAGTGAGGATAATCGATTCTATATTATGGATGCCATGGCCCGAGTGTCAAACTTCCAATTGTATGAGTATGGTCCTGGGAATAGCTAGAGTACTCGTGTAGCGAGAGTATTGACAGATTGTTTCATGGAAGGCTTAGGGCTCAGCAAGGCAGCTGACCTACACAAAATTTCACTGCCAAGCTTCAGATTCCAATACCAAACAAAGATGGCCAAGAATGTTCATTAATGAGCGTTCCTCCGCAAAAATGAATACATTTTTGCAAAAACCAAGTCAAATACGTGCTTTACAAACGACGGGTTGTCAGAAATGTAATAATAAATCTTCCGGATGATTTGAATTCAGGAGTTGGCTGCCTTTTTGGGCCCTAATTCGGAAGCATCGGCGAAGGTCTGGTGAATTTTTACACCTTTTCATACTCTCAGTATACAGGTACTCTAGGAATATTGTGGGATCAGAGACAATGTAGATGGCTTTAGTGCGGAACCATGTATACTTAACATTAACTCTAAGCGGTAGAAGAAGAGATTCTCGGTTTCTGGAACAGACCACCTGATTTTCCCTAAAAATTTTCATTCCATGACGAATCCTGGTATTTATCGGACCTCAATATCATGTTCTAATCTTTCATCGCATTGTTTAGGCGAAACGATGCAATTATTCATGCACTCCGAAATGCGTAAGGTATCACGCTATAAATGAAGGCGTTTTTAAAACTATTAGGTATTGTTATCGGGACCGTGCGAAACTGCAGGATTGCAACGTTCTTCTGCGTTCTTAGAACGAATTACGTGTATACTCACATTTTGTGTCAAATTTTAAGCATTTAAAAATTAGTTTTTTTTTTTAATTTTAAAAATATCAATGAACACAAAACCCTCGCTAAGAATATTACATGTAATTAGAAAAATATTTGAATCTGAAATGTACTTGAAACATCATGCTTCTCATACAAGTAATATAACGCATAAGTGCTTGCTTACTGCAGCTTAAATCACCTCTGGAGCATCGTGTGCTGGCGATGACGTCAGAAAATGGAGCAGACTTGTTACACGATGTATGTGGGTTCACCATTTTGATTAATTTTGATTTAATGAGAGGAACATATGAATGGACAATTAGGGGAAGCGGAAACGGCTGCAATGTCCTGTAACCTGCATTTTCAGCCAGCATGGAGCTATCCAGCCGTGCATATCCAATTTATTTCCTCCATTTTGCAGGAAATGGTGCCAAATTATCCCAATTTGAGAACGGCTTCTCTCCGAAAAGGTGCTTTAAACTTCTCTTATACTCGGGTCGCTACTATGATTTAGATTGTTGTTTTATTTGGTCGTTAGATGTTTCTCAACAAGTGCGGTGCCATTTATTGCTTATGGATCGGTTCCCGTTTTAGGGGCAATTTGACCCGCGTAGACAAAATATTGGGCTCGTTTGTTTGACCGAATTTAAAACAGTCGAGTTTTATGCCGGCAGAGTACCCAGACTATAGTCGAATACCCCGTTAAATATGAATATACTTTATTCTCGTATTAAAGATATGATCGAGTCATTTTGACTCTATTCTCGCGCAGCATCTGACCATCATTTAGACTCTTGTTTACACCAATTGACTCTAAAGTAATATTAATGCCTTTAAGCTGCAGTCACATTTCTTTGTTCCCTACTTAAAGAATCGCATTTTAACCTGCAAAATATTTGTTTTTTAAGAACGTTCTGCATATTTTTTCTTGAAATTATCAGATGTTTTAGAATAAAATTTGGACAAAACTGCCTGAAAAAATGCAAGAAAAATGTTCAGAATTTTCCCAGTAAATTTTCTTTTTATCGAGGGAGGTGTGGCAACTGTTGGAGGCTTATACGGCGTTTTTCTTCAGCACGACAGATCTGACTTATCCCCTCAAGAAGCGGCTTCGAGCCGTTTTCTTCTAAACTCAATTATGCGTCGAAAAGTGCACCGGAGTAAAGTGAAGTTAGCAGAAACGGAGCTCAGAGTAAGGGAATAACTTTGATGGATTCGACTCATTGTCGCCAGATATCGCTTTTCCCGCCATTTCAACTCATGTGAAATATCAATTTTTTATTGCACAACTTGGCATTTTTGATCCGACTCGATGAAAGGAGCTGTGCTGCTTCCCTTCAGTAAAACGCCGTATGAACGCTCGAACGTCGTCAAATTGCTTCCTATGAAGTTTTTATTCTTCAGGAGAGTTATGAACATTTCTCGTTGCAATTTTAAGAGAATCTAGATTGAATTGCGAATAATGTTCTCTGGAAAATGGGTCCGTTGCAAAATTTGTCTAGTGCGAAAAGAGGAAACTCTTTGTATAGTAAGTGGCTCGAAAATCATGATGAGCACTTCGAGAAAGTCTGAGATACAATCCTAACTTCTCAATCTGCACACAAAATCCGCGCATTTTTGACCATTTCACCTCAGCACTGCCGCGCTAAGGAAAAACGTCGTATCAGCCGTCAGATATTGCCATATTTCCTTCTATAAAAAACTACTGGGAAAATTCTACATTTTTTTCTACCAATTTTTCAGACAATTTTATTTGAAATTTAATCTAAAACATTTGAGAATTTAAAGAAAAAGTCTGATAATTTTCTTCAAAAATAAACATTTCATTGGAGGAAATTTGACTACTTTTGAATTTTCAAGTGTTCTTCCTTAGCACGGCAGAATAAAAAACCACATTAAAAGCATAATTTAGAATTTTATTGGATAAAGTTAAGCAAAATGTTACATCTTCAGTGCAGAGTTTCAAAATTTCATCGGAACTTTCATGTTTCGGAAGGGAGCCAACCAAAATTTTCGCTTGAAAAATGTGTGAAAAATAACCTTCATGTTGGCAAGATAAATTATAACAATATTTAGGTGAGGATATTGGTTGAATTCCTCTCCCAAAAATAAAAATAGGAGATGAAGTTTTGAAACACCGCAATGGAGATGCGATTGTGTAGCTCAACTCAATGCAAGACGTCTTTTGGCCTCGGCAAAAATTGGCAAATAAAATACTCATTTGCAAGTATTTTTTTCCTCTGGCAACTAAGACTTAGCTCTGTTTGTCAAGTTTTCAAGTACCAAGCGCACATAAGTCATAAATAAATATAAAAGATTTTTCAAACCTATAAAAATAAAAATAACAGTAAAAACAGTGAAATTATTTCTAGTAGAAGAAAGCCAGGTACGTGCCCATTTCTTGGACAGCCACCCAGTTTATCTTCGTCCCAAGGGTTGTCCAGTCGTACAACTTTCCGCTGGTTCCGCTTCGTCCATCCAGTTATTTGCAAGTTTCCCATTAACTTTTTTTCACGTCGATGAGAAGTTGGCAGCATCTGTAGGCTCATACGTTGTTGTTGCTGAACGTGGCAGTGCGGGTGAGAGAAGTTTGATAAATTGAACGCTGCTCCAAGAAGAGCAATGCAGCAGTCATTACGGGGAAAACTTCATTTTAAATCAAACTTCTGTCGTTTCAAGCTCGGCTCGATGGCGACGTGCCTCACTGAGCCGCACAGTAGAGCAACATATTGAGAGTGGTCGAACATTCATTGTTTTACTTAAACTGCAAATTTTGATATTTATTTAAGCTTGTTCTAAATTTTAAGGGGTGGTTCCCGTTGGAATTTTCAATCGGAAAATCCTACGAAACAACTTTCAAACTTCTGCGTAACGAAGATTGAAACTTTAAAAGTTTTCACATTCCGTCCAACTTCTCTGACTGGCTCGATTTATTGTGCGCCGAGAGGCGGATCTAGCAATTTGGCAACACTGAATTCCGCCATTTAAACCTATGCTAAATAATCGATTCTCGTTGGAGCACTTGGCCCCTCCAAGAATCGATACATTTCCGTAGATTGAAATGTAGGAAATCCGGTGTTGTCAAGTTGCTGGATCCGCTAATGGCGCCGGGAGTTTATCAATGCGGGAACACAATTTGCTATTCGGTGCTGATATGAATCCAACCTTTTCCAAAGCACCTATAAAAAGATCCGCAATAGTTCAAGACTAGGAACGTGTGCCTGGTGCAGAGACGCATTCAAAATCTGAAAAGAATATTAAACAGCTTTTTTAAGGTGAAAACTAGGTGCATTCGTAAAACTACTCAAAGTTATATCGCACACCGAAGCCACATATTTTTTCCCCCTAATCCTCCTTATGGTTGATCTTTTCTACCAAATGTAATTTCCACCAACACATAATTCAGCCAAACGAATCTATCTTAAACAAGCGGGAAAGCTCTGATAGCTGTTGATCTGATGTTTTTCACTTGATCAGAAAAACAACTGATCAGATGTTTTCTATGTAGGCGTGTTTTTAAGTTCCCCGGAGAATATGAGCACAGTTACGATGAAAGAACCACTCACCAAAATTTCAACTATCAATTTTGAGAAAACTGCACTACCACCAAACAAATAAATTATAGAAAAACGATTATCGTCTTCCATGCTTTGACATCGTAAGCATTCAATGAAGATATCACAGATCAATCTATTCTAAATAAGTTAGGCCCCTCTCCGCTATATTTTTGTTGAGCGGATGCGCTATTTGAACGCATTGGCCCTAAATATCAGAATTCTAAAGGCAGGTTGGAATCAAACAGCACTCCTCGGTTGAGCGCTTAAAAATGCCCTAGAAAAATCGTTCCGTGTGTGTATGGCCACCACTGAAATAAAAATCACCAACAAGAATGTAAACATGTTCAACCATTCGAATCACTAGAGATTCCGAATTCAAAGCTCCAAGTAGAGACGATTTAAAGTACAGATCAAACACGGAGAGGAAAAAGAAAAAACCAACCGAACAAACGAATAAGACACGCAAAAAGAGAACAAACGAAACTGTTTACGTTCGAAAACATTTACGAGTTTCGCATCGGGAATAATGTTCGAAACGATCGCGTTGCAGATTCTCGAGCGGGGAAAGAAATAAAGTCAAAGGCCTGAAAGACGAGGGGAACGAAACACGGGAAGAGAAAGAAAATGAGGAGAAAGAAAACTGGAACATGCTAAGAGGAGATACTTTTCCAATCTCTCCGCGGAAGAGGCGAAAATCAAGTCACGTGAACGCGAAATGTACTCGGTGAGGGACGACGAAGGATGGAGGAAGATCGAAAGGAGCGAAAATTCTGAGATAATAAAATGAAGGGGCTAAAGAATGAATAAAAGACAGCATTGAGTTATTCCGTTGTGAGGAAGAACGACGTATGAGCATTTGGACTTTGCCAAGTCTTCTCCAATCAAATACACAATTCATGGAAAACTTTCAAATTTTTTTGTTAGAATTTTTGTTAGACTTTAATCCAAAATTGCAGCATATACCCGGAAATTGCAGATCTCCATCCCACATACTAGTCGCACAAATCACAAATAACTACCAGCAACACGTTCAGACTTCAGACTGTAAAGATTCATACATCTGAGTTAAAAATCAGCCTTCGCGCCTTCAACCGCGTAACTAGGCAATTTTACCTACTCCGGAGGTGGAATAGTTGCTCTCGAAAAAATCGCGTGACTTCTTGCGTGAGCAAGATGAACGTTACGGCATATCTATTTGAGTTTCTTAGAAGATTGTGGAGTGAAAATGGCTTGTTTCGAAGATCTTGCTTTTTAGAGCAGATTTAATTTATTGGAGTCGTTGGGTGTTCGTGTGAAATTACCTAATAATGTGATTTATATTTTGCATAAGGTCATTTAGTGTTTTTAAAAGTGCGAAGGGTGATTTAAGACCAATTTTGACAATCCTGCTTAATTTGAATAGATTTTATGAGCAAATTGATTTTGAACATGGCAAGATTTTGCATGAAATGACCTAAAAATGTGATTTTTTATTTAAAAGAATACGTCAAATGTTTGGACTTTTTTCCCGGTAATGTTCCCAGAGAACATGGATGTCCTTTCCCAGAACAGTCTCTCGCAAAAAACACATTTTTGGCATACGTGTGCCGGATATATGTATTTGCATGTAGTTTGGAACTGTTTTTCGAAGAAATGTCATATTTTACAAATGGTTTATATCGATTTTCGATACATATCTCGGACCTACAAACGTTCTTTTTCGAATTTAGACTCAGACATTTTTAGTCAGTAAACCAAAATTTCGGTCGTAAAGTATCCGGCAAAATTGACCTATAAGTTTTTCCAAAAAGACGGAAGTCACACTCCGATTTTGCTCCTAATATTAACTTAGTCAAAAAGGACGCACGTGGCCATCAGTTTTTCCTCTTAAATGGCTTTTCCAAATTTTTCAGTCATGTTAGGTGTCAAACCTCTTTGAAGACAAGGAAAAACACAGTAGCTCAGGATTTCAAGGAAAAATGTTCCTAGTTTTCTCCAAAATGAATATTTTATCCGGAGGAGTTTGGCAAGGTTCAAAGGCTCGCACGGCGTTCTTTCTAAGCATGGCAATGTTTCGGATGCAACAAACCCGGAAAGAAGGGATTTTCTGTCGCAAAAACGGCGAAATAAAAGCAATTTGTTACGTTCGCTGAAGAGCGGAGGAAAACCCTAAGAGATGAGAGGGTTGTAATAGATGTCGGTGGCGCTGCGAGGGGACGGTAGGGGGTGGGTGGGGGGGGAGGGGGTGGGAGGGGGTGAAAGACGGGAGAATCGCACGTTTTTAAGCCCCTCGAGTTTGGCGCGGCGCGCTGATTGCGTTCGTTCCTGCGAAATCGTAGGCTAATTTCTGCTCTATTGGATTCATCGGAGGAAAGTCATGACAAGTCGGTCGCGCCAGAAAGGTAGTAATAGGGTCGAGCTTTCTACAAAATCGAGTCATGAATAGTTTTACGTGGCCCCGAAGCTGTGAGCTGACGTATTGCGAGAGGCAATTCATGCACTGAGAAAGAACTATGGTTAAAATTGTCATATGTAGGGTGCTCTACGTCTTATTTTGGTTGATACTAGTTTTAATCATCAATGAAGGTATTTTTGCCACTACGCCGCCATAAACAGCAGAAATGTGATCACTTAATGGTAGACACATGTATACCTTTTATCGGCAATGGGTATAGTTCTTGTTGGGAGTTCAAATATCAAATATTAATATTAATAATGTTTTCTCTCAGTAAGCGCTGTGATATAATAGATTCAAGCAAACGCAATGTGAATTAGTCGATTCGAAAAATATCAAGTCCAAAAAATGAAGAAAAAATTAGTTTTTTTTCGGTAAACTCTTCCTGAAGAGGTTCTCATTGTTTCTTTGCAGAGAACGCATAACGTTCTAAAATTGGACGTGTTTTTTTTTTATAAACGAAAGTCACCACCTTAGGTCACTCTATTCAAATATCTAACATCTCCAATATTAAAGTTCCTCTTGAATTAAATGCAAATCAATGGGCACAACTGGTCGCATGACTCGCTTCAGACGCTTTCAGAAACCTTTTTTTTTTTAACAAAAATTACATTTTTTGGGCGATTTCAAGCCAAATCCAATAATGTCTGAGGAATTAATTTTACTCTAAAATTATATTTAAGCCAAGAAGGATGATCAAAATTGGTCATCACCAATTCACACTCTCCTAGGAATGTTGAAAGGCAATGCCATAGCATTCATCTCCCGCGTGCAAGAAGGCGCACGATTTTCGAGAGCAACTATTCCACCTCCGGAGTAGGTGAAATTGCCTAGTTACGCAGTTGAAGGCGCGCGAATCGATTTCAAAACCCAGATGTTAGAATCTTCTCAGTTCTGACGCGTTGCTAGAAGATGTTAGTGATTTACGTAATCCACGGGTTGGAGAGAGGTCAGTATTTACAACAGGGTTCACAGTATGGAATAAGGGATGACCAAGTTCAACGGAGCATTACGTGACGTGCCTGTTAAGAATATTGAGACCCTTTTCTTTTATCGACCCCAACTGGACGTCAGTAACTTTTTTGAAGGTTAGGAGTTCTACGGTGAACGAAATTGGATAGGAAAAGTGTGTTATTGCCTACGGGGGAAAAAATCCTGGTCAATGGAGGCAAAATTTTCAGTGGAGTTTTGTCAAAATGGCTTTTGAATATTTTGATGGAAAATTCTTTCTAGAGTCATTAAGTCATTAGAGTCATCAACGGAGGATTCATTCAATACAATTTTCCTGTCAGAAACGTCTGAGTCCGTTTTCTCAAAATTTCATTTTTGCTTTTACTACTCTCTACGCTATCACGGCAGAGTCGTGGTCCTGTATGAGACCTAACATTAAGGATGAAGTTTAATTATTGTTTTCATGCAAGTTCAAAATCATTTTTCTCGACATTGAATTGTTGACAGTAGAAATCTAACGACTTAGCTGCAGGCTCCTCCACTAGAGTAAAAGCTACTAAACCAACAATAAGAAGAAGAATCTAACGGCTAGTTGAATTTAAACCTATTTCCAACCCCTTTTTCCCCTTAAAAGCGGTTTACTTCGTTTTTGTTCATCTCGGACCATAATTCGCTCGATTGTATACCCGAAATACCGCAGACCCACCCTTAAGTTCGATATGCTCGTATCCGTACATCCGCTGTGCGTGGGCTCCGCGAAACGCATCAGTAATAGATTTCCTTCCTCCCGCCCCGCCCCCCTTCCCCCCGTTCCTGTTTTCCGATTGTCGTTCAACTTTGACCTTTCCCTCGCCCGACCTTTATCGGTTCAGCGGTCTCTTCCCGTTACCGCGTGCGTCTCACCGCGCTCCTCCGAAAGCAGAACCGCTTAACTGCAACGGAAACCGAACGCGAGTACGCGGTTTTTGTCGAGCGGAGCACCACGCACTTTTTAACGTGGGCGGCCTCCGCGCGGCCCGGCGTGCAGTCGGATTCCCTGAGATAATGAATAGCAAATACGGGACGTCAGCGACAGAGATACGGGGGACGAGCCGTGTCGCGCGAAGGAGAAAGGACGTGTGGACTTGCGGATGTTGCAGAATTTCTCATCGGTATAGTGAGAATTTCGTGGAAAACGCGAGATTTTTTGCGATCATCTGGGTTGATTTTAGTCGCAAGTTTTATCGTAGGTCTGAAAGTTTAAAGACAAAATATGTGTGAGTCTTCCTGAGAGCAGACTCGGCTTGTCGCGAAGAGCACAAAAAGTACGCACACGCGTGGGCTGCTAACCGTAAAAGCGCCAGTTTTCTTATTTTCTCTTTTATTTATCTAAGAGTGAGATATTGCTTTGTGTTTCTTCTTCCTTTTCTTCTCATCCTTTTCCCTCTCTTCCTTTTTTACATCCCCATCCTTTTCTTTTTTTCCCTCTCCCTTCTTCTCTTGTTCTCAGTTTTCTTCTTTGGCGTCCCTATTTTTCTTAGGCGTCTCTCTTATCCTTGACCTTCTGCGTTTTGTTTCTTTTTCCTCTGCGTCTTCCTTCTTCTTCTTCCTCCTTTCTTCTTCTAATGCTGTGCCTTGCCTCTTCTTCTTTTTCTTCCTCTTCTTTTTTTCTTCTTCTTCTTTCTCTTCTTCTTCTTCCTCTTACTCTACGTCTTTCCTCTTCTCGAAAATTCTTTTTCTTATTCTGCTTCCTCCCTCTTCTTCTTCTTCTTATTCGTATAATTTTTCGTCTTCTCCTTTTTCTTATTATTCTTCTTCTTTCCTTTTTTTTCGTCTCCCCTCCTCTACTCCTCCCCCTCCTCTTTCACCAGCCCATTATGTGTTTATTCTGAATCTCACTAGTCGTTCTTGAAATTTAAAAATGACAACCTTGAATTTAAAAAAAAATTACTGTAATCCATTTAATATTCTGGAGAAGAACGTTCCTGTTTCACCATACCATTTCATCGTCTTTCAATCCATTATTATGATTGAGGGGGGGGGGGGGGTTGTTGTTTTCAAGAATAACACAAAATTTGGCAACGTTCGAATGTTCATACGTTGTTTTTCTCTTGCTCGTATTGAAACGCGCGGGTCGGGGGTGGAGGGGGGCGTGGGGTGATGGCTGCAAGGTTGGTGTCACGCTGTCTTGATGAATTAATCTCCGACGACCTGTTTCCTCCCTTATGATGGATTCGAACCGCCACCGCCGCCCCCGCTATTTTCGCGCTCCTCTTTCGCGCACGGGGAAGCAATTTTCGCCCGCCAAAACGCCGGCGCTCGGTTTTTCCCTATGCGCTCCCAAATTGGTTTTAAGAGGAGGTGCTTTCTGACGTGATGAGGTTAGGGAGGAATCGGCGGCGGAGCGGAGGGAAGATAGATAGTTCGCAAGGTCGCGATACAATTGGTTCGAGCCGAGAAGCAGGGTACGTCTCGATTGGGAGTTTAAAAAAAAAAAGCCAAATGCGGAGTTCACTGCCGCGCCAAGGAAATAAGCTGTACGCTTTGCCAAATTTCTGCATTTTAATTTGAAAGTTCATAGAAAACTTATGAATTTTTAATTTTAACTTGTCATATAATTTTTGTGCTGTTTATTTTGTAGTAATGAACATTTTAAGGACGAATACTCAGAACATTCCCCGAACAAATATTTTAGTGCAAGAATTTTGGCAACGTCTGACTATTTATAAGGTTTTCTTCATCATCAGTATTGCTGATAAGGATTGATGATACATAAGTATCTTAAGTAAAACAATCCGATATTTCAGTTATTGGTGATGGTGCAAAATAATATCCACTCATGTTTTGTGTTTTCAGAGGAGAACTAGGCAACACTTCTCTGAAATGCTCTGTAATTGCTTGTTCTTTCATTCAAAAATTATGAGAGCGAATGTCAAGGAGATATTTGAGTTAATTTCATTTAACCCTTAGATGCCCAAGACTTCTTTTCTACGCAATATGGAATCAGATCAAAAGAAAGAACGCGCGTCGATGACGCGCCTACAAACCTATAAGGATACTTCAAGCATTGCGCAATGCGTGAGGGATACAACTATTCGTACTTGGCGGATGTCAGTTTTGTATCTGCAAAATTGAAGGCGCGATGGCGGGAGGCGTAAACTCGCAATCCTCCGCTCTATGCTGCCAACGACAGAAATTTTTCTGACAGGAATGCTTGTTGCGAAGGGAAGCGAGTAATACTATCTTGCTAAAGGAAATGCCGTATGATCATCCAAGTGTTGTTAAATTTCTCCTGATGAATTTACTATCTTTGACGATAGTTGAATCAGTGAGTTCGAAAACACACCAACTCGGAAAAATAAAAAAATTGTTCAGGAAACACCTAAAACTGCGCAGCGGGCGAAGAAGTTAGTATAAGAAAAACCTTTTTGGTGCTAAAGGACAAGTACTTAGAGACTTTGTAAAGCACCAAGTTGAAATCGATACTCCATGTTTGATGACAGAGAATTAAGCGTTTAAAAATTTCCAAGTTGGTGCGTTTTCGTTCTCACCGACTTTCAGATACTGATTTTTCATAGTCTGCCCTGAAAACTTTATATTTTTCGACCGAATAACGCTTGAATATTTATATAACTTGTTGGTACAAGGTATACTAAACCGAAAAAAGAAAACCGCAAAATCGGATGGTCTCCGCGTTTCCCTTGAAATGACCAAAAATTGGTATTTCCAATGAAGTACTTCGATTTTTCCCTTTTCCCGTCGCTGTTTCGAGCACTTCCGATTGCAATTTCGAAATTTCCTTCTGCGTGCAGATGCATCTATCCATCAGTGTTACTAAACCGTAAAAAAATGAAAATCGGAAAAAACCCGAGTTGGTGTTTGCGAACTCACTGATTCCATTAGCAACATTTTTCCTTGGAACTTTCAGACTCTCTATATTTAATCATGAATAAAATTGCCTGAAAAATAGTGGGCTAAAAAACTAATGGGATACTTAATTCAATCAAAGGAAATTTCGGCAACGTCCAAAAGCTTACAGGCGTTCTTCCTTAGCGAGGTATGATAGAGAGCCAATCAAAACTGGCGCAGCTTTGGGCTCAATTTTCGAGTGACAAGTCGGAAGGATTCGGGACCGGATCCGATCCACGCCAAAACGGGAGAGCGCGGGGGAGCAAGATAATAGCGAGGAGGAGGGGCAGGATGGGCTGGGGTTGGAGGTGCAGAGGGACGGATTTTAACCCAGTGGCCTAATTCATTGCTGCGGCACTTTCGAGGCCCCAGCTACCGTCATTGGATCCGCGTCAGATCATCAACTCATCGTCAGTGTTTGCCACTCGTTCCAACGTCAATGTTTCCCAGACTTTCCAAGTAGAGATAATTGGATTGCATTTTGCAAAAAGGAACCAGGAACATTGCAATGATGCAAATATTGCGCAACTTCTTTTGCCTTGGAAGAAAAACCTGATTATCCATTTACAGTTTC